>NC_141000.1:22451303-22918176 GCF_052327205.1 Somniosus microcephalus | reverse complement strand
GGGGCGGAGCAGAGAGGGCGCGCGCGCGCGAGGGGCGGACCAGAGAGCGCGCACGGGCTAGGGGCGGACCAGAGAGGGCGCGCGCGCGAGGGGCGGACCAGAGAGTGCGCGTGCGAGCGAGGGGCGGACCAGAGAGGGCGCGCGAGCGAGGGGCGGACCAGAGAGGGCGCGCGCGAGCGAGGGGCGGACCAGAGAGGGCGCACGAGCGAGGGGCGGACCAGAGAGGGCGCGCGCGCGCGAGCGAGGGGCGGACCAGAGAGGGCGCGCGCGAGGGGCGGACCAGAGAGAGGGGGGGGGGGGGCGCGCGCGCGAGGGGCGGACCAGAGAGGGGGGGGGGCGCGCGCGCGAGGGGCGGACCAGAGAGGGGGCGCGCGCAGCGCGCGAGGGGCGGAGCAGAGAGGGCGCGCCGCGCGCGAGGGGCGGAGCAGAGAGGGCGCGCGCGCGCGAGGGGCGGAGCAGAGAGGGCGCGCGCGCGCGAGGGGCGGAGCAGAGAGGGCGCGCGCGCGCGAGGGGCGGAGCAGAGAGGGCGCGCGCGCGCGCGAGGGGCGGAGCAGAGAGGGCGCGCGCGCGCGAGGGGCGGAGCAGAGAGGGCGCGCGCGCGCGAGGGGCGGAGCAGAGAGGGCGCGCGCGCGCGAGGGGCGGAGCAGAGAGGGCGCGCGCGCGCGAGGGGCGGAGCAGAGAGGGCACGCGCTGCGCGCGAGGGGCGGAGCAGAGAGGGCACGCGCGCGCGCGAGGGGCGGACCAGAGAGGGCGCGCGAGGGGCGGACCAGAGAGGGCGCGCGCGAGGGGCGGACCAGAGAGGGAGCGCGCGAGGGGCGGACCAGAGAGGGCGCGCGAGGGGCGGAGCAGAGAGGGCGCGCACGCGCGAGGGGCGGAGCAGAGAGGGCACGCGCGAGGGGCGGAGCAGAGAGGGCGCGCGCGCGCGCGAGGGGCGGAGCAGAGAGGGCGCGCGCGAGGGGCGGAGCAGAGAGGGCGAGCGCGAGAGGGGCGGAGCAGAGAGGGCGCTGCGCGCGAGAGGGGCGGAGCAGAGAGGGCGCGCGCGCGAGAGGGGCGGAGCAGAGAGGGCGCGCGCGCGAGAGGGGCGGAGCAGAGAGGGCGCGCGCGCGAGAGGGGCGGACCAGAGAGGGCGCGCTGCGCGCGAGGGGCGGACCAGAGAGCGCGCACGGGCTGGGGCGGACCAGAGAGGGCGCGCGCGCGAGGGGCGGACCAGAGAGTGCGCGCGCGAGCGAGGGGCGGACCAGAGAGGGCGGCGCGCGAGCGAGGGGCGGACCAGAGAGGGCGCGCGCGCGCGAGCGAGGGGCGGACCAGAGAGGGCGCACGAGCGAGGGGCGGACCAGAGAGGGCGCGCGCGCTGCGATCGAGGGGCGGACCAGAGAGGGCGCCGCGCGCGCAGCGAGCGAGGGGCGGACCAGAGAGGGCGCGCGCGAGCGAGGGGCGGACCAGAGAGGGCCGCGCGAGCGAGGGGCGGAGCAGAGAGGGGCGCGCGCGCGAGGGGCGGAGCAGAGAGGGCGCGCGCGCGAGGGGCGGACCAGAGAGAGGGCGCGCGCCGCGAGGGGCGGACCAGAGAGGGCTGCGCGCGCGCGAGGGGCGGAGCAGAGAGGGCTGCGCGCGAGGGGCGGAGCAGAGAGGGCGCGCGCGAGGGGCGGAGCAGAGAGGGCGCGCGCGAGGGGCGGAGCAGAGAGGGCGCGCGCGAGGGGCGGAGCAGAGAGGGCGCGCGCGCGCGCGGGGCGGAGCAGAGAGGGCGCGCGCGCGAGGGGCGGAGCAGAGAGGGCGCGCGCGCGAGGGGCGGAGCAGAGAGGGCGCCGCGCGCGAGGGGCGGAGCAGAGAGGGCGCGCGCGCGAGGGGCGGAGCAGAGAGGGGCGCGCGCGCGAGGGGCGGACCAGAGAGAGGGCGCGCGCGCGAGGGGCGGACCAGAGAGGGCGCGCGCGCGCGAGGGGCGGACCAGAGAGCGCGCACGGGCTAGGGGCGGACCAGAGAGGGCGCGCGCGCGAGGGGCGGACCAGAGAGTGCGCGCGCCAGAGAGGGCGCGCGAGCGAGGGGCGGACCAGAGAGGGCGCTGCGAAGCGAGGGGCGGACCAGAGAGGGCGCGCGAGCGAGGGGCGGACCAGAGAGGGCGCGCGAGCGAGGGGCGGACCAGAGAGGGCGCGCGCGCTGCGAGCGAGGGGCGGACCAGAGAGGGCGCGCGCGAGCGAGGGGCGGACCAGAGAGGGCGCGCGCGAGCGAGGGGCGGACCAGAGAGGGCGCGCGCTGCGCGCGAGGGGCGGACCAGAGCGCGCGCACGGGCTAGGGGCGGACCAGAGAGGGCGCGCGTGCGAGGGGCGGACCAGAGAGGGCGCGCGCGAGCGAGGGGCGGACCAGAGAGGGCGCGCGCGCGCGAGCGAGGGGCGGACCAGAGAGGGCGAGCGAGGGGCGGACCAGAGAGGGCGCGCTGCGCGCGAGCGAGGGGCGGACCAGAGAGGGCGCGCGAGCGAGGAGCGGACCAGAGAGGGCGCGCGCGCGAGCGAGGGGCGGACCAGAGAGGGCGCGCGCGCGCGAGCGAGGGGCGGACCAGAGATGGCGCGCGAGCGAGGGGCGGACCAGAGAGGGCGCGCGCACGCGAGCGAGGGGCGGACCAGAGAGGGCGCGCGCACGCGAGCGAGGGGCGGACCAGAGGGCGCGCGCACGCGAGCGAGGGGCGGACCAGAGGGCGCGCGCACGCGAACGAGGGGCGGACCAGAGAGGGCGCGCGCACGCGAGCGAGGGGCGGTCCAGAGAGGGCGCGCGCACGCGAGCGAGGGGCGGACCAGAGAGGGCGCGCGCACGCGAGCGAGGGGCGGACCAGAGAGGGCGCGCGCACGCGAGCGAGGGGCGGACCAGAGAGGGCGCGCGCACGCGAGCGACGGACCAGAGAGGGCGCGCGCGCTGCGAGCGAGGGCGGACCAGAGAGGGCGCGCGCACGCGAGGCGGGCCAGAGAGGTCGCGCGCGAGGGGCGGACCAGAGAGGGCGCGCGCGAGGGCGGACCAGAGAGGGCGCGCGCGCGAGGGGCGGACCAGAGAGGGCGCGCGCGCGAGGGGCGGACCAGAGAGAGGGCGCGCGCGCGAGGGGCGGGCCAGAGAGGGCGCACGCGCGCGAGGGGCGGGCCAGAGAGAGGGCGCACAGCGCGCGAGGGGCGGGCCAGAGAGAGGGCGCACGCGCGCGAGGGGCGGGCCAGAGAGAGGGCGCACGCGCGCGAGGGGCGGGCCAGAGAGAGGGCGCACTGCGCGCGAGGGGCGGGCCAGAGAGAGGGCGCACGCGCGCGAGGGGCGGGCCAGAGAGAGGGCGCACGCGCGCGAGGGGCGGGCCAGAGAGAGGGGCGCACGCGCGCGAGGGGCGGGCCAGAGAGAGGGCGCACGCGCGCGAGGGGCGGGCCAGAGAGAGGGCGCGCGCGAGGGGCGGGCCAGAGAGAGGGCGCACGCGCGCGAGGGGCGGGCCAGAGAGAGGGCGCACGCGCGCGAGGGGCGGGCCAGAGAGAGGGCGCACGCGCGCGAGGGGCGGGCCAGAGAGAGGGCGCACGCGCGCGAGGGGCGGGCCAGAGAGAGGGCGCACGCGCGCGAGGGGCGGGCCAGAGAGAGGGCGCGCGAGGGGTGGGCCAGAGAGAGGGCGCGCGAGAGGGTCGGGCCAGAGAGAGGGCGCGCGCGCGAGGTGCGGACCAGAGAGGGCGCGCGCGAGGGGCAGACCAGAGAGGGCGCGAGGGGGCGGACCAGAGAGGGGGCGCGCCCGCGCGAGGGGGCGGACCAGAGAGGGGGCGCGCCCGCGCGAGGGGGCGGACCAGAGAGGGGGCGCGCCGCGCGAGGGGGCGGACCAGAGAGGGGGCGCGCCGCGCGAGGGGGCGGACCAGAGAGGGCGCGCGCCCGCGCGGACCAGAGAGAGGGCGCGCGCCCGCGCGGACCAGAGAGAGGGCGCGCGCCCGCGCGGACCAGAGAGAGGGCGCGCGCCCGCGCGGACCAGAGAGAGGGCGCGCGCCCGCGCGGACCAGAGAGAGGGCGCGCGCCCGCGCGGACCAGAGAGAGGGCGCGGGCACGCGCGAGGGGCGGAGCAGAGAGGGCGCGCGCGCGGGGCGGACCACAGAGGGCGCGCGCGCGCGAGGGGCGGACCAGAGAGGGCGCGCGCGCGCGAGGGGCGGACCAGAGAGGGCGCGCGAGGGGCGGACCAGAGAAGGCGCGCGCGCGCGAGGGGCGGACCAGAGAGGGCGCGCGCGCGCGAGGGGCGGACCAGAGAGGGCGCGCGCGCGCGAGGGGCGGACCAGAGAGGGCGCGCGAGGGGCGGACCAGAGAGGGCGCGCGCGCGCGAGGGGCGGACCAGAGAGGGCGCGCGCGCGCGAGGGGCGGACCAGAGAGGGCGCGCGCGCGCGAGGGGCGGACCAGAGAGGGCGCGCGCGCAGCGAGCGGCGGACCAGAGAGGGCGCGCGCGCGCGAGCGGCGGACCAGAGAGGGCGCGCGCGCGCGAGCGGCGGACCAGAGAGGGCGCGCGCGCGCGAGGGGCGGACCAGAGAGGGCGCGCGCGCGCGAGGGGCGGACCAGAGAGGGCGCGCGCGCGCGAGGGGCGGACCAGAGAAGGCGCGCGCAGCGCGCGCGAGCGGCGGACCAGAGAGGGCGCGCGCGAGGGGCGGACCAGAGAGGGCGCGCGCGCGCGCGCGAGCGGCGGACCAGAGAGGGCGCGCGCGCGCGCGAGGGGCGGACCAGAGAGGGCGCGCGCGCGCGAGGGGCGGACCAGAGAGGGCGCGCGCGCGCGAGGGGCGGACCAGAGAGGGCGCGCGCGCGAGGGGCGGACCAGAGAGGGCGCGCGCGAGGGGCGGACCAGAGAGGGCGCGCGCGCGAGGGGCGGACCAGAGAGGGCGCGAGCGCGAGGGGCGGACCAGAGAGGGCGCGAGCGCGAGGGGCGGACCAGAGAGGGCGCGCGCGCGAGGGGCGGACCAGAGAGGGCGCGCGCGAGGGGCGGACCAGAGAGGGCGCGCGCGCGAGGGGCGGACCAGAGAGGGCGCGCGCGCGAGCGCGAGGGGCGGACCAGAGAGGGCGCGCGCGCGCGAGGGGCGGACCAGAGAGGGCGCGCGAGCGCGAGGGGCGGACCAGAGAGGGCGCGCGCGCGCGAGGGGGCGGACCAGAGAGGGCGCGCCCGCGCGAGGGGGCGGACCAGAGAGGGGGCGGACCAGAGAGGGCGCGCGCCCGCGCGAGGGGGCGGACCAGAGAGAGGGCGCGCGCCCGCGCGAGGGGGCGGACCAGAGAGAGGGCGCGCACCCGCGCGAGGGGGCGGACCAGAGAGAGGGCGCGCGCCCGCGCGAGGGGGCGGACCAGAGAGAGGGCGCGCGCCCGCGCGAGGGGGCGGACCAGAGAGAGGGCGCGCGCCCGCGCGAGGGGGCGGACCAGAGAGAGGGCGCGCGCCCGCGCGAGGGGGCGGACCAGAGAGAGGGCGCGCGCACCGCGCGAGGGGGCGGACCAGAGAGAGGGCGCGCGCCCGCGCGAGGGGGCGGACCAGAGAGAGGGCGCGCGCCCGCGCGAGGGGGCGGACCAGAGAGAGGGCGCGCGCCCGCGCGAGGGGGCGGACCAGAGAGAGGGCGCGCGCCCGCGCGAGGGGGCGGACCAGAGAGAGGGCGCGCGCCCGCGCGAGGGGGCGGACCAGAGAGAGGGCGCGCGCCCGCGCGAGGGGGCGGACCAGAGAGAGGGCGCGCGCCCGCGCGAGGGGGCGGACCAGAGAGAGGGCGCGCGCCCGCGCGAGGGGGCGGACCAGAGAGAGGGCGCGCGCCCGCGCGAGGGGGCGGACCAGAGAGAGGGCGCGCGCCCGCGCGAGGGGGCGGACCAGAGAGAGGGGGCGCGCCCGCGCGGACCAGAGAGGGGGCGCGCCCGCGCGGACCAGAGAGGGCGCGCGCCCGCGCGGACCAGAGAGGGCGCGCGCCCGCGCGGACCAGAGAGGGCGCGCGCCCGCGCGGACCAGAGAGGGCGCGCGCCCGCGCGGACCAGAGAGGGCGCGCGCCCGCGCGAGGGGGCGGACCAGAGAGGGCGCGCGCCCGCGCGAGGGGGCGGACCAGAGAGGGCGCGCGCCCGCGCGAGGGGGCGGACCAGAGAGGGCGCGCGCCCGCGCGAGGGGGCGGACCAGAGAGGGCGCGCGCGAGGGGCGGACCAGAGAGAGGGCGCGCGCGCGCGAGGGGCGGACCAGAGAGGGCGCGCGCGCGCGAGGGGCGGACCAGAGAGCGCGCACGGGCTAGGGGCGGACCAGAGAGGGCGCGCGCGCGAGGGGCGGACCAGAGAGTGCGCGCGCGAGCGAGGGGCGGACCAGAGAGGGCGCGCGCGTGCGAGAGGCGGAGCAGAGAGGGCGCGCGCGTGCGAGAGGCGGAGCAGAGAGGGCGCGCGCGCGAGGGGCGGAGCAGAGAGGGCGCGCGCGCGAGGGGCGGAGCAGAGAGGGCGCGCGCGCGAGGGGCGGAGCAGAGAGGGCGCGCGCGCGAGGGGCGGAGCAGAGAGGGCGCGCGCGCGAGGGGCGGAGCAGAGAGGGCGCGCGCGCGAGGGGCGGAGCAGAGAGGGCGCGCGCGCGAGGGGCGGAGCAGAGAGGGCGCGCGCGAGCGAGGGGCGGAGCAGAGAGGGCGCGCGCGAGCGAGGGGCGGAGCAGAGAGGGCGCGCGCGAGCGAGGGGCGGAGCAGAGAGGGCGCGCGCGAGCGAGGGGCGGAGCAGAGAGGGCGCGCGCGCGAGGGGCGGACCAGAGAGAGCGCGCGCCAGGGGCGGACCAGAGAGACCGCGGGGTGGCCAGGGGTGGACGAGAGCGAGGGGTGACGAGAGAGAGCGAGAGGGGGAAACGCGAGAGAGAGAAAAAGGGAAGGGAGAGAGAGAAAAAGGGAAGCGAGAGCGAAGGGGCGAGAGAGAGAAGGGGCAAGAGAGGGGAAGAGAGACAGAGGGAAAGAGAGAGAGGAGGGGGAATAGAGAGGGAAAGGGAGCGTAAGAGAAGTGAGAGGAGAAAGGGAAAGAGAAGAGAGAAACAGCAGCTACGCAAGTGGAAGATAAAATTCATGGAAGAAATGAAGGAGGCTAGGTCTAAATTTAGGCCATATATCTTGTTTTCTTACATTCATCCTCCACCTATATTATGATCATACTAAACAACATGTAATCATTATACAATTTATCTCCACACTAACTTTGTACACTGAGCCCATTTTTCTTCAAAGGTCGATCCACAATGGCCTGGAAGTAAAGTAATGCGTTTTTACTTCACTTGGTAGTTTCCAACTACTTTAGTGATAAACAAAGTAATAAGTTTTATTGTGTATCCAATAACATTGCTTAGACGGAATTCAGTTCAATTAAAGAGCAGATGGTGTCTTTTGATCCAAAGATCAAAGTGATTTGTTTAATTGATTGATGGGGATTTGCCTTTGGATCCCTGCATACAGAAATCTAATTATGTCATGCAGCTGCACTGTTGAGACTTAATCCATAAGAAGCTGAAAGAGCTTCAGATCAGATACCCTTCCTGAATTCAATGACAGGATCAAAGAAAGGACTTAATTTTATGCTTTGCTCAAAAGGTTACATTACAACACTCTGTCATAGAGTCATAGTGGCACAGAAGGAGGCCATTTGGCCCATCGAGTCCGTGCCGGCTATCTGTAGAGCAATCCAGTCAGTCCCATTCCCCTGTTCTATCCCTGTAGCCCTGCAAGTTTATTTCCCTCAAGTGCCTATCCAGTCTCCCCTTGAAAACATTGAGTGTCTTTGTTTCCACCACTTCCATCGGCAGCGAGTTCCAGGTCCTCACCACTTGCTGCGTAAAAAAAGTTTTTCCTCATATCCCCCCTGTATACCTTAAATCTGCATCCCCTAGTCCTTGTACCATTAACTAGTGGGAACAGCCTTTCCCAGTCTAGCCTATCCAAACCCGTCATAATCTTGTACACCTCTATCAAATCACCCCTCAACCTCCTGTGCTCTAATGAAAACAAATCCAGCTTCTCCAACCTGTCCTCGTAGCTAAGATCCCCCATCCCCAGAACCATTCTGGTAAATCTCCTCTGCACCCTCTCAAGGGCCTTCACATCCTTCCTAAAGTGTGGTGACCAGAACTGGACACAGTACTCCAGTTGTGGTCTAACCAGCGCTTTATAAAGGTTCAGCATAACTTCTCTACTTTTGTACTCAATACCTCTATTTATGAAGCCCAAGATCACATATGCTTTGTTAACCACTCTCTCAATATGTCCTGCCACCTTCAGGGACCTATGCACATTAACTCCCAGGTCCCTGCACACTCTTTAAAACTGTGCTATTAAGTGTATATTGCCTCTCCCTGTTCCTTCTGCCAAAATGCATTACCTCACACTTCTCTCTATTAAATTCCATCTGCCACTTGTCTGCCCATTCTGCTAGCCTTTCTATGTCCTGTTGCAGTCGATTGGCATCATCCTCACTGTTTGCCACACCCCCAAGTTTGGGGTCATCAGCAAATTTAGAAATTCTATTCTGTATTCCAATATCCAGGTCATTTATATATACACAAGGAAACTCTCTTTTTACCGGCACCTAAATAACCGGAAATCTCTCTTAGCCGGCAAAATTCAGGAGTAGGTTCAGGTAAGTTTTACTTCATATTAGTGGCCGTGTAACCGGGGTTCCTGGATCTGTGGCCGTGTACGGGGCTCTCGTACCTTAGTAAGTATACCTCTCTGTAATCCGGACTTTTTGATCAACCGGCACCACGCCAGTCCCGTCGGTGCCGGATAAATATCAGTTTCCTGTATCAAAAAAAAGCAGTGGCCCCAGCACTGACCCTTGGGGAACACCACTGTCTACCATCCTCCAGTCTGAAAAACAGCCATTTACCACAACTCACTGTTTCTGTCCTTAAGCCAATTCTGTATCCAAGCTGCCACCTATTCCACGAGTCTCAATTTTGTTAACCAGCCTTCTATGTGGTACTTTGTCAAACACCTTCCGAAAATCCATGTAGACAACATCCATTGCATTCCTTCATCAATCCTCTCTGTTACTTCATCAAAATACTAGAAGTGACACAGGACACTGAATTCACCTGTTTGAAACCAGGACATTGGTTCTGAACCATTAGAAATATTTCTTCAAAAGTTGTTCTTCAAATTATTAAATCGACTCCAACCCACCTTTTTGTTTGTATGAAGAGATGTATTTTAATTTTAATATTTTCCCAACTTTTGCTTAATTATTAATTGTAACTAAACACTTCGGTACTGCTGTAAAAACTTCAGTTTATGTTTAATATCAGTCAATAATATCAGTGCCTGGTAGAGTGACAAGACGTTAAATGCAGTAAATATACTGGGATAGAGTTTCTGCTTTGGGCGCAATCAGGAAATTGCGCCCAGAATTGCACTGGTTAGGTTACAGTTCTGATAAAATTAATTTGCATAATCACAAATGTAAAATCTTCCATGAACCAGCGTAATTGGGCAGTGTAATAGGACGTAATCGTTTCTTTTTTTCCCCCATTAAAAGTATTCCTCGATAGTGGTAACCTGGTGCAGTTTTATTAATACAGCTGAAAATGAGTTTATCACCAAAAGTAAGCATTTATAATAAAAGTGTCCTATCCTCCACTTGTGAGTAACCCGGTTTAAAATCACTGAAAGTGACTTTAAAAAACTGTACTGAACCAGTTAATAGCTTCATTGGTGCACACTAGTCAGCATTAAGGTAGGTAAAAAAAACCATCTTGAAACTTACCTTTAGGCGACAGCCTCCAGCAGTCCCTTTAAGGACGGTCGGTTTGGCTGCTGTCCGTACAAGAAAACTGACATAGCATACAAGGCGCATTCTGCAGTCAGTCGCAAACCAATTGCACAAAAAGGGCCTGAAACAGACCTTTGGCCCCCGATTTGAATAAGCAATAGGCCTAATACCAGTTTCAGGCAGGCAGGCACTCAATGCCAACAGGGTGCAGCGTACCTCTGGCACAGAATGAGCACGTGCTGTATTGGGTCCTGCAGCACCCGTATTTCACGTGAAAAACAGGCACTGCCCAATCGAATTTCTAGACCTGAGTTTTCTCTTTTTGGCAGTTTTCCGCATCATTATTCACCTACATCAGGAAGATAGACCGCGATTTTGTAAATAGATGCAGGTTGGGAGAGGGTCAGGTGGTTTCCGGCTTCCAGTCCCGCCCCCAACTGCATCTGGCCCACGGACGTGATTTTATGCTGATTGACCTCGTTAAGCCCACCCTGCGGGCTTACCGGCCAATTAAGAGGAAGCCGGTTAGATGGCATCATTTGATGACACGTCATCTGGCGGTTTTCTTAAAGGGACCACGCACAATTTTTTTTTGACAGCTCATTTCTCAGTGTTTGACAGCATTGAGGTGCTGCAAACACTGACAATCACTGTACAAAGGTGAGCTCTTGCACCCAGGCTCTCCAGTGGCTCCCTCCTTAGGATAGAACAGATGTCAGCTGCAGGTGAGGTGACAGAAGCGATCTGTGAGAGAGGTGAGAGAGGTTCTGTTAGTGAGGTGGGACCAGACATCAATTTCAAAACTTGTTACCTACAGAAAAGTGTAAATGCTTTAAAAATGATTTCCCCAACATTTTCTTACCCCTGAAACTCACCAGTGCACCACTGGATCCTTCACACCACTTCTGCAGCGGTCATCAATGCAGAAATATTACAGCAGACTCACAACACGCCACACTTACCTGGTGTGGTGTCCGGACGTCGGGAACCCCGAGGCAGAAGTGGCAAAATTGAAAAAGAGCCCGTTAACAACTATCAAGTACTTGTTAACAGGCAGGTAAGTGGCTTTAATTCTCTTCCCGCCGCTAGGTGTCGGGTCCATGCGCAAATCGGGGACCCGACACTTGGGAAAATTGTTCGGAGGCGGGTTCACGGCGGGATCAGAACACTCAATCAAAACGGTTTTAACCCTTGACCCGCCTCCAAACCCGCCCCCTCAGTGACGACAAAATCGCGGCCATAGTGCTCAAGTGTGTGGATTGTACAACTTCCATGAAAGAAGTTGGATCATTAGGCCAAATGCTCCTTGTTCTATATTATATTTAGGATAATGGTACATTTTGCAACCCCCACTGTTCTACTGAAAATAAATGTTAAAAACTGCAGAGGAATTTAGCATGAATGCATTCAGTGCTTATAGGGGAACAGCACCAAGTGGAATATATACCATCTGAAGTTTATTTACAAAGACTAAATATTCTAAGAATATTGCTTCACATCATAGAGTATTGAAAGTAGAATCATGCAAATCCCTTAAAGATGAGTGTGTGGTGGGGCAGGACCTCGGCCCACTGCTTTGACATGTCCATATTATAAAAAGGATATAGAGGCACTGGAGAAGGTGCAAAAAAGATTTACTAGAATGATACCTGAACCAAGAGGTTAGACCGATCAGGAAAGATTGAACAGGCTGGAGCTCTTTTCTCTACAACAGAGAAAACTGAGGGGTGACCTGATAGAGGTCTTCAAAATAATGAAAGGTTTTGATAGAGTAAATGTAGAGAAGATGTATCCACTTGTGGGCGAGACCAGAACTAGGGGCCATAAATATAAGACAGTCACTAATAAATCTAATAGGGAATTCAGGAGAAACCTCTTTACCCAGAGAGTGGTTAGAATGTGGAACTACAAGGAGCAGTTGAAGCGAATAGCATAGATGCATTCAAGGGGAAGCTAGAAAAGCACAAGGGCGAAAGGAGTAGAAGGATATGGTGATGGGGTTAGATGAAGGCGGGTTGGAGGAGGCTCGTGTAGAGTATAAACACCGGTATGGACCTGTTGGGCCAAATGGCCTGTTTCTGTGCTGTAAATACTTTTAAAAAACTTTTAAAACGTGCCTATTTGTGCCTGCGTGCCTAAGAAAATTAGCGCAATTTGAAGAGCCTTCCCAAACCAACAATCAGCGGAATTGCACAATTTTGACTTGGGGGCATTTTGTGGGCGGGTCTGATCCGGGCGAATTGATTCTTAAACCAGTGTAAACGATCGCAGAAAACACAAATGTAAGTGGTTTCAGACGTAACTCATTTATTTTCAAATTTCCCCGATCTTTTACACTGGTTTGGCAAATACCGCCCAGATTGCACCAATATTACTGGCGTAAACGAGCGGAAACTCTACCCCATTGTTGTAAATACGGTCATTTTTAATCCTCGGAATACACACCTCTGCAACAACATGTGCTTATGCAAAATGCTGTTGAACACTCAATGTGATTGTAATTCTACTAAACCCTGAGATTGTAATAAAATAAAATCTTATTCCTTTCAATTCTTCAAAGACAAACTTTCTTGTTTCTCTCAGTCATTTAATCAACTGTTGCATCTTATTTCTGATGACTCTATCCTTCATTCTTCGTCATCTAGCAACATTCTTGGCTTACCCCAAGTGAAATTCCCACAGTTTCCCTATTGCTACAGCTGCCTCCAAGAACCTTGGTTGTCTGTTCAGTGCCAAGCTGTTCTTAACTCCTCGATAACTTTGAATTCTGTAAAGCACAAGTCCATCCAAGACTTGAAGACTGCTCCCATGAAGCTCTAGCATTGTTCCCTCTCCTGAACAGGATACAAGGATCCTTTCCCCTCCTAGATCCCGCTCTCCAGTCGGGCCTCCTTTCATTTCTCCCCTCAGGTACTCTGCACTCCCAAATCCCCAAGCCTTCAGCGCTGCTCGGCCTTCGTACTCTCCTGCTGCCGCCCTCGCAGGCTTGACTCCCTCTTAGATAAGCCAACAGTATCCCTCTGTGCCTCTCTTGGCATCTTCCGACGGGCCCACCAAGGCACTCGTTGCTGCCTCATTACAAGCAATGCTGACCCTGTGGACTCTGCCAGTGGATCAGCTATCACCACCCCTCGCCGCATCTCCCTCCAGAATGTCCGCTCACTTGTGAATAAGGCCCTGGCCATTTATGAGCTTATTGCTGGAAACTTGGCTGAGGGGTGATGCCGGAAATCCCAAAGAAACTAATACTGAATCGGGGACAGAGAGTCAATAAAATTAACATAAGTAAAATAACAGTATTGAAGAAAATAATGGCACTAAAGAGTGACAAATCCCCAGGGCCAGATGGTTTCCATCCCAGAGTTTTAAAGGAAGTAGGTGAGCACATTGCAGATGCCCTAACTATAATCTTCCAAAGTTCTCTAGATTCAGGAACTGTCTCTTTAGCTTTTTTTAAAATTCCTTTGAGATGTGGGCATTCCTGGCAAGGCCAGCATTTATTGACCATCCCTAATTGCCCTCAAGAAGGTGGTGGTGAGCCGCCTTCTTGAACCGCTGCAGTCCGTGTGGTGAAGGTACTTCTAAGTCAGGATGGTGTGTGACTTGGAGAGGAACTTGGAGCTGGTGGTGTTCCCATGCGCCTGCTGCCCTTGTCCTTCTAGGTGGAAGAGGTTGCGGGTTTGGGAGGTGCTGCCGAAGAAGCCTTGGCAAGTTGCTGCAGTGCATCTTGTAGATGGTACACACTGCAGCCACAGTACGCCGGTGATGGAGGAAGTGAATGTTTAAGGTGCTGGAGGGGGTGCCAATCAAGTGGGCTGCTTTGTCCTGGATGGTGTCGAGCTTCTTGAGTGTTGTTGGAGCTGCACTCATCCAGGCAAGTGGAGAGTATTCCATCACACGCCTTACTTGTGCCTTGTAGATGGGAGAAAGGCTTTGGGGAGTCAGGTGGTGAGACACTCACCACAGAATACCTAGCCTCTGACCTGCTCTTGTTGCCACAGTATGTGTGTGGCTGGTCCAGTTAAGTTTCTGGTCAATGATGACCCCAGGATGTTGATGGTGGGGGAATCGGCGATGGTAATGCCATTGAATGTCAAGGAGCGGTGGTTAGACTCTCACTTGTTGGAGATTGAAGTGCCAAGCAATGACTGTGGCGCGAATGTTACCTGCCACTTATCAGCCCAAGCCTGAATGTTGTCCAGGTCTTGTTGCATGCGGGAATGGACTGCTTCATTATCTGAGGAGTTGTGGATGGCACTGAACACTGTGCAGGGAAGGTCATTGATGAAGCAGCTGAAGATGTTGGGCCTAGGACACTGCCCTGCGGAACTCCTGCAGCGATGTCCTGGGGCTGTGATCATTGACCTTCAATTACCACAAGCATCTTCCTTTGTGCTAGGTATGACTCCAGCCAGTGGAGAGTTTCCCCACCCCACCCCCAATTCCCATTGACTTCAGTTTTACTAGGGCTCCTTCATGCCACACTCAGTCAAATGCTGCCTTGATGTCAAGAGCAGTCACTCTCACCTTGCCTCTGGAATTCAGCTCTTTTGTCCATGTTGGGACCAAGGCTGTAATGAGGCCGGGAGCAGAGTGGTCTTGGCGGAACCCAAACTGGGCATCCGTGAGCAGCTTGGAAAATTGTGCATGTCACTCTGTTTTTTTAAGAATGGCGAGGGAATTATAGACCAGTTAGACTAACATCTGTTGTCGGGAAATTGCTAGAGTCTATAATTAAGCATAGGGTGACTGAACACCTTGAAAATTTTCTGTTGATCAGAGAGAGCCAGTATGGATTTGTGAAAGGTAGGTCAAGCCTGACAAACTTGAATGAATTTTTTTGAAGATGTGACTAAAATAGTGGGCAAGGGAATGTCTATGGCTGTTATTTATATAGACTTCCAGAAGGCATTTGATAAAATCCCACATAAGAGACTGTTATCTAAAGGTAGAAGCCCACGGAATGGAAGGCAAATTTTTGACCTGGTTAGGAAATTGGCTGAGCGGCAGGAGACAGAGAGTAGGGATAATGGGTAGGTACTCAAATTGGCAGGATGTGACTAATGGTGTCCCACAGGGATCTGTGTTGGGGCCTCAACTATTCACAATATTTATTAACAACTAAGATGATGGCATAGAAAGTCATATATCCAAATTTGCCAATGGCACAAAGATAGGCGGCATTGTAGGCAGTGTAGATGAAAGCATAAAATAACAAAGGGTTATTGATAGATTAAGCGAATGGGCAAAACTGTGGCAAATGAAATTCAATGTAAGCAAATGTGAGATCATCCACTTTGGACCTAAAAAGGATAGAACAGGGTACTTTCTAAATGGTGAAAAGCTAAAAACAGTGGAGGTCCAAAGAGACTTGGGTGTCCAGGTACATAGATCATTAAAATGTCATGAACAGGTACAGAAAATAATCAAAAAGGCTAATGGAATGCTAGCCTTTATATCTAGACAACTAGAGTACAAGGGGGTAGAAGCTATGCTGCAGCTGTACAAAACCCTGGTTAGACCACACCTGGAGTACTGTGAGCAGTTCTGGGCACCACACCTTAGGAAGGATAGCAGCGTAGGTTTACCAGAATGATACCTGAACTTCAAGGGTTAAGTTCCGAGGAGAGATTACACAAATTAGGGTTGTATTCCCTAGAATTTAGAAGGTTATTGTGTGATCTGTTCGAAGTTTTCAGGATATTAAGGGGAACAGATAGAGTAGATAGAGAAACTCTATTTTCACTGGTTGGGGATTCTAGGACTAGGGGGCATAGTCTAAAAATTAGAGCCAGACCTTTCAGGAGTGAAATTAGTAAACACTTCTACACACAAAGGGTGGTAGAAGTTTGGAACTCTCTTCCGCAAACGACAATTGATGCTCGATCAATTGTTAATTTTAAATCGGAGATTGATAGCTTTTTATTAACCAAAGTTATTAAGGGATATGGGCCAAAGGCGGGTATAGGGAGTTAGATCGCAGATCAGCCATGATCTCACTGAAAGGCGGAACAGGCTCGAGGGGCTGAATGGCCTACTCGTGTTCCTATGTTCCTGCATTCACTGCCCTCTTATCCATCTTTAATCTCTCCCTCCATATAAACTCGCCTACCCATATTCACGGCCACCCCTTCACTTTGCCATCTCACGTGGCCTCGCTACTCCCATTATGTCAATCACAGGTAAGACCATCTCTGATCGCTTCCTTGTATTGCTCTCCACCCACATACCCCTTCCCCCTCCCAACCTTATTTCCTTCTGTGTCCACCCTTGGCAAAAACTCTCTCCCAATTCACTTACAACTGCACTTTTGAGTCCCAACTGTCTAGCCTTTGGCCCTCCATTCACTACGACATTTCTGCAGCTAACGATCTGCTCAACCGCACCCTCACCTCCACCTTTGAATCCCTAGTTCCCATTAAAACCATTACTCTCTCTCACCCTGGTCGTTTCCCCTAGTACAGCCCTAATCTCCGCTCCCCAAGCGCAGGGGACGCAGACTTGAACGTTTATGGCAGACAACTGGTTTAGCCATTCATTGCCAGACCTGGTTGGACCACAAAGCACTATTGGGTCCTGCTCTCATCTGCCAAAACTGTTCACTATTCCAGGATCATCCTGGAATGCAAAAATAACCCCCAACTTCTTTTCTCTACTGCAAACTGTCTTCTTAAACCCCTCTCTGCCGTCTCCTCCACACTAACCTCCAAATAACAAGTGCAAGGAGCTCATGGACTTCTTTGAGACCATCCCTTTCCTTCCTTCCTCTAGCCTACTGGGCCAAACTTTCGCTAAAGTTTCCCAAGCTTTTGGTCATCTGCCCTAATATCTCATGTGGCTCGATGTCAAATGTTGATAATGCTCCTGTGAAGCGTTTTGGGACATTTTACTACGTTAAAGGCGCTATATAAATGCAAGTTGTTGTTGTTATTATTGTTGTTGTTGAACAGGCCTTCCCTTTCTTCTCTTTAGCCCACAAATGCCTTCTCCTTTGCAACTTTTCTTCTCTTTTTTCATTTTAAATCAATACTAATGTTCAGTTTTCTCTGGACTTTCCAGTCTTGTTCCTTCTGACCTCCAAATATCCCATCTTGCATGTTCTCTGTCCTACTCAAATCTGTTTTGAAGTCAAGACTCATTGCACACCCTAGCCCATTCTTTCCCAGGTCATCAAAACTATGGAGTTCCCAATCTGCCTGAATTTTCTTTTATTCTACAAATTCTCAGACATTTAATCTCAAGACTATCCTTACCTAATCACTGCTTCCCGATTTACCTCATGTCCAATTTTACTCTTTTCCCTTGGTGGAGTCCTGTACTTTGGCCTTAGTTCCCCAGTTTGTTGTTTTTTTTTATAAAAGGGATTAAAAATGTTGATGCAGTGAAATTTCTATTCAACTTCTGATTGGACAAATGATCAAATGAATAAGATTGCCTATTTTCAATATGGTCATCATTCTTCAAATGTGGTTTATGCTGCATATACTATCTGTCTAGGTCCATCACCCACCTGGAGGGAAATCACTGAACTAATGGCTCCTGCAAGCTTTTAAAAAGATACTCAAGTGGAGAAATGTGAAAATTACACAATTTTATCCCAAACTTATTATGCATTAAAACGTGATGCACCAGACCAGTCTGCATTACTTGGTGACAGAAGTTGCTCGTGTGCAGGTTGTGATGATGCAGTCAAGGAAACCATTTGTCAGAATTAAAACACAAAAAAAACTCAAGGCAAGTTTAGAAACAATGGGAAAGGAAGGTATAAGTGGTGTTAAAAAAAAAAAATGTAAAAAAGGAAAAACTGCAAATGCTGGAAATTTGCAATAAAAGCAGAAAACATTAGAAGTACATCTGGGGGTCGGTCAGCATTTGCAAAGAGGTTATGACATTTCAGGTATGTAACTTGAGTACAGACCAAAAATGTCATAACCCACCTCTTTACAGATGCTGACTGATCTGTGTATTTTCTGTTTTTATGTCAGTGATGCTTGTGGAGGATAAAATCCATACAAAGAAAGGAATATGACACAAGGAGCCAACTTTTCCCCAACTTCTTTATCCAAGGCAGTAGCAGGAAGATGAGGTGGTTTTCACTCAGAGAAGAAAACATCAGCTCCCCCTGCTGGGAGATGGAACCATATGTTCAGGTGTGGAAAGGATCGATAAATGAGAAAGATTTCTCTCTTGTCGGAAGGAAAAGCATCCTCCGTAGACCTCAGGAGCCAGTGCAAGTTGTCAGGGAGAATCATACATATCAAATCCCTTTAACATTTTTTTTTAAACTTTACACAAACAGTGTCTGCCCTGAGCAGTTCAGTTATTTTCCCGGAGGGAGAGTAATTAATAACAATGATAGAAGAATAACACTTGAGAATTCTCTTTAAGCACAATGCTTAATACAACAAGGACAAAAGGAACAGGAGTGCATTCTGTGGAGGTTGATTTCATTCACAATGGTAGACTGCAATGTAAACAAATTTAGATTATATGCCAGCTGTTTACTCTACCAATGGGGTTAAACAATGGGAGAAGAGGTATCAGTGGTTAACTCTTAACTCTTCAGAACAGTGATAGGATATAAATTAGATCAACCTTAGGAGGCTGAGGAACCCACTACATCCATCACAGCCTCAAAAGGACTTTGAGGTAGCTCCAGAAGCATAAAAACCTAAGAAATAGAAGCAGGAGTAGGCCATATGCCCCCTTGAACCTGCTCCACCATTCAATAAGATCATGGCTGATCTTCCAGCTCAACTCCATTCTCCTGCCCTATCCCCATTATCCCTTAGTGTCTGGGGAGGGGGGGGGGGGGGGGGGGAAATCGATCGATTTCAGCCTTGAGTATTTTTTTGTTTAATTCTGACAAATGGTTTCCTTGACTGCATCATCACACCCTGCACATGAGTGACTTCTGTCACCAAGTAATGCCGATCAATGTATTCAACAATTGAGCTTCCATAGCCCTCTGGGGTGGAGAATTCCAAAGATTCACAACCCTCTGAGTGAAGAAAATTTCAGTCCTAAATGGCTGACCCCTTATACTGAGATTATGACTCTAGTTCTAGAAATATAGGAACACAGGAACAGAAGTAGGCCATTTAGCCCCTCGAGCCTGTTCCGCCATTCAATGAGGTCATGGCTGATCTGTGATCTAACTCCATAACCTGCCTTTGGCCTGCATCCACTGTTTCTAGATTTTCACCATTTAGAAAGTACTCGGTTCTATCCTTTTCAGCCATGCAGTATGAGAGCTGCCAAAGCAAAGACCTTAAGGCAAGAGCTAGCAAGAGGTTGATGGGTCATAGGTGAGTTAAATCCTCAAGTCAATCAAGATCATCTGTGCCCACTTCAACTGGCATTCTCATACTAGCTTTGTCCCAAAACAGAAGAAAAATTTCAGTTCATCCAAAACTCTTCCTCCTGTATCCTAACCCACACCAAGTCCCGCTCATCCATCAGCCCTGTGATCGTTGACCTACATTGGCGCCAGGTCCCCCAAAGTGTCCAATTTAAAATTATCATTCTTGTGTTCAAATCCCATCATGGTCTCCCCCCCACCCCCATCTCTATAAATTCATCCAGCCCAACAACCCTCCGAGAACTCCGCATTCCTCCAACTCTGACCTCTTGTGCACCCCAACTCCCTTCACCCCAACATTGATGGATATGCCTTCAGCCGTCTAGGCCCCAAAATCTTGACTTTCTGCCCTAAACCTCTCCACCTCACTCATCCTTCAACATCCTCCTTAAAATCTACTTTTTTGGCCAAGCTTTTAGTCACCCCTCAGCGTATTTCTTCGGCTTGGTGTCAATTTTAGTCTATTATGCTCCTGTAAAGTGCCTTGGGATGTTTAGCTATATTGAAAGCAATACATAAATGCAGATTGTTGTTTTTAGAACAAGTTTGATTTTTGTGCTGGACTGTATCTTGCGGATCTTTCTCACTTCCATGTATAATTGTAATCTGTAAATAAACCTGGACATTAAATTTAACATAGAAACATAGAAGATAGGAGCAGGAGTAGGCCATTCAGCCCCTCGAGCCTGCTCCGCCATTCAATGAGATCATGGCTGATCATCCAAATTCAGTACCCTGTCCCTGCTTTCTCCCCATATCCCTTGATCCCTTTAGCCTTAAGAAATATATCTAACTCCTTCTTGAATATATTTAATGAATTGGCCTCAACTGCCTTCTGTGGTAAAGAATTCCACAGGTTCACCACTCTCTGGGTGAAGAAATTCCTCCTCATCTCTGTCCTAAATGGCTTACCCCTTATCCTTAGACTGTGACCCCTGGTTCTGGACCCTCCGCCATCAGGAACATCCTTCCTGCATCTAGTCTGTCTAGTCCTGTTAGAATTTTATAAGTTTCAATGAGATCCCCTCTCATTCTTCTGAACTCTAGTGAATATAAGCCTAATCGACCCAATCTCTCTTCATATGTCATTCCTGCCATCCCAGGTATCAGTCTGTTGAATCTTCGCTGCACTCCCTCCATGGCAAGAACATCCTTCCTCAGATAAGGCGACCAAACTGCACACAATACTCAAGGTGTGGTCTCACCGAGGCTGCTTCAGTGGTCTAGGTGTCTATTTTTCCACTTTCTGTTGCAACAGGCATCCCATGCATTCTCCAGTAAGCAATTTACAGTGAGTCTGGGTTAATTATTAGTCCATAATATCAGGTTACCATTCATAAGAGACACAGTCTGCACACTCATTGCTAACATGAGAACTGTGTTGGGGGAGGGGACCCTGAACCGTAACATCTTCATTCGATGAGGGTCTGGGCTATAAATCAATAAGAGATATTGTCCAAATAAATTTCCAGTCTTTTCCAGTTCTGCTGGCTCAGTCTCACTTAGGTGTCAGCCTTGGCTCAGTGGTAACACTCTCACCTGAGTTAGAAGATTGTGGGTTTAAGCCCCACTCGAGCGACTTGATCACATAATCTAGGCCAACACTTTGGTGCTGTACTGAGGGAGTGCTGCACTGTCAGAGGTGAGGTCTTTCAGATGAGAGGTTAAACCGAGGCCCCGTCTGCTCTCGAATGGACATGAAAGATCCCATGGCACTATTCAAAAGGAGAGATAGGGAATTCTCCCGGTGTCCTGGCCAACATTCATCCCTCAAACAACACCTAAAACATTTGTTTCATTGCTGTTTGTTGAACCTTTCTCTGCGCAGATTGGCTCCTGTGTTTCCATACAAATCACACATGATTTTGACTTGGACATATAGCGCCATCCTTCATTGCTGCGAGAATTCCCTACCTAAAACCATTGTGAGAGCACTATTAGCACAAGTACTGCAGCAGTTCAAGGCGGTAGCCAACCACCTTCTCAGGGCATCTAGGGATGTGCAATAAATAAGACCTTACCAGCAACCGGAGAAGAATTTTTTTTTTTTTTTTTTTTTTAAATAAAAAGAGCACTTCCTCTATGAAGTATGAAGAGGGACCTGGTTAAGAAAGAACTTGCATTTATATAGCACCTTGCACAACCTCGGGACGTTCCAAACGCTACACATGCACAAAGGCTTCATTTCCCTCAAAATGAGACTTCATTATTTGAAGTCCATGCAGTGCCAGTACATTGCTGTTGCATTGGATTTTACATATGCGTGTTCTAGCTATGCAGCTAATTGAATCTACATCCTTTAGAAAAAAAGTATAAAACTATGAATGTAAATTTTAAATGGTCAAAATTATCTGACATCACAAATCTATTTTCAAGTTCCTCAATCAAAAAACAAATCTAACCACCTAAAATCGGCTTGTTTCTCGATTCTGTTAATAGGCATTCATTGTTTAATCTTCTCCATTTCGAAGTGCAGTGCACATATGAACTTAAGCACTGAAGGGACAATAACGCCTATGCGATGGTTAAGAAACTGACAACGATCTCGACAAAACAGCCTGAACAGCTGATTCTAGTCAGATGAGACTTCAGCATCTTCTGCAATAACAGTGCACTTCAAATAGAAAAACATTCAATTTTCAATAGAGATAAAGAAAACCACAAATACTGGAAATTTGAAATATTAAAATAAATGAAAACAATGGAAATGCATAGACTAGTCAGCATCTGAAAGAGAAAAGACGGTTTGTTTAAGGTGAAACTCTTCATCAGTTCTGACAAAAGGTCTCACGAGAATTGCACCTTTTCTCTTTTATATGTTAACAGCTATGTATTTCCAGTTTTAATTTTTAGTTGATAAGAAAGAAGAAAGAACTTGTAGTTATACAGTGTCTTTTGCATTCTTAGGGCATCCCAAAGTGCTTTGCAGCAAACAGCAAGAGATAAATAATGAGTTAACCTGTTTGATGGAGTTGGTTGAGAAATAAGTATCAGCCTATAACATAGAATCATAGAATGGTTACAGCACAGAAGGAGGCCATTCGGTCCATCGAGCCCGTGCCAGCTCTCTGCAAGAGCACTTCAGCTAGTCCCACTCCCCGCCCTTTCCCCGTAGCCCTACAATTTTTTCTTCTTCAGGTACTTATCCAATTCCCTTTTGAAAGCCACAATTGAATCTGCCTCCACTTTCAGGTAGCGCATTCCAGAACATAACCACTCGCTGTGTAAAAAGTTTTTCCTCATGTTTCCTTTGGTGGTTCTGCCAATCACCTTAAATCTATATCCTCTGGTTCTCGACCCTTCCACCAATGGGAACAGTTTCTCACTATCTACTCTGTCTAGACCCCTTAGGATTTTGAACACCTCTATCAAATCGCCTCTCAACCTTCTCTGCTCTAAGGAGAACAACCCCAGCTTCTCCAGTCTATCCACGTAACTGAAGTCCCTCATCCCTGAAACCATTCTCGTAAATCTTTTCTGCACCCTCTCCAAGGCCTTCACATTCTTCCTAAAGTGCGGTGCCCAGAATTGGACACAATACTCCAGTTGAGGTCGAACCAGTGTTTTATAAAAGGTTCATCATAACTTCCTTGCTTTTGTACTCTATGCTTCAATTTATAAAGCCCAGGATCCCATATGCGTTTTTAACCGCTTTCTCACCTGCCCTGCCACCTTCAACGATTTGTGCACATACACCCTCAGGTCTCTGTTCATGCACCCCCTTTAGTTTATATTGCCTCTCCTCGTTTTTCCTACCAAAATGTATCATTTCACACTTTTCTGCGTTAAATTTCATCTGCCACGTGTCCGCCCATTCCACCAGCCGGTCTATGTCCTCTTGAAGTCTATCACTATCCTCCTCACGGTTCACTATACTTCCAAGTTTTGTGTCATCTGCAGAAGAAATATGTGCTCAAGTCCTGGAGTGGGCCTTGAACCAATGACCTTCTGACTGAGAGGTGAGTATGCTACCATCTCTGACAGCAGCACCATTTCAGTTTTGGCTTTTCCCAGCTAGGATCCATTCAGTTGAATTCTGGGGATATCAATCTTTAGTCCTACGGAACATATGGCATCCCACTGCAATCTTCAAGTGATAACACCTTCTGCCCTCCCAGCAGACAACCAATATAATTTTGCAAAGTTTGGGCTTATAAAAGTATTCAGCTTCTGTGCCTTTGTCTGTACCCAGATCTCAGTAACATACAGAAGCATCACTGGACATTAGCCTCAGATACACCTTTTTTCCCCCCATACCCTATACTATACTACTACTCCTCCTCGAGAATCGATCAATAGCTTTCAACTAAAACAATCTTTCTCCATTATCTTTAGGCTGGCTTTCAACTCCCTAGATATGTAAATTTGTGCACCACTTCCATCTCATCATATCCACTTTTTTCAGTATTTCTTCTGTACCCTTCCATCAAGAATTAGAATAGAATTGCAAGTGCCACGTGATCGCAACCATCGTCGGGAGAAGTGCTTGTGGAAGACCAAGACAAATGGCATTCTTGGGTATTCAAGTGTCAAACTGTATGACTAAGTGACATGCAAATAACTGCCTGTTATATCATAATTCCCAGAAGAGTCAGCTTTTCAGGAGACTGCAAATTGAAATGTTAGTGTTGCTTCATATTCCATCTTTAACAAATGATCTTTCTAACATGCACACATGCTACTCAATGGACAGGAGGCTAGCTAAGAGAAACTGGTTGAAATTTGCAAAGTCTATAAAAGTGAAAAGCCCAACATCTATATTATATCCGAATGCACCAATGAGAACCCAACACCAGAGAAATAACAAAATCAGAAAAAAGCTACATTAAATCCTGGAGTCAATAGCACTGTAAGTCTCCAATATATTGAAGTCAATAGGTAACAATGTGACAATTATTCTTATTTGCTTTAAAGGTGGCACTGTAACTTTCTACAGCCTGTTGCAATAGACACAGCTAAAATACACCATTATATCTATGACTATCTATAAACAAGGCCATGGAAGATTCACTGGTAAATATGATGTTCCGACTATGTAACGAAACATGTCTTACAAGAAAAATCTTAAATCATGTTACACAAATCATTGAACACAACATTTTTTAACCAGAGTAAATGCATAATCAAAATTCTATGAATCAGCCATCAAATTCTGCACACTTCTAAATAAAATTTTAATTTTGCATGCATCTAGAGAAAGTAATAATATTTTCTGCATCTCAGTCAGTCATTTACGAATTAGTTAAAATAGTAATTTCCCTGCTGCCATATACATCATCCACTGAGCAGGTAGTAAGCAGACATGCTGGGAACGATGACTAATATTAGGTCAATATGATCAGTGTGTTTCCATACTAAACCTATGCCTTTTGGGACTGGTGTGGAGAGTTCATAAAGGCATCGATATTAATAAGCAAGCAACTGAACTTTTTCTTTAAAAAAATTCTCTCTCAAACCTATGTAAAATAAATCAGAAAATATTTTACAAACTAAGAATTCCAAACAGTTGTTTAAAACAATTATAAAAATGGAACTGATCGTTTCCATCATACTCATTAAGCATAGAAACTGGAGTAGATCATTCAGCCCCCGAGCCTGCTCTGCCATTCAATCAGATCATGGCTGATTTGTATCTCAACTCCATTTACCCACCCTTGATATACTTACTTAACAAAAATCTATCGGTCTCAGTCTTGAAAATTTCAATTATCCCAGCATCCACAGCCTTTGGGGGCGAGTCCCAGATTTCCACTACCATTTGTATACAAAAGGGCTTCCTAATATGACTCCTAAATGGACTAGCTCTAATTTTATTATGCCCCCTTGTTGTGGATTCCTGCACCAGAGGAAGTAGTTTCTCTGTACCTACCCTATTAAATCATTTAATAATTTTAAATACTTCCACTAGATCACTCAACACTCTAAACTCAAGGGAATAGAAGCCAAGTTCTAACAATTTAACCCTTTAAGCTCAGGTATAATTCTGGTGAATCTGCGCTGTACCTTCCCCAAGGCCAATACATCCTTCCTGAGTTTAGGAGCCTGAACACCATACTCTAGATGGGTCTGACCAAGGCTCTATACAACTGAAGCTTAATCGCCTCACTTTTGAATTCCAATTCAATTCAGGTAAAAGCCAACAATCCATTAGCCTTTTTGATTACTTTTTATACTAGTACAGTAGCTTTTAGTGATGTGTGTATATGGACACCTAAATCCCTTTGCTCCTGCACAGTTCCTACTCTCTCACCAATAAGAAAATATTCTGATTTGTCTTTCTCAGATCCAAAGTGGATGACTTCACACTTCTCCATATTAAACTCCATCTGCTACAGTTTTGCTTACTCACTTAGTCTGTTTATGTCCCTTTGTAACTTCCTACTCCCATCTACACAACTTACTGTGCCTCCTAACTTAGTGTCATCTGCAAATTTGGATAAACAACTCTCCAATTCCATGTGCGCTAATTTTTCCTAATAATCTCGTGTGAAACCTGATCAAATACCTTCTGAAAGTTCATACAGACAACATCCATAGACACTCCCCTATCCACCATGCTAGTGACCTAAAGAAATTCAACTAGATTAGTCAGACATGACTTACAATGCACAAACCCATGCGGACTCGCTGATCCCTGTCCAAGTGCTCAGTCACACTGTCTCTAATGACAGATGAGTAACTGCCCCACAATTTATGTTAAACTGACAGGTCTGTAGTTACCTGGTTTCTCCCTCCCTTCTTAAAGAATAGTGGCATATTAAAATTTCCAATCGAAAGGCACAATTTCAGAATCTAGAGAGTTTTGAAAAATTATGACTAGTGCAGTTGCTATTTACAGAAAACTTTGTGCTATCCGGCACCCACGGGACCGAGCTGCTGCCGTTGCCTCAAAACTGCCGGGTGTGGCCTGCAAGCTCTGTAGCTGAAGCTGTTGCGAGAGCTACAGACCTTGCACAGC
This sequence comes from Somniosus microcephalus, assembly GCF_052327205.1. Lineage (NCBI taxonomy): Eukaryota > Metazoa > Chordata > Chondrichthyes > Squaliformes > Somniosidae > Somniosus > Somniosus microcephalus. The sequence goes on along the minus strand of NC_141000.1, from coordinate 22,892,155 downwards.
TTGACTGTTCAAACAAAGCAAAAAAAACAAACAAAAAGAATAAAAAACGGCTGCTGATTTTTGCCGGTGGCTCCAGATTGCCGGATAGCACAAAGTTTCCTGTATTCACCTATTTCTTTTACTACCCTGGGGTGGAAACTATCAGGTCCTGGAGAGTTGTCTCTCTTAAGTCCCATTATTTTCTCAATTTATATTAAATCCACTAAAGCCTGCACCTACCCACCCACCGCCTTATTTTTAGGTTCCCTTGTACCAATGGTATTTTGTTCTCTTCCTCCACTATGAAAACGGATACAAAGTACTCATATTTTCTTATCAATTATTGTGTAGGCCCTCAGGCATAATTTATACTCTCACAAATAAAATGTATTATATAACGTAACAGTACCTGATACTAAACTAGAAACATTGAATCAAATTACTGTACGTAGTTTTTTTTTAAAAAGATATAATTAATAGAGCATTTACCTTATCAATAGTGCTGTTATCAAGTTCTATTTCCATGGACCTTGGTCTTAGTTTGATAGGTTGGTCTTTAAAAATGTCTCCAAAGCCAAATCCTTTTATTTTTTTCGGCTGAATTTCTGTTGCGATTGCACCGTTTGATCCATCCATCTTTCCACCAGTTCCATCTGTAGCATCCTGTTCAGGACTTCCTCGGTCCTTAACATCTAAAAGAACATTGAATTGTTGTAATGAAGGAAAATGAATGCCGATAGGCTATTTGACCACGAGGGTAAAAGCACCAGAGCTGAATCTAATACAAAAGCAAAATACTGCGGATGCTGGAAATCTGAAATAAAAACAGAAAATGCTGGAAATACTCAGCAGGTCAGGCAGCATCTGTAGAGAGAGAAACAGAGTTAACGTTTCAGGTCGATGTAACATAAGGAGAGTTAGTGTGCATGTCGAGTGACAAAGGGTGAAACCTGAAACGTTAACTCTGTTTCTCTCTCTACAGATGCTGCCTGACCTGCTGAGTATTTCCAGCATTTTCTGTTTTTATTTTAGAGCTGAATCTAATCCTGTTTTCAGTTGACAGGCACACTTCCAGTAGGGGCCATTCTCAATCGGGACCAGGAACCTAATTTTCTCCTCCCAAACCCAGGGTGGCAAGACCAATTGTAGCAACACTACTGGTGGGCCGGCTGAGATCATCCAAAATTAGTAGGGACTGGGAATCAAACCTTGCAACTTTTTAGTCTGTATGGTTCAGTTACTTACTTCCTTCCTCATTCTTTGAATGTTATCCTCCACATACAGGCTAGCCCAAGTCATCAACAAGGAGATGAGCATGAATCATGGAGGCTCTAAGAAGCTGAACAGACCTAACTTCTTATGTTGCACATCACTGCCTTGAATTAATTCTCAATTTCTTTTACAGAAGTAGGTAGAAGAATTTATGTACACTGGACAGAAAGAACTAGATATAAGCACAGGTGTAGTAGCCAAGAATAGAAGAATTGAGATACTATAAACATACAAAGTTGAAATTGAGGATTAGCTAAAAACAGTTATTATACTAAAATGATTACCTCCTGGAAATATTCACCTAAGAAGACACTAATAGCATCCAAACCATCATAGGAGATTCTACAACTAGATGTAATGACTTACATGGATATCTGAGACAAGTTTAAAGGGCTCAAAACCAATAAATACTCAGGGACAGACACTATACTTGAGGGTGCTCAGTGAGACTCATGATGAAATCCATTAAGTGCTGATAGTCACCACTAAGTTAATGAATACAGGGGAGATCCAACTGGATTGGAAACAAACCTATTTTCAAGAAAGATGACGAGACAAACCCAGATAACTAGCAAAAATTATTAAATTGATTAGGAACAAACTTGATTACCTATATAAAAATAACCTAGCAAGTGGCAGCCAACACTGTTTCAGAAGGTTTAGACTAACTTTCTTGTCTTTTTTGAGGAAGTGACATCCCAAGTGGATATCGGAAATGTGTGAAGTTGCACATGAAAGGCCTCTATACAAGATTATGGCAATGCATATGCAATGGAAGGGATGAAGGAGCAAGTAGTTAAGGGAATGACATTGGGTTGGAGAAACAGAGCGCTACAAGGGTTTTACTGTTTACAATCTGCAAAATCAACTTGAATACAGAAAACAATATAAGTTGGCTAAATTTGCAAGTGATGCCAAGTTGAGTCTGGTGAAACCACCAAGGAGTTACAGAATGACGAGGTAATATTTGCAAGTGGCCAGAACTTGAAATGAAATTTAATACAGGCAAGTGCAAAATTTTACATATTACGCTGCAAGAAAATAAGGGTTTGGGGGTGGGGGAGACAACATACTTATTTAATGATTATGCTGAACTAGCTTATTAAGCTGAAAATTTTGGGAGTGATAATCGACAACACTGACCATAACCAGTCACTGAAAAGCAGCAATCAACAATGCAAACAGAATGCTGAGCTATGTTGACAAGTCTGTAAATTACAAGTCTGAGGCCATCATACTGAAGCTATATAGTGCTCTGAGCAGATGACATCTTGAATACTATGTTCCAGTACTAATTACTGAGGCACTAGAGAAACATTCAAGTCCTGCTCGTGATGCAGAGAAAGGCCACATGACTGATTCCAAATGTAAAAGCAACTGAATTATGAGAAACGGTTAGAAAAACTTTGACTTGAAAGGAGTCAAACTGAGGGGATCTTGTATAGAGATATGCACCATACTAAATGGAAACGAACAGGTTAATCCTGAGGATTATAGCAAATTGAACCATGACTACAAGACATAAATATAGTAGGAGAAAGAGTGGTAAAAGGAATGGATAATAAGGAAATAGCGGTCTTGTTAAATTAGTTATTTGTAACTGTTTACACAATGGAGGAAGAGGACAAAATACCAGCTAAAAATAGGTCAAGGAGAGGAACTTAGTGGATTTAAAGGTAATGGAGAAAATAATGGGACAAATCTCCAGGACCCGATGGTTCCTACCCACATGCATTAAAAGAAATAGATGAGGAAATTGCAGTTGCATTAGATTCCCTCTAGATTCAGGAATTGTGCCTTTGGTTTGGGAAATTGCAAATGTCACTCCATTATTTAAGAAGGGAGGGAAGGAGAAACAAGGAAACTATAGACCTATCAGTTTAACATCAGTTGTGTGGAAATTACTGGAATCTATCAGAGACAGTGACTGAGCACTTGGACAGGCATGATTGAAGAGACTAATCTAGTTGAAGAGGTCACTAGCATAGCAGATAAGAAAGTGTCCATGGATGTTGTCCATATGGACTACCAGAAGGCACTTGAAAAGGTTCTGCACAAGAGATTATTAGCATAATAAAATAGTGTGTATGAAATTGGAGGCAACCTTGTGACATGGGTTGATAATTGGTTGGGAGATGGGAGACAGTAGAGATAAATTCTCTGATTGGCAGGATGTGGCAAGTGGTGGTTCCCCCAGGGATCTGAACTAGGGCCTCAGCTTTTCACCATATATATTAATGACTTGGGTAAAGGAACTGGAGAGTTGTTTACCCAAGTTTGCGGATGACACTAAGTTAGGAGGCATAGTAAGTTGAGTGGATGGGAGCAGGAAGTTACAAGGGATAGACAGACTAAATGAATCGGAAAAACTATGGCAGATGGAGCTTAATGTGGGAATGTGTGAGGTCACCCACTTTGGATTTGAGAAAGCCAAGTCAAATTATTTTCTTAATGCCAAGAGACATGTGGAGGAGCAAAGGGATTTAGGTCTCCATGTATACAATTCACTAAAAGCTAGTGCACAGGTACAGAAAATAATCAAAAAGGCTAATGAAAGGTTGACCTTATCTCAAGGGAGTCATCATTCAAAAGTAAGGAAGTGATGCTTCAGTTGTATAGAAACATAGAAGATAGGAGCAGGAGTAGGCCATTCGGCCCCTCGAGCCTGCTCCGCCATTTAATGAGATCATGGCTGATCATCCAAATTCAGTACCCTGTCCCTGCATTCTCCCCATATCCCTTGATCCCTTTGGCCTTAAGAAATATATCTAAATCCTTCTTGAATATATTTAATGAATTGGCCTCAACTGCCTTTTGTGGTAGAGAATTCCACAGGTTCACCACTCTCTGGGTGAAGAAATTCCTCCTCATCTCTGTCCTAAATGGCTTACCCCTTATCTTTAGACTGTGACCCCTGGTTCTGGACTCCCCCACCATCGGAAACATCCTTCCTGCATCTAGTCTGTCTAGTCCTGTCAGAATTTTATACATTTCAATGAGATCCCCTCTCATTCTTCTAGACTCCAGCGAGTATAAGCCTAATCGACCCAATCTCTCCTCATACGTCATTCCTGCCATCCCAGGTATCAGTCTGGTGAATCTTCGCTGCACTCCTTCCATGGCAAGAACATCCTTCCTCAGATAAGGCAACCAAAACTGCACACAATACTCAAGGTGTGGTCTCACCAAGGCCCTGTACAACTGCAGCAAGACATCCTTGCTCCTGTACTCGAATCCTCTCGCTATGAAGGCCAACATACCATTTGCCTTCTTAACTGCCTGCTGCACCTGCATGCTTACCTTCAGCGACTGGTGCACAAGGACACCCAGGTCTCGTTGCACTTCCTCTTCTCCCAATTTATTGCCGTTCAGATAATAATCTGCCTTCCTGTTTTTGCCACCAAAGTGGATAACCTCGCATTTATCCACATTATACTGCATCTGCCATGCATCTGCCCAATCACCCAACCTGTCCAAATCATACTGGAGTTTCTCGGCATCCTCCTCACAGCACACATGCCCACCCAGCTTTGTCTCATCTGCAAACTTGGAGATATTACATCTAGTTCCCTCGTCTAGATCGTATAGAGCCTTAGACAAAGCCCATCTGGAGTACTGCATTCGGTTTTGGGAAATAAAACTCAGGAAAGATTTATTGGCCTTGGAGGCATACAGCACAGATTCACCAGAATTATACCAGGTCTTAAAGGGTTGAATAATGAGGAAAGGCTGCATAAACCTGGTTTATAGTCCCTTGAGAGGTGATTTAATCAAGGTATTTAAAATAATTAGGTGATTCAACAGGGTAGATACAGAAAAACTATTTCCACTGATGGGGGGAATCCAGAACAAGAGGGCATAATCTTAAAATTTGAGCTAGGCAATTTAGGTGTGATTTCAGAAGAATTTTTTCCACACAAAGGATAGTGGAAATCTGGAACTCTCCCCAAAAGGCTGTGGCTGCTGGGTCAGTTGAAATTTTCAAGACTGTGATCAATACATTTTTGTTGGGTAAGGGTAGCCAAGGGATATGGAGCAAAGGTGGGTAATTGAAGCGGAGGTGTAGTTCCGGCACGATCCAACTAAATGGTGGAACAGGCTCGAGGGACTGAATGGTCTACTCCTATATCTATGTTCTAAAGCAAGATGGCCTAGGTACAAAGTGGTAAAATGCATCTTCAGGTCTGATCTCAGGAATCATTTCTTCATGCAAAGAGTCATCAAATAGAATTGTCTTCCAGATAGGGCAGTGGAGGCAAAAACTCTAGAGTCATTCAAGAGAAAAGTTAGCTGCTGTGAAGAGAAGAATCATATGTTTTTTGGAAGGATGAGACAGTTGGGTCAAATGGTCGTCTTCATCTATGCTCATCTCTTATCTTTGGCAAGTACTGCTTTTCAACCACCACCAGATTCAACAAGATTGGTGAGGCCGGAGCTTACGATATCAAGGATAACAATTTGAATACAACAACAACAAATATTTATATAGTTCCTTTAATGGACGATAACGTCCCAAAGCGCTTCACAGGAATATTTTAAGATAAAAAATTTGACACCGAGCCACATAAGGAGAAATATGGGCAGATGACCAAACGCTTGGTCAAAGAGGTAGGTTTAAAGGAGCTTCTTAAAAGAGGAAAGAGAGGTAGAGAGGCGGAGAGGTTTAGCCAGGGAATTCCAGAGCTTAGGGCCGAGGCAGCAGAAGGCACGACCACCAATGGTTGAGCGATTATAATCAGGGATGCTCAAGAGGGCCGAATTAGAGGAGCGCAGATATCTCGGTGGGGGGAGGGGGGGGGGGGTGGTTGTGGGGCTGGAGGAGATTACAGAGATAGGGAGGGGCGAGGTGATGGCGGGATTTGAAAACAAGGATGAGAATTTTGAACTCGAGACGTTGCTTAACCGGGAGCCAATGTAGGTCAGCGAGCACAGAGGTGATGGGTGAGTAGTACTTGGAATAGTCAAGTCTAGAGGTAACAAAGGCATGAATGAGGGTTTCAGCAGCGAATGAGCAGAGGCAAGGGCGGAGACGGGCGATGTTACAGAGGTGGCAATAGGCAGTCTTAGTTATGCCACGGATATGTGGTCAGAAGCGCATTTCAGGGTCAAATATGACACCAAGGTTGCGAACAGTCTGGTTCAGCCTCAGACAAATGTTAGGGAGAGGGATGGAGTCAGTGGCTAGGGAAAGGAATTTGTGATGGGGACCGAAAACAACGGTTCAGTCTTCCCAATATTTAATTGGAGAACATTTTTGCTCATCCAGGTCTGGATGTCAGACAAGCAGTCTGACAATTTAGAAACTGTGGAGGGGTCGAGAAAAGTGGTGGCGAGATAGAGCTGGGTGTCGTCAGCGTACATGTCGAAACTGACGCTGTGTTTTCAGATGATGTCGCCAAGGGGCAGCGTGTAGATGAGAAATAGGAGGGGGCCAAGGATAGATCACTGGGGGACACCAGAGGTAACGATGCAGGGAGCGGGAAGAGAAGCTGTTGCAGGTGATTCTCTGGCCATGATTAGATAGGTAAGAATGGAACCAGGTGAGTGCAGTCCCACCCAGCTGGACAACGGTGGAGAAGGATGGAGTGGTCAACTGTGTCAAAGGCTGCAGACAAGGCAAGAAGGACGAGGAGGGATAGTTTACCTTTGTCATAGTCACAAACGATATTTGTGACTTTGTTGAGAGCTGTTTCGGTACTGAGGCAGGGGCGGAAACCTGATTGGAGGGATTCAAACATGGAGTTGCGGGAAAGATGGGCACGGATTTGGGAGGCAACAACACGTTCAAGGACTTGAGAGGAAAGGGAGGTTGGAGATGGGGCGGCAGTTTGCAAGGGCGGAGGGGTCAAGGGTTTGTTTTTTGAAGAGAGGGGTGATGATGGCAGATTTGAGAGGGGGACAGTACCCGGGGAGAGAACACCGTTAACAATGTCAGCTAACATGGGAGCCAGAAAAGGAAGTTGGGTGGTCAGCAGTTTGGTGGAAATAGGGTTGAAGGAGCAGGAAGTGGGTCTCATGGATAAGATGAGCGAAGAGAGGTCACAAGGGGAGATCGGAGAGAAACTGGAGAAAGATGCGAGTTCAGGGCTAGGGCAGGGGGGAACCTTCGAGGAAGTTTGGCCCGGTGGGCTAAGGGAAGGAAGGGAAGTGGCAGAGGCAGCTGAACGGATGGTCTCAATCTTAGAGACAAAGAAGTCCATGAGCTCCTTACACTTGTCAGAGGTGACCAATTTAATTAATTATCCTGTATATAAAACAGGATTCTGAGAATTCAACAACTTCAACATCTTTATGGCCTTTGCTACTAGTAAACAGAAAGGAAGATAGTAATAGACTAAGAGGACATAGACAGGCTGGTGGAATGGGTGGACGCATGGCAGATGAAATTCAACACAGAAAAGTGAGAGGTGATACATTTTGGTAGGAAGAATGAGGAGAGACAATGCAAGCTAAATGGTACAATTTTAAAGGGGGTGCAAGAACAAAGAGACCTGGGGGTGCTTGTGCACAAATCTTTGAAGGTGGCAGGACAGGACACCGATGCAAAGCAGTTAATAATGCATATGGGATCCTGGGCTTTATAAATAGAGGCACAGAGTACAAAAGCTAGGAGGTTATGCTAAACCGGTATAAAACACTAGTTCGGCCCCGGCTGGAGTATTGTGTCCAATTCTGGGCACCACACTTTAGGAAGGACGTGAAGGCTTTGGAGAGGTTACAGAAGAGATTTACTAGAATGGTTCCAGGGATGAGGGATTACAGTTACGTAGATAGACTGGAGAAGCTGGGGTTGTTCTTCTTGGAGCAGAGAAGGCTAAGACGAGATTTGATAGAGGGGTTTAAAATCCTGAAGGGTTTAGATAGAGTAAATAAAGAGAAACTGTTTCCAATAAAAGAAAAAACTTGCATTTATATAGCGCCTTTCACGACCTCAGGACATGACAAAGTGCTTTACAGCCAATGGAGTATTTTTTTAAGTATAGTCACTGTTGTAATGCAGGAAATGCGGCAGTCAATTTACGCACAGCAAGCTCCCACAAACAGCAGTGTGATAATGACCAGATAATCTGTTTCAGTGATGTTGATTGAGGGATAAATATATGCCAGGACACTGGGGAGAACTCCCCTGCTCTTCTTCGAAATAGTGCCATGGGATCTTTTACCTGAGAGAGCAGACGGGGCCTCGGTTTAACATCTCATCCAAAAGACGGCACATACAACAGTGCAGCGCTCCCTCTGTACTGGTGTGTCGGCCTAGATTTTTGTTCTCGCGTCGCTGGAGTGAGCCCACAACCTTCAGACTTAGAGGCGAGAGTGCTACCAATTGAGCCACTGGCTAACATGGCTGAAGGATCAATAACCAGAGGGCACAGATTTAAGGTGATTGGCAAAAGAACCAGCGGCAACATGAGGAAAAAAAAAATTACGCAATGAGTGGTTAGGATTTGGGATTCACTGCCTAGTAGGATACAGGTTCAATAGTAGCCTTCTAAAGGAAATTGGATAAGTACTTGAAGGAGAAAAAACTCTGCAGGGATATAGGGAAAGAGCGGGGGAGTGGGACTAACTGCATTGCTCTTCGAAAGAGCCGGTGCAGACTCGATGGGCCGAATGGCCTCATTCTGCGCTGTATTACTCTATGATTCCAAGAGATTTGACAACCTACCTGTAAGAATGAGGTTGTAAATCATTTATCGACGAGGATATCAAATTCAGAACATAATGCTCAATTAAGGTACAGGTCCAACTTATTCTTCATATATTGCCTTAAGTAGCAGCTATTTGAAAAGGTAGAATAACATTTGCCTTGCCTGGTGGATCTCAGCAGATAAAGATGTAATCTCAGGTTATATCACCAAATGGAACAAAGGATTGCTTTGGGTGGCAGATGTCCTTTATTCTACCATGATAAAGGCAAGGCTCAACAAACACGAGACAATGATACTACTCTTGAGGGGAACTATGTGGTGGCAGATAAAATTAAGGAACTAGAACACTCTTAACCATAACAAAACCCAAAAGCAATTTTAGACAAACATCTTAGAATCATAGAATGATACAGCACAGAATGAGGCCATTCGACCCATCGTGCCTGTGCCGGCTCTTTGAAAGAGCTATCCAATTAATCCCACTCCCCTGCTCTTTCCACAAAGCCTTGCAAATTCTTTCCCTTCAAGTATTTATTCAATTCTCTTTTGAAAGTTATTATAATAATCTGCTTCCACCACCCTTTCAGGAAGTGCATTCCAGATCACAACTTACTGTGTAAGAAATGTTGCCTCATGTCACCTCTATAGTTCTTTTGCCCATCACCTTAAATCTGTATACACTAGTTACCAATCATTCTGCCGCTAGAAACAGCTTCTCCTTATTTACTCTATCAAAACCATTCATGATTTTGAACACCTCTATCAAATCTCCTCTCAACCTTCCCTGCTCAATGAAGAACAACTCCAGCTTCTCCAGTGTCTCCACATAACTGAAATCTCTCATCCCTGCTACCATTCTAGTAAATCTCTTCTGCACCCTCTCTAAGGCCTTGACGTCCTTCCTAAAGTGTGGTGCCCAGAATTGAACAAAGTACTCCAGCTGAGGCCTAACCAGTGTTTAATAAAGGTTTAGCATAACTTCCTTGCTTTTGTACTCTTATGCCCTCTATTAATAAAGCCAAGGATTCCATATGCTTTTTTTTTTTTTAAATGGCCTTCTCAATTTGTCCTGGTACCTTCAAAAATTTGTGTACATACAATCCCAGGTCTCTCTGTTCCTCCACCCCCTTTAAAATTGTACAATTTACTTTATATTGCAATTCTCTTGGATGAGAATTTGGGAGTACTGTATCATGTGGCACACACAATAAATTTGGTCAGCCACCAATACAGAGTTCACTCACTCTTTATGCAGAAGAGCAAGCGTTTTCAAAGTCACTCGCAAAAGCATCTGACCAGGGTGAAAGTTGAGTTGATAGGAACAGATTGAAATTATTTATAGATTCCGTCTCATAAGGACATATGGTGAAATTTCATAAATAAGTAAGGCAAGCTTCTTAGCTATCTAATCATCTGACTTCTTTACCAGAGACTTATGATCCAGGCTTCAAATCCAAGGAAGAAAAACTAAACTCTCTCCACCTTCCCTTCCCTGTCCTTGGAAAACAGGAAATGTATTTTCTGGTGGCCGATTATAGAATTGTGAAAAATAATGATAATCTTTCCTCAAGCAACAAACTCAGGTCACAGAAGGACAATATCTTAGACCACCAACTATAACATATAGGCACTTGCGCATTCTGCTCGTTCCGACCCAAGAAGTTAGTCAGGGAATGCACAATATGAATTTTATGGAAACATATTTTCTGAACGTACTTGTTTTTAATGTGGTGTCCTCTTGAGTGCTGGCTGTTTCCTCTTGTTCATCTGGAAGCTCTTTAATGAAATTTGAGGGAAACATTCCACTTTTACCATTGAGGATACCTTCCCACCAGCCTTCTTCAACCTTAAATAAAACACACACGCTACATGAGGACAAAGTGGTTACATATTCTCCCATCATTAAATCTAAATTTGAAAAAAAAATTATGGATTTTTTTTTTCCATTAACAAGCAAGGATAAATTAAGTCAGCTGGCCTTAGAACACATAGCTAATTATATATGATAAATTCATCCTTGGGGAGTTAACTTTGCAGAGTGACTTAAGCAAAAGTATAAGGGTTGGAATCCAGCCATAACATCAACAAGACCTTTAAGCTTTACCAGAACAGTTTACATGAATCAACTGTTGGAACTACAGTGTGCTAAACATCCAGCTGTAGTTCATGGTCAGATAAGATTAACATAGTAAACCTGAATGTAGATGACTGCTTTTGTTCAGGAAGGATGAAAAAAATTACCAGTTTAAAAAAGTGTCCGTGGATCGAGTAAGCAGTTAACGTATCAGAAAAATGGTATGGCGGGAGCAGAAAAGGTGAAAGTAAAAAAGTTGGAGCATACATACATGCCAAGTCCACAGATGCAAACAGTAATGTGATCCTTTTTCCCCTCGCCCAAGGGAACAGGAAGCTGGATACTAAGTTACACTAGAGCTCTTAATTTTCTTGGGACAAATTTTTTGGATTGGTCTTAAAATCAGTGTTGCAATGTAGGATGGAGCTTTAAATAGCCTACCCTTCTTGTTGGGGGAAAAGCTGGATCTCTTTGGGATCAAACTGGCTCCAAGAAGACATGCCTGACATTTGGAGATTGGAAAGATGTCAGTTTCTGTGGCAGACTTAGTAATCCAACAATTGAACGATGCTGGTTTGCAGTACTCCAGGGCAATGTTCCCTCTAAGCTGCGCGGCTGCACGACTCTCTGCTGGTCCCACGCAGCCCAGGACCGGCTTTTCCAATATTAAATTTCGCACATGCACGGAACTGTGAATGGGCCGCGCAGCTCCTTAACAAAATTAGAGAGAACATTGCTCTAGGGTCCTGTTGACCAGTCTTAGCTCACTGATGAGATCTTGATGGCTTGAGCATTACAGTATATTTACCTGTTCTCATACAGTCACCTCTGGGTACAGTCCTTGCTCCTCTCCTCATATTATTCCCCTCAGTGATATCATCTGCAAGTACAGGATCAGATTCTCTATGTATACCAACACCCAACTTTCCCTCATCATCAACTGTTATTCTACCATTGTTCCATGCTCCTGTCTATCAATTGCTAAATGACAGAACATTTTCTGCAACTGAACTTTGACAGAACCAAAGCTATCCTCTTCAGCTCACACCAGTACCAACCTCCCTCAGCCTAAACTGCACTAACTTTCCCCAGTGCCACCTCAGCCTAAACCTGTGTTTGGCCTCGAGCTGAGCTTCCTTACATCTAATATTTTGCCAAAACCACTGTTTCACCACTGGAACTTTGCTCATCTTCATCAAAACCCCAATTCACATTAATCCTCTCAAGGCTCAACTTTTTTAATGCTCCTTGCCAATCTCCCACATCCACAAACTCCAGTTTATTCAGAACTCTGCAGTTCATGTCCCACACTCCCATCACCATATAAAATGCCAAGCACAATTTGCTCCTGTACCCCAGCAGATTCATGTTAAGAACATAAGTAAGAGCAGGTGTCGGCCATACGGCCCCTCGAGCCTGCTCCGCCATTCAATAAGATCATGGCTGATCATCGACCTCAACTCCACTTTCCCGCCCCATCTCCGTATCCCTCGATTCCCCTAGAATCCAAAAATATCTATCTCAGCCTTGAATATACTCAGACTCAGCATGCACAGCCCTCTGGGGCAGAGAATTCCATAGATTCACAGCCCCCAGAGAAGAAATTCCTCCTCCTCCTGAGACTATGCCCCCTAGTTCTAGACACTCCAACCAGGGGAAACAACCTCTCAGCATCTACCCTGTCAATCCCCATCAGAATCCTGTATGTTTCAATGAGATCATCTCTCATTCTTCTAAACTCCAGAGAGTATAGGCCCATTCTACACAATCTCTCATCATAGGACAGCCCTCTCATACCAGGAATCAATCTAGTGAACCTTTGTTGCACCACCTCCAAGGCAAGTGTATCCTTCCCTAGATAAGGAGACCAAAACTGTACACAATACTCCAGGTATGGTCTCACCAAGGCCCTGTACAGTTGTAGCAAGACTTCTTTACTCTAATACTCCAACCCCCTTGCAAGAAAGGCCAACATGCCATTTGCCTTCCTTACTGCTTGCTGTATCTGCAAGCTAGCTTTCCGTGTTTCTTGCACGAGGACACTCAAATCTCTCTGAACACCAACATTTGAAAGTTTCTCACCATTTAAAAAATATTGTTTTTCTATTCTTCCTACACATTTCCCTACACTATACTCCATCTGCCACCTTACTGCCCACCCACTTAGTCTATCTATATCACTTGGCAGATTCTTTGGGCTGGATTTTACCGGCCCTGAGGTGGCGGGACTGCTGGGAAAGTCAAAAAGAATGGGAGCGGGTCCTGAACCCGCCTCCATACAATCTTCCTGGGAGTCGGGTTCCTGACTTGCACAGGGACCCGGCTGCCAGAGGCAGGAAGAGGATTATAGCCACTTAAGTGCCTGTTAATGGGTAGTTAACAGGCTTTTTCCCATTTTGCGACGTCTGCTGCTGGCTTCGCGACATCGGGGAACCCCGCCAGGCTAAGTGAGGCGTGCTGTGGGTCTGTTGTTATGTTGTTGTATAGATGACAGCTGCAGAAGTGGTGTGAAGGATGCAATGGGACACTGATGAGTATCAGAGGTAAGGAACTATTGGGAAAATCATTTTTAATCCGTTTAGATTTTTCTGTAGGTGACAAGCTTTGAAACGTGTGTGTGGCCTCACCTCATTGGGAGAAGTGACAGATCACGTCTGTACCCTCACCTGCAGCTGCCATCTGTTTTATCCTAAGGAGAGAGTCATTGGAGAGCCTGGTTGCAAGGACTCACCCATGTACAGTGATTGAGGTGCTGTCAAACACTGACAATGTTGTCAAACACCGTCAAATCATGTAAAAAATTTATGGTTCACGTGCCTTTAAGAAAAACGGCAGATGAAGCGTCATCAACTGACGTCATCTGACACCGGCTTTCCTTTAATTGGCAGGCTTAACAAGGCCAATTAGGGGAAAAGAGAGTCTGTGCATCGGACGTCACTGGGGGCGGGACGAGAACCCGGAAGGCAGCAGTCCCGCCCCCAACTCGTCCAAGTAAGTAAATTCCAGCCCTTTGTGTTCTTCTCACAGCTTACTGTCCCACCTAGCTTTGTATCATCAGCAAACTTGGATACATTACACTCAGTTCCTTCATCTAGGTCATTAATATAGATTGTAAATAGCTGAGGCCCCAACACTGATCCTTGTGGCACCCCACTAGTTACAACCTGCCAACCTGAAAAAGATCCGTTTATCCCTACTCTCTGTTTTCTATCCATTAACCAATCCTCTATCCATGCTATTATATTACCCCCAATCCCATAAGCCCTAATCTTGTGTAATAATCTTTTATGTGGCACCTTATCAAATGCCTTTTGGAAATCCAAATATACTACATTCACTGGTTCCCCTTTATCTACCCTGCTAGTTACATCCTCAAAAATCTCTAATAAATTTGTCAAACACGATTTCCCTTTCATAAAACCATGTTGACTCTGCCTAATCATATTATGATTTTCTAAGTGACTTGATACCACTTCCTTAACAATGGATTCCAGCATTTTCCCCGACGACTGATGTCAGGCTAACTGGTCTGTAGTTCCCTGTTTTTTCTCTCCCTCCTTTCTTGAATAGCGGTGTTACATTTGCAACCTTCCAATCCACTGGGACCATTCCAGAATCTAGGGAATTTTGGAAGATCAAAACCAATGCATCCACTATCTCTTCAGCCACATCTTTTAGAACCCTAGGATGTAGGCCGTCAGGTCCTGGGGATTTGTCGGCTTTTAGTCCCATTAGTTTCTCTAGTACTTTTTCTGTACTTATATTAATTACGTTAAGTTCCTCACCCTCATTAGACCCTTAGTTCCCCACCATTTTTGGTATGCTTTTTGTGTCTCCTGCTGTGGCGACAGATACAAAATATTTGTTTAACATTTCTGCCATTTCATTATTCCTCATAATAATTCCTCCTGTCTCAACCTCTAAGGGACCAACGTTTACTTTTGCTACTCTTTTCCTTTTTACATACTTGTAGAAACTCTTACAATCTGCTTTTATATTTGTTAGTTTTCTCTCACATTCTATTTTTTCCCTTTTTAATCAATTGTTTGGTCAATCTTTGCTGGTTTCTTAAACTCTCCCAATCCTCAGGCTTATTATTCTTTGCAACATTATAAGCTTCTTCTTTCAATCTAATGCTATCCTTAACTTTTTTAGTTCGCCACGGATGGATCACTTTTCCCGTGGAGTTTTTGTTTCTCAATGGAATGTATTTTTGTTGAGAATTATGAAAATATTTCTTTAAATGCTAGCCACTGCTTATCGACTGCCATACCTTTTAATCTATTTTTCCAATCTACCTTAGCCAACTCGCCCCTCATACCTATGTAATTGGCTTTATTTAAGTTTAAGGCCGGAATTTTGCCGCCGCTGAGGGGGCAGGTTTGGAGACGGGACATCCGGCAAAATTGCAAAGATTGACAGCAGGTCGGAAACCAGCTGTCAAGCCGCCTCCAAACAATCTTCCCAGGTGTCGAGTCCCCGATTTGTGCGTGGATCCAACACCTAGCGGCGGGAAGAGGATTATCGGCACTTAACTGCTTGTTAACAGGCAGTTATAAGAGGCTTTTTGCAATTTTGACAGGTCTACTGCGGGCTTCCCAACATCCGGACACCATGGCAGGTAAGTGTGGCGTGCTGTGGGTCTACTGTAATGTTTCTGCATTGATGACAGCTGCAGAAGTGGTGTGAAGGATCCAATGGTACACTGGTGAGTTTCAGGGGTAAGACAATCATTTTTAATGCGTTTATACTTTTCTGTAGGTAACAAGTTTTGGATTGTGTGTGTAGTCCCACCTCATTGGGAGAGCCTCTCTCAAGTGACAGATCGCTTCTGTAACCTCACCTGCAGCTGCCATCATTCTAGCCTAAGGAGGGAGTCACTGGAGAGCCTGGGTGCAAGGGCTCACCTTTGTACAGTGATTATCAATGTTTGCAGCACATCAATGCTGTCAAACACTGAAAAATCAGCTGTCAAAAAAAATGTCCGTGGCCCCTTTAAGAAAACCGGCAGATAACACATCATGGAGTGACGTCATCTGACACCGGCTTCCTCTTAATTGGCTGGCAAGCCCACAGGATGGGCTTAACAAGGCCAATTGACGTCTGTGCGTCTGATGTCGTTAGGGGCGGGACTGGAACCCGGAAGGTTACTGTCCCGCCCCTAAGCCACATCGATAGGAAAAATCGCAGCCTAAGACTCCAGTTTCCGACTTAGGCAAGTCACTCTCAAAATTAACGTGAAATTTTATCATATTATGATCACTCTGCCCCAGAGGATCCTTTACTATGAGATTGTTAATTAACCCTGTCTCATTACACAATACAAGATCTAATATAGCCTGTTCCCTTGTTGGTTCCATGACATTGTTCTAGGAAACTGTCCCGAATGCATTCCATGAACTCGTCCTCCAGACTACCTTTGTCAATTTGATTTGTCCAGTCTATAAGAAGATTAAATTCCCCCAGGATTATTGCATTACCTTTGTTGCAAGCTCCTACTATTTCTTGATTAATATTCTGTCCAACGGTATAACTACTGTTAGGGGGCCTATATACTACTCCTACCAGTGTTTTCTGCCCCCTGTTATTCCTTATCTCCACCCATACTGATTCTACTTCCTGATCTTCTGAGCCGCGATCCTGTCTTGCTACTGTCCTTATGTCATCCTTTATTATCAGGGCTACTCCCCCTCCTTTTCCATTCTGCCTGTCTTTTCAAAACACTGAACTCACTTTTGAACACCTCCACCATATGTAAGCCTTATCCTTTGCGCACGCATTTTGGCTGCCACTCCGGATCTGAACCCATTTCTTCTTTCTCTCTTTCCCTCCCTCCCCCACACTCCTTTTGGCACCTCTCGGGCCTTCTCCCCTTCCCATCAGAGTTATACCATCTTTCACTTCTCCCTTCTCAGGTATTTTGCCCCCAACCCCAATCCTTAGCCAACCCATCATTACAACTCTGCCTTCCTACTCTTCTGCCAGGACTGAATCTCCCTTGAATAAACCCACAGATACACTCTGTGCCTCCCTCACTATATCTCGTTATCTCCTTGCAAGCAGCAACCACAACTGCCCCATCCTCCTCTTTCCGCATTTCCATCCACAATGTCCATTCAGTTGCAAATAAGGCCCTTGCTGTCCAGGATCTTATTGCAAACAATTGCATTAACATTCTGGCTTTGACTGAAACTTGGTTCACACCTTGCCCTTAATTGAAGCGTCCTCACTTGGCTATACTTTCCACCATCTGCACTGCCCAAATTGCGGAGGTGGTCACATCTTGGCCTCTCCCCTATTCTTCTGGTACCCTGTCCTCATTTGAGCACCTCACCTTCTTCCACCCCCTCACATTACATTTGAAATCTTCATTCTCTTCCACCACACCTAAATCCCACCCTGAGTTTCTCCCAGAGATATTCTCCTTCAACCTCCGCACTGAGCGATGACACATCCTTGATGATTTCAAACTCCATCTCGACTCCCTTGCCTTCTCTCCTCTGCATTCATTCCCAAAACCTTTTCCAACCATGGTTACGGCCACTCCCTAGACCTTAGCATCTCCCATGGCCTCTTTACTTCCATGGTCTCCATCACTCCATCTCCAACCACTTCTTTGTATCCCTTACCACATACACCCTTCCAACATCCCTTCCTTCTACATCAGCGCCCTGAAAGAAACTTCCCCCCCCACCCCAAGTCATTCACAATAGCATGCTCAAACTCCCAACGGTCTAGGCTTTGGCTCTCCATTCACCATGATAATTCTACAACCATCAATTTACTCAACCACTATCTCACTGGCCTTGGAAGGAGTGCAGCACAGATTCACGAGAATGTTACCAGGGGTCCAAGGGTAAAATTATGAGGACTAGGCCTGTATTCCCTGGAATATGAAAGATTAAGGAGTGATCTGAATGCAGATTTTAGGATCTTGAAAGAAATTGATAGGGTAGAGAAACTTTTTCTGCTGTTGGGGGAGTCTAGGACAAGGGGACATAATCTTAAAATGAGAGCCAGGTCATTCAGGAGAGAAGTTAAGAAACACTTCTTCATACAAACCTTCTCTCCCACAAAAAGCAGTAGATGCTAGCTCAATTAATCATTTTAAATCTGACAGATAGATTTTTGCTCGCCAAGGGTATTAAGGGATATGGAGCCAAGGCGGGTGAATGGAGTTGGGATACAGATCAGCCATGGTCTCACTGAATGGTGGAACAGACTCGAGGGACTGAATGGCCTACTCCTGTTCTTATGTTCCACCTTTGATACAGCTGCTCCCAGCAAAACCTTTCCCATCTCCCACCCTAATCATTCCTATAGTACAGCCACCATCTTCATTCCCTCAAATCCAAGGGAAACAAACTCAAATATATGTGGTGCACAACTGGTTTCGCCATTCATCACCAGATCTGGCTGGACCACTTAAAGTGCTACCAGAACTCACTCTCCTCTGCCAGAACCACCCAATAATCCAGGATCATCCTGGAATGCAAAGATCACTCCCGGCTTCTTTTCTCCACTATCAACCGTCTCCTTAAATCCCTCTCGCTGCCTCCTCCACCCTCACTTCCAACAAGTGCCAGAAGCTTATGGACATTTATCACCAAGTTCAAACCATTTGTTCAGCTGCCTCTACTGCTTCTCCACCTTACCCTTTCCCACCAAGAATAATCTCCTCCCTACTCGGTCTTCTCCCTACCCTAGACCTGAACCAGAGTCTCGCCCTATTTTCTCTTCCTTCACCTCTCATGCCCTCTGCAAGCTCATCTCGTCCACAAGGCCCACCTCCTTCTCCCCTGACCCATTCCCACTCAACAGCTAGCCACCCAACCTCCCTTCCTGGCTCCCATGCCAGCTGACATTCCAAACGGTTCCCTCTCCTCAGGTACTGTTCCGTTCCCTTTCAAAACTGCCATCATCAACCTCCATCCTCAAAAAACTCCACCTTTGACCTCTCTGTCCTTGTAAACTGCCGCCCTAATCTATCTTTCCTCTCCAAAGTCCTTGAACACATGGTCCCCTCTCAAATCCGTGCCCATCTTTCCTGCAACTTCCTGTTTGAATATCTCCAATCAGGTTTCCACCCCTACCACAGCCCATAAATAGCTCTAACCAAAGTCACAAATATCTTCCGTGACTGTGACCATACTGCGTTATCCCTCCTTGGCCTCTGTGCAGCTTCTGACATAGTCAACCACACCTCTTCTCCATTGTCCAGCTCTGTGGGGCTGCCATCACTTGATACGGCTTGGGAAGGGGGTTGGTGGACAAACAAAGGTTTTAAAGGAGGTGAGAGGGGGAAATCAAAAACAGTCACCAGCCCCTGCCACAAACTCCAATCTCGTGACACCCAATTCAATCTCCCTTCCCGGCTACCATCTCCTGCTGAACCACATGGCTTCCAACTTTGGCATTATATTCGATCCGGTGTGGAGCTTCTAACTTCTATCCACCTAATTCTATAACAGCACCCACCTCTGCCCCAATTTTAGCCCATCTACTGTTGAAACTCTCATCCATGCCTTTTTCACGTCCAGATTCAACTATTCCAATATTCTCCTGGCCGACTTCTCACCCACCATTTTCCGTAAATTTCACCTTATCCAAAACTGTGCTGCCTGTATCCTATGCCTTACCAAGTGCCACTCACCTATCACCCCGTCATTGCTGACCTACATAGGCTCACGTTCCCAACAGCACCAATTTAAAATTCTCAACCAGGTGTCAAAATCCTTTCATGGCTGCACTCCTCCGTATCCCTGAACCACCTCCAGCCCTGGCCCTCGTGCCCCTCCCTCCACATCCACTCAGGCCTGTTGTGCACCCTGCCATTTTTGCTTCACCACTGGTGGCCGTACCTTCACTAGGCTCTGGAATTCCCTCCTTAAACTCCACCGCTTCTCCACCTCTCTCTCTTCCTTTAAGACCCTCCTTAAAACTCACCTCTCTGACCAAAATTGTATTCGCCCCTCCTTCTTTGGCTCAGTGTCCATATTTTTTTCTCTTCTTTGTGAATCATCTTGGGATGTTGTTCTATATTAAAAGGCACTATATAAATGCAAGTTGCTGTTGTTTTAAAAGCCCTCCGCAGCCTTGCCTAACCCAACGCAAGCAATCTCTTCTAGTGATGTAGCACTGTAGGCACCCTCTACTTTCCTGACACTGCATTTCTCTTCACTCCCTGCTACACTATTATGACGGTTCCTTTAACCACCATATCCCTGGCTTTGGCACTGTCGCCCCAAAACCCCACCATCTTCCCACATCCCTTCCTGTTTAAGTCTCTTACAAACCCTTTCTGGGGGTGCTCCCCCCACCATGCCAATTTCTACTTTCCTCTCTTCTTTTACCTAACTATAAAGTGTTGCGAGATCCTGCGCCTTACGCAAGAAATATAAGTTGTTGTTGAAATCTCACATTAGTTCCATGAGTAAATTCATTATGAACAAACCACAGTAACGCTCACCTGCTTACATCAACAGGAAGGTTTGATTAGAAGCTTTCAATTTAGTGCCTAAATTGGAACTTGCTCTTAGAAAATTAAACCCCACCAGCCAAAAATAAAAGATTAATAATCATACACAATGATAAAAATAATGTTGCGGCCTAAAAAAGGAAATAATCAGAAAGAGAGGGGGTGGTTAGAAAAGAGAGAAACAGTTTATGTAGGATACAGGAGAAGGAGTGACACTGTTCTGGTAAGGGCATATTAAAGCAATAGACTTCCTTAGCAATTTTTGGTTGTTCATATGCTGGCGGGGGGGAAAAAGACACATTTTTCTGATTATTACACATGTGGGAGTGGGAGTTAACTACCATTACCAAAAGAAAATGCATTAAATATTAACTACTGTATTAATAATATACTATGTTTATCTTCCATAAATAGATAGGTTCATATTAATGCACTTGGATAGCGCTTGCACAGGCCCCTCTTCAACTTTTGGCCAGGGGGCTTCCTCTGCCAACCTCTCATTGCTGGGGTTTATCAAGCGGCCTCCCATATTCAGTATTCAAATAGTGCAAATCGTGGGAAACATGGCAGAGGCCAGATTTCCCTCATTTGCACATATTCATCATTCGAGCACACCACCCCCCCCCCCCCAAAACACGGGGCAGAAACAGTTTGCTTAGATAGGCCTAGCCCCCTGGAAAATGACAGCGACACAGCAGAGCATGTTCCCAAGGGAATGGAGGGGCAACAGTATCGCTTGGACTGGTGCAGCTGCAACGCTCAAGAAGTTAGACACCGTTCTGAACAGAGCAATTTGTTTGATTGGTACCCCGGCCACTGGATTCCATATCCACCCACTCCACCATAAGTGCATTGTGGCTGCAGTATGTAGAATCTACAGGTTGCATTGATGCAACTCACCCAAGGTTACTTCAAGAGCACCTCCCTCTCCTGCAACCCCAACCACTGAGGACAAGAGCAACAAAGTTGTGGGGTTATCACCTCCAAGTCAAATACCCATCCTGAATTGGGCATGCGTCGCCGCTCCTTCATAGTTGCTGGGTCAATATCCTGGAAATCCCTACCCAATACCACTGCAGGCACATGATCACCCAAAGGACTGCAGCAGTTCAAGGAGAAGGCCCACCAATGTTCCCCGTAAGGGCCAGCAGCCGTGCAGCAAATTTAAAGGGACCGCACGCAGAGAGAGAGAGAGAGGGCACATTGAGGCTCACCACCACCTTCTCAGTGCAACTAGGGATGGGCAGTAAATGGGGCTTTACCAGTGTCACCCACATCCCAAAAATAAATTACTGTTGGTGGTGATAGCAAATGAACACACATTCAAATGATAATCCGCTGTCCATTATTTTAACAGATGTGTTAAGCCATTTAGAGAGAGCGCGAGAGCGCAAGAGAGGGTGGGGGGCCGGGAGGGGAGGGAGGGAGAAGGATCCCCCGTACACCCAAGAAAATATATTTTATGTCTTTAGCACTTGGGTGCCCTGAAGTGATTTCTAAATCCAACGTAGTGGGAAAATCTGCTTTTGCGTTAACATGTTCAGTGGTAGCACTCTCACTTCCGAGTCAGAAAATGTGGCTCAAGCCCAACTCCAGGACTTGAGCACAAGAATCATAGAAATTTAGGGCACAGGAGGCTGTTCGGTCCATGGTGTGCATAATCTAGACTGGCATTTCATTGCAGTACTGTATTGAGGGAATGCTGCACTGTCGGAGGTGCCATCTTTCGGATGAGACGTTCAACAGTCTTACTGCTGAAGTAGATGTACAAGATCACAAGGCACTCTTCTGAGGAGCAGGTTGTTCACCCAGTGTCCTTGCCATTATTCCTCACTCAATCACCACCAAAGACAGATAACCTCATTCCACTCATTTACTGTTTGTGGGACCTTGCTGGGTGCAGGTTGGCTGCTGCTGATGACCTCGTGACAAAAGTGATTCACTGGTTATAAAGCACTTTAAGGCATCCTGATGACATGATAAGGCACTATGTAAATACAAGTTCTTCCTTTTATGTAACCTAACTCAGCCCTCCAGTAATAATGTTCCAGACATCTATAGCCAATGCCCAGCCATGTCCCAATGTACTTTGGGGGAAAAATTCGGTTGCTTTGCACCTCCCAGCTGGGCCCCGGGTCGCACTGCACAAGGCCCCTCCCCTTTAAGGGAAGGAAGGCCTGCAATACCGCGGCATGTAGGGCCGCGATATTCCGTCACCGCGCCCCAAGAGGGATGCAGGGCGCTTCCCTCTTGGGGCACTACCACTCAATTTCCGTTGCGGGGGTGCTAATTTTCCGGGGCGCTAAAAGTAGCTACTCAATTTTTAGCCCTTTGAGTCCAACTCCTGGCCTTCACAGGTCATGTGGCCTATATTCAGGATTGTTTTTGGAAGAGTCAGGGTTTTGTTGGTGCCGACTACCAACTTATGTAAGTTTTCTAGGTTAGCAGGTGTGCATCCATTTTGTATGTTCAATGAAATATTGCCTGTATCTAGACTATAACTAGAAGGATAGTTTTTTTTCCAGCCAACAGCTGTAAATCAGAGCTTTGAATGGTTGTTTGCACTAAAATTTACCTTTGTATCTGGGAAAGCAACAACTTTTAAAAACACATTTACCACCTTGGTTAAAGGAACTTAACAAGGTCTCAAGTATAATAGAAAACCTTACATGTTCTTTCTTTTATGTAACCTAACATTTAGGCATTTTGCTTTATTAACACCATCAGATTCAAAATCTGAGAATCAGGCATTCACTAGACTGATCTGAAAGCAAAGCCTTCTACAGGCCCCACACTCACTGGGAGGCAAATCCTAAACATGTGCTTGTAAGATGATTTCAGCTCTGGCTGAATTAAATTGGCAGCTGCAACACTTTGTTGACTTGCTTACTAAGTTCATCAACTTTTCCCATGAAATGGACTGTAAGTTTTAATTCACAATCTAAAATTCAAGTTCAACTGTGCAGTTGTAGTTAAATATTAAAGCAAAAGATTTTTAAAAAATATATTTGGTTTATTTCTCCTTTGGGTTTCTTTGGCGTAAATATATACTGTACTAGAATTACGACATGAATGAGCCGGGCAGAATACATCAAGTCCAGCCAAGTAGTTTTATGCATACCTCTGGAGGCAGCTAACTGGAAATCACTGTCCTTTTTAATCAACTGTATAGTGATTTCTATTCCAAAATTAAAAACAAACATTTGTGCATTGCAACATGCCTTGAGCAAGTCACATCCCTACTCTTAAGATGCACAAGTCTAAAGTCATCATAAAATATAATTCTACTTACTGTCCTAAAATAGTAAATTCTAAATTGCTAGGCCATGTTTTGCAATGTACAAGATTGTTGTCGTACAGTATCCAGACATCTTGGACAGTTAAATGCACCATCCCCTCACTAGAAGGCTGTGTGTGATACACTACTTTATGCCTCCATCTTTTTTCTCCTCCTGTCCTGAAATCACTGAGCGTACTGTGGTGGCTTCATGGGCACTAGCGGACCTAAGTGGGAGCAGCGGCAGCAGAGGCGGCGGCTTAAAAGGGAGCACCGGAGAAGGCCCAGGACACAGCGTGGACCTGAGCGAGAGTGGCAGCTGCAGAGATGGCAGCTTAAAGGGAGCTGAGCGGCGATTTAAAACAAAAAGAAACAAGGAGTGATGTCACAGGACAGATGGGTGATTGGTTGGTGAATACGACAGCTCTTTTTGCTCTCTAGGTTAGGTAAGTGGATTAAATTCAGAACTGGGAGAGTATTAACTATTAATTACTTAATAACTTAAACGAAATTAACTAATTAAAATTATAAATAATCATTTGAATAAAAACTGTAACTAATTATATAAAGAAAATACAGGTGCAGGTGGTGTGTCATAACTGCAGCATGTGGGAGTTGGTGGAGACCAACGAGATCCCAAGCAACCGCATCTGCGGTAAGTGCCTGCAGCTCGAGGAACTTTGGCTCAGAGTTACTGAGCTGAAGTCCGAGCTGCAGACATTGCAATGCATCAGGGAAGGGGAGAGTTACCTGGACACCTTGTTCCAGGAGGCAGTCACACCCTTAAGGTTAAGTAGTACTTTAGAGTTAGTCAATGGTCAGGGACAGGAGGGTATGACTGCGAGTCAGGTAGGTATGGGGACCCAGGATATAGTGATGGAGGAGCCTCAGCCCTTGACCTTGTCCAACAGGTACAAGGTACTTGCTGCCTGTATTGATGAGAACAAGGACTGCAGGGAGGAAGGGCAAACTGACCACGGCACCGTGGTACGGGGGGGGGGGGGGGAGTAAAAAGGAATGCGGTAGTGGTAGGCGACAGTATAGTCAGGGGGATGGATACTGTTCTCTGTAGCCACGACAGGGAGTACCGAAGGCTGTGTTGCCTGCCCGGTGTCAGGGTTAAAGACATCTCCTCGTGGCTGGAGAAGAACTTGGAGTGGGAAGGGGAGGATCCAGTTGTCGTGGTCCATGTAGGAACCAACGACATAGGTAGAACTAGGAATGAGGTTCTGCTGAGAGAGTTTGAGGAGCTGGGGTCCAAATTAAAAAGAACCTCAAAAGGTAATAATCTCTGGATTATTACCTGAACCACGCGCCAATTGGCATAGGGATAAGCAGATCAGAAGGTTAAATGCTTGGCTGAAAGAGTGGTGTGGGAGGTAGGGGTTTCGCTTCATGGGCCACTGGCACCAGTACTGGGGAAAGAGGGAGCTGTTCTGTTGGGATGGGCTCTACCTAAACCAGGCTGAAACCAGTGTCCTGGCGAATCGAATAATTAGGGCAGTAGACAGGGCTTTAAAGTAATGAAGGGAGTGGTGAGAGGATTCAAGAAAGAGTAAATTTAAAATCAGCAAGGGAAATGTCAAAGCTCTAGAGCAGAGCAGAATTTTGGGTAAATAAGCAGAGTGGGTCAGGAAGGGACAGAGAGTGTAACAAAGGTAATAGGGCATCAGTGACTAAGGTGACATCAGGGAAAAATAGAATTAAGTCAAAGCTAAAGGCACTATATCTGAATGAGCGAAGCATTCACAACAAAACAGATGAATTAATAGCGCAGATAGAAATTAATAGGTTTGATCTAATAGCCATTACGGAGATGTGGTTGCAAAGTGACCAAGGTTGGGAACTAAATATTTCAGGATACTTAACTATTAGAAGAGATAGGCAAAACGGAAAAGGAGGAGGGGTAGCCCTGGTAATAAAGGATGGGATAAAGGCAATAGAAAGGATCTTAGCTCCAAAAATCAAGAAATAGAATCAGTTTGGATGGAGCCAAGAAACAGCAAGGGGCAGAAAACATTGGTGGGAGTTGTTTATAGGCCCCCAAACAGTAGTTGTAATGTTCCCGAGTATAAATCAGGAAATTAGAGGCGCATGTAACAAGGATAATACAGTAATCATGGGGGACTTTAATCTACATATAGACTGGGCAAACCAAACTTGAAGTAATAGTGTGGAGGACGAGTTCATGGAATGTATACAAGATAGTCTTCTAGATCAGTATGTTGAGGAACCAACTAGGGAACAGGCTATTTTAGATCTAGTGTTGTGCAATGAGAAAGGATTAATTAATAATCGTGTAGTAAAGGGGCCTTTATGGAAGAGTGACCATAATATGATAGAATTTTATATTCAGTTTGAAAGTGATTTTGTCAAGTCCAAAACTAAGGCCTTAAATCTAAACAAAGCAAACTACGTAGGTATGAGGGGCGAGTTGGCTACAGTAGATTGAGAAACTACATTAAACCGTATGACGGTAGACAAGCAATGGCTAGCATTTAAAGAATTAATACATAATTTACAACAAATATACATTCCCTTAAGGCACAAAAGTCCCACAGAAAAAGTGGCTAACAAGAGAAGTTAAAGATAGTATTAGATCAAAGAGTAGCAAGCCTGAAGATTGGGAGGATTTTAGGATTCAGCAAAGGAGGACAAATAAATTAATAAGAGAAAAAATAATGTGAGTGTAAATTAGCAGGAGACATCAAAACAGATTGTAAATGTTCCTACAGGTATGTAAATAGGAAGAGATTAGTGAAAGTAAACGTGGGCCCATTAGAGGCAGAGACAGGAGAAATTATAATGGGCAATAAAGGAAATGGCAGAGACATTAAATAAATACTGTGGTCGGAATTTTGCCGGCGCTCAGGGAGCAGGTTTGGAGGCGGGACATCTGGCAAAATCACAAAGATCGACAGCGGGCAGGAAACCCGCTGACTAGCAGCCTTCAATCAATCTTCCCAAGTGTCAGGTCCCCGATTTGCGCATGGACCCGACACCTAGCGGCGGGAAGAGGATTATAGCCACTTAACTGCCTGTTAAAGGTTGTTAACAGGCTCTTTTTCAATTTTGACACTTCTATTTCGGGCTTTCCGACATCTGGACACCATGCCAGGTAAGTGTAGCATGTTGAGAGTCTGCTGTAATGTTTCTGCATTGATGACAGCTGCAGAAGTGGTGTGAAGGATCCAAATGGTGCACTGGTGAGTTTCAGAGAATTTAAGAAAATGTTGGAAAATTCATTTTAATGCATTTAGACTTTTCTGTAGGTAACAAGTTTTGAATTGTGTGTCCAGTGCCACCTCTTTGGGAGAACCTCTCTCACCA
The DNA here is from genome assembly GCF_052327205.1 of Somniosus microcephalus. Classification (NCBI taxonomy): domain Eukaryota; kingdom Metazoa; phylum Chordata; class Chondrichthyes; order Squaliformes; family Somniosidae; genus Somniosus; species Somniosus microcephalus. Next base: position 22,865,096 of record NC_141000.1, on the reverse strand, counting down.
GTGACAGATCATTTCTGTAACCTCACCTGTAGCTGCCATCTGTTCTAGCCTAAGGAGGGAGCCACTGGAGAGTCTGGGTGCAAGAACTCACCTGTGAACAGTGATTGTCAGTGTTTGCAGCACTTCAATGCTGTCAAACGCTGAGAAATCAGCTGTCAAAAAAAAAAATTGTGTGGTCCCTTAAGAAAACCGGCAGATGACGCATCATCAAATGACGTCATCTGACCGGCTTCGTCTTAATTGGCCGGCAAGCCCGCAGGGTGGGCTTAACAAGGCCAACTGACGTAAAATCACGTCTGTGGGTCGGATGTAGTTGGGGGCGGGACTGGAACCCGGAAGCCACCTGACCCACTCCCAAGCCACATCGATTGAGAAAATCGTGGTCTTTGCATCTGTCTTCATGGTAGAAGACACAACAAACATTCTGGAAATAATGGGGAACCAAGGGTCTAGAGAGAATGAGGAACTTAAGAAATCAGTATAAATAAAGACATAGTACGGAAAAATTAGTGGGACTAAGTGGCGACAAATCCCCTGGACCGGACAGCCTGCAGCCTAGGGTTTTAAAAGAGGTAGCTGCAGAGATAGTGGATGCACTGTTATTAATCTTCCAGAATTCCATAGATTTTAGAACGGTTCCCAAGGATTGGAAGGTAGCTAACATAACCCTGCAATCGAAGAAGGGAGAAAGAGAAAAAACAGGCAACTATAGGCCAGTTAGCCTGACATCAGTAGTAGGCAAAATGCTAGAATCTATTATTATTAGGGACGTGGTAACAGGGCACTTAGAAAATCATAATATGATTAGGCAGAGTCAACATGGTTTTATGAAAGGGAAATCGTGTTTGACAAATCTGTTAAGAGTTTTTTGAAGATATTACAGGAAACTCTTTGGTATCCGGCACCGACAGGACTGGCGTGTTGCCGCTTGATCAAAAATTCCGGATGATGGAGAGGGTTGTCTACCGAGACTATTTTTAATAAAGAAAAAATTAAAAAATCAAGAAATGTGCAGTATACAGTAATTGAGTACTCACCCACGGAATGTTGTGTTAAATGGATGGTGGAAGATGCTTGATTAAGTACAGTACTGCCAGTTGAGGGTAAAGCAATGCAATGACTACCAGCAGCCTGGGAGACACACAGTACCCTTGTAAAATGGCGGATCAGAAGAGACTACCGGCAGCGCGGGAGAGTCAGGCTCCTGTTACAGGGGTATTGAGGTGTTCCGACTTCCGACAGCGCCAAGAAGCCGAGTAGTGGCAGTTTGGAGAACTACCCCCCACTGACTAACTCAGCCACCGCGGGAGACTCGGACTCGGCAACATTGCCAGTTATTGAAGTGCTGTTTTCGGAGTGAGAATTTTGCCGGTTAATAGAGAATTCCGGCTATTTAGGTGCCGTTTAAACGAGAGTTTCCTGTGGTAGTAGGATGGATAAGGGGGAACTAGTGGATGTCATCATTCGTGGCGCTTTCAAGGTCCACAGCAAGCACTGCATCCTCTGAAGGCATCCAAACGAACCATACAGGATGGCAGAGGAGCCTGCAGCAGCTGTGGCCAGTGCCAGACGCCGAGCTGCCTTCAAATTCGATGAGGCTACACTGCAGGCATTATTGGGTGGGGTTAGGGCCCACACGGAGGTCCTCTTCCCTAGGTCAGGGAGGAAGAGGCCTCCCACTGAGACCAATGCTGCATGGATGCAGGTGTCAGCAGATGCCAACTCGCTGGGAGTCACCAGAAGAACCTTGGCATTACATCTCTAACTCCTTCCTTAACTCCCCTACAGTACCATCCAGAGCCCCTGTCCTCACTGTGGAGGAGGAAGAGGCTGTGCAGCCAGACTCCTCAGAGGAAGCTCCAACCTCTGAGGGCACAGCGTCCGCAGAAGTAAGCGCACCCAGCACCAGTGCAGACACTCACACCCCGGGGGCCCTTCGGGACATAGAGTAGTGTTGTCACCTGGTGTTTCACAGCTCACAAGTGAGCCTCAGCAGATTCTGGAGACAGGGACAGCAGTGGAGAGTCCTCGTCGGAGGGCGCAGGACTCTGCCAGCTCAGCTCAGCTGCGCTGCATGTCGACCCTCTGCCTCTGGGTCCATCTGCAAGAGAAGAGGTGATGGATCTCCATGCACAGATGCAGGAGTCTCTGGCAGGTTTTGTCTCCAGGGTCGCTGCGAGTGTGGAGCGAATGGAGGAGTCCATAGCGACCATGAGCAGAGCCTTTGTGGAGTCATTGGTGCATGAACGCAGCACCATGGAAAGGTTGGCAACCTCCATGGAGGAGATAACTCGCCAGCATACGGAAAACATGGTGAGTGCTCATAAGAGAATGACATCTCTTGAGGAGCGTTGGCCATCTGTTGAACAGAGAAACCAGATCTTCATGGAAGTCCTTCTGAGTAGGACTGCCAGTGCAGAAACGGGTCCCCATGGCCCCCTAAAGCGCAGCAAGGTGCTCTCAAGCCACTTCCAAGCGCTGGCCCCTTCTGGCTTCTGCAGCTTCAGGTGAGTGAGCAGCAGCCTGGTGCTCCTGGTAATCATCCTGCTGTTGCTGGTTCTGCTGCTGCCACCTCTGCTGTTGGAGATCCTCTAATGCCAGGAAGGGAAGGTGCCAAAGGCCTCCCATGCTTCTAGCAGATGCCTCGGTTGAGGAGGTCCTGAGTTAGGGTGGTGAGAGGGGCTTCCCAGGAGCTCACACTGAAGAAGTGTGTGAGGCTCCAACTTTCTGCAGCTGCTCCTAAGGCTTCAAATAGTTCCCCCAAGCCTTGATCAACAAGGTCCTGCAGCCTGCAAATGCTGCCTCTTTAAATATCTTCAGCCCTCAGCGACCTGCTGCTGCAAGCAAGCAAGCCAGCTGTTTTCACGCCAGCTCTCATCGGCGGGGTTCCCCGCAGGTGGGTTTCAGGTGGGGAAAGCCCCAAAGTCGCAACGGCACGGGAAAATCCACTTCAACAAGCAGATAATTGCTTGTTAGTGCTCCGACGACCAGTCCCGCCAGCGGCGGGCGGGACTGAAGCGGGGCGCGTGAAAACAGCAGTCCAAAAGTCGGACGGGGAATCAGGTGGGGGGGTCCTGACCCGCTTTTTCCGCGATTTTCGGACCACGGCCGCATGAAAAGCCGCCCGACAGCTGCCCGAAAATCAGGGCCTAGGAATAAACGGGACTTTTTCAGGTTGGCAGGCTGTAACAAGCTGGGTACCGCAAGTGCTTGGGCCTCAACTATATTACAAACTATATATTAATGACTTAGATGAAGGGGCTGAGTGTAACATATCCAAATTTGCTGATGGTACAAAGTTAGGTGGGAAAGTAAGCTGTGAGGAGGACGCAAGGAGGCTGCAGAGAGAAATAGACAGGTTGAATGAGCGGGCAAGAACATGGCAAATTAAATACAATGTGGGGAAGTGTGAAGTTATCCACTTTGTTAGGAAAAACAAAAAAGCAGAATATTTTTTGAATGGTGAGAGACTGGGAAATGTTTGCCTTCAGAGGGACCTGTCTTGTACATGAATCACTGAAAGTTAACATGCAGGTACAGCAAGCAATTAGGAAAGTAAATGGTACGTTAGCTTTTGTTACAAAGGGGTTAGAGTATAAGAGTAAAGAAGTCTTACTACAATTATACAGGGCATTGGTGAGGCCACACCTGGAGCTCTGTGTACAGTTCTGGTCTCCTTACCTAAGGAAAGACATACTTGCCTCAGAGGGAGTGCAACGAAGGTTCACTAGACTGGTTCCTGGGATGAGGGAATTGCCCTATGAGGAGAGATTGAGTAGACTAGGCGTATATTCCCTAGAGTTTAGAAGAATGAGAGGTGATCAATATGAAACATATAAAATTCTTAAGGGGCTTGACAGGGTTAATGCTGAGAAAATGTTTCCCCTGGCTAGGGAATCTAGAACACAGGGTCACAGTCACAGAATAAGGCCATTTAGGACTGAGATGAGGAGAAATTTCTTCACTCAAAAGGTTGTGAATCTTTGGAATTCTCTACCCTAGAGGGCTGTGGATGCTCAGTCGTTGAGTATATTCAAGACAGAGGTCGATAAATTTTTGGGAATTAAGGGATATGGGGATAATGCAGGAAGGTGGCGTTGAGATAGAAGATCAGCCATGATCTTGTTGAATAGCAGAGCAGGCGCAAAAGGCCAAATGACCTACTCCAGCTCCTATTTCTTATGGTCTTATTTTCTTATTGTGACTCACCCAAGTGGCTATTCTTCTTGAGAACCTGGGGAGATCATCTGCAGGCTCTTTAACCATGGAAGAGTGTCGCAACTAAGGCTATTCCTAGCCTCATCCAACTTCCACATACATACAGTTTCCAGCAGGAGCCAATGGATCAAATGTAAACTCTGGCAGATTTTGCCCTTCACTAGCCCTGGGGCACGGAGACCAATTGTAATATCTGCCATCATTGCCCTGGCTCAAATCAGCAAACCCAGCACACAGGTTTCCTCCTGGTCCATATGGTTAAGTTCCACAACAAGCAGCACGCTTACTAACCATACCATGAAAGGGGAGGCATGGCTCTACTTCTAATAGAGAAGCATAAGAGTGCTGCTGTTATAGCTTTTTTTGGTATGGCTACCAAAGAGGTGTTTATACAAAAGCAGTGTTACATTAAAAAGCACAACATAAAGAATAGCAAGAGAATAAAGCATTATGTTTTGCATTTTTATTTCATTCAAATATTCTTATCTAGTTCACCCCCTGTACCCTTCTCATCTCCATCAATGTTCTCTGACTGCTGGTTTCAGGTGGGTGGGCACAGCCCAGGCTAAATCAACATCTACTTTTCCCCCCTCAGAGTGAGATTGGAATTCAGTTGGGAGAATAACTGATACAAACCAGATTCTACCAATCCATGGCAGTGTGTTACTCTCAGTTACACATACTCAAAAATTCCACTAACACTCAAAAAGGCACAGTATAATGAGATTGCTACACACATGCAGCAACTACTCCAAGTAAAGTCATGTAGATATAGGTGGAACTCTCCGAAGCCCCATACACACATGTATACCTTATATTATATTTGTTGTACAGAACAGCCATGTAGCATGTCTCTATGCAAGGCTTGGATGGAAATATTGTGCTTGGGAGCAATACAAGTTTATTTTCTTACATAACCATATCAGATAGAGATTAAAATATACCAGTGGTAGATTTCATAAGAACATAAGAAATAGGAGCAGGAATAGGCCACTTGACCCCTCGAGCCTGCTCCACCATTCAATAAGATCATGGCTGATCTAGGGCTCAAAGCCACTTCCCAGCCCGCTCCCCATTTCCTCCCCACCATTCATAGCATCAGCTTAGCTCAGTGGTACCACTCTCACTCACCCAAGTAGAAGGTCGAGCGTTCAAGCCCCACTTCAGCACATAATCTAGGCCGACACTTGGTTGGAAGTCCTGCCTTTCAGATGAGACATTAAACCAGAGCCCTGTTCAAGTAAAAGATCCAGTGGCATTTATTCTAAGCAGGAGACCCTTCTGGTGCCCTGGACAACAGCCATGCCTCAATAAACATTACCAAAACAGATGAGCTCTGGGACCTTGCTGTGTGCAACTTGGTTGCTTGGCCTACCAACAGAATGAATTTCAAATGAATTAATTAGCGGTGATGTACTTTTTACATTGAAGGGGTGAAAAGCACAGTCACTTCAAGCCTTTCTTTACAGATCTTCAGTAGAAATGATTAGAAGTTTTTTTTTTAAAACATAAAAGTGGCAGTTATATTAATGGTTTCTTTTTTCCTGGAATTAGTAAGAGCAGGTCTTTTCCCTCCTCAAATTAAAATGAGCACACCAAAAATAGCTCCATACTACTAAAAATTAAAATTGGAAACACATTGGCCAAAGAGATCAAAAAATATCTTACATGTAAATCTTTAGGCCGAATACCAGTCACTGAGGATTACACTAGATTTTAAGCCTTTAAAGCAAAATGATGGATCTGCTTATAAGAGTTAGAGTTAAAAAGAAACATGTAGGCATCTGTAAACTCAAACTTCAAAGCACAAGATTCTACCAATTTATTGTTCACAAATCTTACACGTGCTTATATAAATATTTCAGATTTTCAAGCTCCAGAATTCTGGAGGCAGCTAAATGGCAATCACTGAGACTTGTTGCATCATCATAATCTACAATGGTAATTTCAGTTTCTACCAATTCCATTGAAAGGAGATTTGCCAGATAGAACTTAAAAATATTATATGTGGAGAAAGGCATGAGCATCAACCAAAAACACATTTATTTTGCAACACAAAGAAATAGTGTTTCCAAACTTACAACAGCAGTGGTTATTTTCCTTAGTATTTATTGCAATAATACTTTTATAAAAAATAGATTGTGGTACCTCTAACTTTCCATAGAAGTTATAGAGCAGAACTTTATGGGAGTATTTCTTTAAAAAGAGCTTCCAGATTTTTTAAATTCCAGCTATTAAACAGATGTTTTTATATTATTTTTACAAATGGTGCTGTTAAATCTCAGTCTGGGCTTCCTTCCTGCTTTCTTTTGCATGGGGTTTATTTGTTTCCTGACTGTGGGTATTTTAACCCACAAAATTCTTAGCTGAGAATGCGTTACTGAATTACATGAAACAGAAGTCACCACTCCTTTTTCCTGCAGGATCTCTCTCCAGGTCAATGGAACCCAAAACCCATCTCCCGCTTTCCCTTTAAAACTAAAACTTAATTTTGGCAGCACTATGTATCCTGACAAGAATCCAAAACAATGCTAAACTAAGTTCATGACTAAAAACAGATGGGCAATCTTAACTCAGTGTTGAATGGACATGAGCTCACTGCACAAAACAGCCCATGATCAAGGACAAACTAAAACTAAATTGGGAAGCTATCTCAGACACCACAAGGGGAGCGGTTAAGAGAATGGGCCAGATTTTACTGTAGCAGGGCATGTAATGGTGTCTGCCGTTAGCTAGACTTGTCCCTGCACTCTTCAGCTCAAAACATTTTTGCCCACTAAGTTGTTCTAAGTGCGAGCTGAAAACAGCACAGCGAGTGAAATGGCATCTGGAACCTGAGTGAACAGGGCAACTAACTGTGCATCTCCTTAACAAATCAGTTTGAAGGACTGAGAAATAAACAGCAAAGGAAGCATTAATTAGAGTGGGTGAAAAAGAAAAAGGGTGGCTAAAGTGAACGTTGGTCCCTTAGAGGATGGGACCGGGAAATTAGTGGTGGGGAACATGGAGGTGACAAAAACGCTGAACAAATATTTTGTATCAGTCTTTACAGTAGAGGACACTAAAAATATCCCAACACTGGACAAACAGGGGGGCTATAGGGGGGGAGGAGCTAAACACGATTAAAATCACTAAGGAGATGGTACTCGGTAAGATAATGGGACTAAAGGCGGATAGATCCCCTGGACCTGATGGCTTACATCCTAGGGTCTTGAGAAGTAGCGGTAGGGATTGCAGATGCATTGGTGGTAATTTTCAAAACTCCCTGGATTCAGGAAAGGTCCCAGCAGATTGGAAAACTGCTAATGTAACGCCCTTATTTAAAAAGGGAGGTAGACAAAAGGCTGGAAACTTTAGACCAGTTAGCCTAACATCTGTGGTTGGTAAAATGTTGGAGTCCATTATTAAGGAAGCAGTAACAGGACATTTGGACAAGCATAATTTAAATCGGACAGAGTCAGCATGGTTTTATGAAGGGGAAATCATGCTTGACAAATTTGCTCAAATTCTTTGAGGACGTAACAAACAGGGTGGATAAAGGGGAGCCAGTGGATGTGGTGTATTTGGATTTCCAAAAGGCATTTGACAAGGTGCCACACAAAAGATTACTGCACAAGATAAAAAATCACAGGATTGGGGGTAATATACTGGCATGGGTGGAAGATTGGCTATCTAACAGAAAACAGAGAGTTGGGATAAATGGTTCATTCTCGGGTTGGCAATCAGTAACTAGTGGTGTTCCGCAGGGGTCAGTGCTGGGACCCCAACTCTTTACAATCTATATTAACGATTTAGAGGAGGGGACCAAGTGCAACGTATCCAAATTTGCCGACAATACAAAGATGGGAGGGAAAGCAGTGAGTGAGGAGGACATAAAAAACTTGCAAAAGGACATAGACAGGCTAAGTGAGTGGGCAGAAATTTGGCAGATGGAATATAATGTTGGAAAGTGTGAGGTTATGCACTTTGGCAGAAAAAATCAAAGAGCAAGTTATTATCTAAATGGAAAGAAACTGCAAAGTGCTACAGTACAAAGGGATCTGGGGGTCCTGGTGCATGAAACACAAAAGGTTAGTATGCAGGTACAGCAGGTGATCAGGAAGGCCAATGGAATCTTGGCTTTTATTGCAAGGGGGATGGAGTATAAAAGCAGGGAAGTCTTGCTTCAGTTATACAGGGTACTGGTGAGGCCACACCTGGAATACTGCGTACAGTTTTGGTTTCCATATTTAAGAAAAGATATACTTGCTCTTGAGGCAGTTCAGAGAAGGTTCACTCGATTGATTCCGGAGATGAGGGGGTTGACTTATGAGGAAAGGTTGAGTAGGTTGGGCCTCTACTCATTGGAATTCAGAAGAATGAGAGGCGATCTTATCGAAACATATAAGATTGTGAGGGGGCTTGATCAGGTGGATCGGGGAGGATGTTTCCACTGATGGGTGAGACTAGAACTAGGGGGCATAATCTTAGAATAAGGGGCTGCCCTTTCAAAACTGAGATGAGGAGAAACTTCTTCACTCAGAGGGTAGTAAATCTATGAAATTTGCTACCCCAGAGAGCTGTGGAAGCTGCGACATTAAATAAATTTAAAACGGAGATAGACAGTTTCCTAGCTGATAAGGGAAGTAAGGGTTATGGGGAGCGGGCAGGGAAGTGGACGTGAGTCTAGGTTCGGATCAGCCATGATCCTATTGAATGGCGGAGCAGGCCCGAGGGGCCATATGGCCTACTCCTGCTCCTACTTCTTATGTTCTTAATTGAATATGAAATCAAGTACAGAAAGAGAAAGAGAGGGAAAGAAACATTAGACTAAGAGAGAGAGAAAAAAAGAGAAAGGAAAAAGTTAAATAAAAAAATTAAATGACATTTTAAAATCTCCAACAATGAATACCTAAAGAAATTAGGCTCCACATTTGTAAATAGTTCATTTTCAGTGCCAGAGAGGTTGATTGGCAGTAATTAGCTGCTGTGGCGAGTTTAGTTCGTATCTACCGTGCAAATACAGCAACTTCATGACATTCAATGTACGTCAATGGCGAGGAGTACAGCAAAATGCCATTTTCACAGAGCAACTCGGACCGCAACTTTTGGATATTGGCATTTAACTGCACATCTGCCCCTCGCCTGAAGTTTCTGTACCATTTATGCACATACTCATTTTAAAGTAAATTGTGTGTATTTGGGGAGGTGGCAAGAATGAGAAGAGGGTGAGAGAGGAAAATTGTTAAATATCAATTTCCAGGAAAGGCCATTACACTGGACCATACCTTTAATATGAAGAGTTATGATTATGATACCTAGAGAATAATCTACCTTTCTTACTTATTAGTTGAGCTTCAAATGAATAATCTCCGAGAGTAGTAGTTCATTAGAGGGCAGGAGAGAATAAGCGTGCCCCAAGTCCAAACAAAATGGCCTGTACTTCTTCACAAATGATGGTTCTTTCCCTTGAAAAGGAAGTACAAAATTGCCTTGCCTACAACCTTTGATAGGGGAAAGAAGTTGGAGGGAAGAAGGGGGCGGCGGGGATGAGAGGTGGCAGGGAGGAAGTAGGGTGAAGCAACACATACAGACCTTCCTTTGCCAGAAAAATAACTTTTGGCACGAGGGCATCAGGCTCTAGAGTCCTATAACACAAAAACTGACATTGTAGTTATAAATATCTCATTTTTGGACGTTTGTTAACATTACTCCTTCAGGCTCATTTGTTACCCAGGTGAGCTCCTCAAACTTCGATGGTGGTATTGGTAGTAAAGGCCTAAGAAGGTACAAGCTGCTATGAATGGGATTTTTTATTTTTTTTTTTATTTTTTTTTTTAAGAATGCAGTGCAGTGACTAGCTCAATATCACAGACAGGCAGAGGGTCGAGTCCTGTTCACTCAGTTTTTCATCTAAATCTTGTTTAGTAAGGAGGGTTCAAGCAGAGTTGTGTCTTACAATAGGGAGTGTTAAAAAAAATGGGAGAAGTCACAAAGAGTTTCTGGCACCTCCTGTTGTCCATCTACAAGGATTGTTGGCAGTGACTTGACAACAGTCAACAAAGTAGTTGGGCCAAAGAAAGCAGATAAAATATGAGACACGATTTACCCCCAGAAACCCTTGGGATGACTGCAACTTAATTTTTATTTAGGACCTTGCTCAAGTTGTGAAAGGAAGCTTTAAGTAGCAACTTCATAAAGATTTCACTAGGCTAAATGAAAATAGTACGCATGTCGTAGTTGCTACTGCGCTAGTTATCTGTCTACTACCATTTGCAAGGACATTATAACACACCAAATGGCACCACAGTAACACATGTGCTGCATGAAGATAAACACCTTAAGATAAGATATTAAGATTTCTCGTCCAATCTACAGATGAAAGAGGCTGGCCTTTATATCATACACTGTAGAACTTACTGCTTTTCTAACTTGGAAGTTACTGAACATAAAAAAAAAATGGAACTTCCTAAAGCTGGCAAAACTCTCAGACCACTTTGGACAGGAAATTATGGAAACAGCAAATGAGCCCGGGGGCAATAGATTGCGGTTGAGCCACAAAATAAGAAACTCATCAGCTCTCCTGCGTAAATCAAAGCCAGCAACAAAAGAGTGTTGCACAGTATTTTTAGCACCATGGAAGCAAGAGACTCAAAATGAAATGTCCAATGGCTTATGAAGCACTGAGTTCAATAAAAGGTTTGAAATGCTTAGCCTTTCAGTAAAAAGAGAGTGCTAAGTTATTCTAAGTAGGTGAAGGGTATATCCCAAAAACTGTATATAGTATGTCCTATAGATAACAAACCCTTTATTCCATGCATCAGAAGACGTCTTTTCCAGTAGTATATTACTGATAACTTGATAGACATAAAGTAATGTTATATCCTAGCTTGAGAAGGCAGATTGTTCCATTCAATAATTAAATTAACCATTAAGCATTTCAAAGTAAAATAACTAGAAAAAGGTGGCTAAAGAATTTGTACATCCATACCCACATCTTGCATTTTATTTTAAGCTGGTATGGTAGAACTCGGAAACTTGTTAGACAAATGTGGCTTCCTGGGGAAATGTACAATTGACCAGTTGGCCTGCGGTCCCAAGATGTAAATTATGCCTACAATAATAGAGTTTTGATCATAGAACTGTTAAAAATTGTAAATTGATCTCCCGTGCCTTTGCACACGTGAAGTCATGGTCAAGTGTAGTCCTCAGGTGAGGTGAGAACAAAGAGCGGGGATAATTGGACCAACAAGTGCAGACATATTTCAGTCCCATTTTAAAGTCATACATTCTTTCCTTATTATATTAAACTTTAATTTTATATTATTTCTCTGCAGTACTGTGTCACCACTGGCAGGAGGGTGTAGTTATAATGTGACAAGTTTACATAGGCATTATGAATGTAGACATGGGAATTTAAAATGAGAAAAAAATTGGCAAAATTATGACAAAAATATAACAGTAAAAAATATTTTGCAGATAGAAAGCACATGCAAATGCATGATTGTTTAATATAATCAAAGAAATTATGCAACATAATTTTAAAAGTTTTTTTTGAAAATCAGAAAATCCAGCTCTAACTTCCAATCAATTCAGATCTAGGTATTAGTATTTCCATCGTGATGGTAGCAGAAATCGTTTATGCCTCAAGAAAAAAAAAGCTATTATTTTTATTGATGTGACTAACCTGAAAATAGGCTTCAGATAGTTGTATTTAAAAAAAATTGTTTGTCTGGATATCTAGGATTAAACAAACACTAAGCTGTCCAGAGGCGTCCACATGTCCGCTGGGGAAGTGGAGGTATCGAACCTAACTGGTGCTCAGAAATCATACGTTCATTATACCAGATACTACCTCACATTCTTCAATTGCCAATTTATGTAAAGCTGCCAATGGGGTGAGAAGATAAAAACATTTCTGAACTACCAAAGAAATTACATGCCAGTCAAAATTCCATTACACCTCATTTCAGCTCCCACCAGGGATCCCAAGCAAATAACTCAAGACAACTAAGAAACTGCAGTTCACTGACTGATTATTTACTGAGTGGCATAAATGATTAGATTCTGATTATCTGACTATTGACAAGCAGAAGCATGTTTCTTTGAAGTAGCTTGCCATTAACTCAAGGAAAAACAGATCTAAATTGAGATAGCAGTCCTAGGGTATTCTGTTCCCTGCTTTGATTGCCTATTTCTACCAGAGGAATTCTGTGGAGACCTTTGCCACACAATTCAATGACACCCAGCTTGTAGATCTTGGAAAGGAAGATTTGGAATCTTATTTTCCAGTTTTTTAAACATTCTTATTATAGATATGTGTGCGTTTCTGATTCCATGTAATTATTTTCTTACAAATAGATTTAGCTATTAGTTTTAGCCTGAACAATGGTCCAACAGGTTGGTACTGTTCCATCTTTCAAAATAGGCAGGAGAAAATGGTATGCAACACATGAAATCTCCAGTGCAAAATACTGAGCTGAAACACTAACTTGTTATTCTTGTAAGAAATCACAACACCAGGTTATAGTCCAACAGCTTTACTTGAAATCACAAGCTTTCAGAGCGCTGCTCCTTCGTCAGGTGAAGTGGAGAGATGCATAAAAACACAGCTTATATAGTCAGAGAATAATGTCAGATGTTTACAGGTAATCTTTCTAACTGCCATTTATCACACCTCGGCACAGAGATAATCACAGCAATCAAAGGTGTAAATGGTGTCCAAACAGGTCAGTCAGGAAAACATTACATCAAAGAACAATGAGGTGGGGTCACAAGGGGTCAAATGTTGCAGATGCTGGGGTCTGTATGAAAAACAAAAAAAGACAAAACACATTTTTTTTGCTGGAAATCACAACAGGTCCGGCCGCATCTGTGGAGAGAACAAGCCAACGACGACTCGAGTCTGGATGACCCTACGTCAGGTGGGGTTACATGTAGCGTGACATGAACCCAAGATCTCGGTTGAGGCAGTCCTCATGGGTGCGGAACTTGGCTATCAGTTTCTGCTCGACGATTGCTGTGATTATCTCTCTGCCGAGGTGTGATAAAAAAAAATTATTCATTGATGGGATGTGGGCGTCGCTGGCTAGGCCTGCATTTAGTGCTCATCCCTAATTGCCCTTGAGAAGATGGTGGTGAGCCGCCTTCTTGAACCGCTGCAATCCATATGGTGTAGGTACACCCACAATGCTGTTAGGAAGGGAGTTCCAGGATTTTGGCCCAGCGGCAGTGAAGGAACGGCGATACAGGTCCAAGTCAGGATGATGTGTGGCTTGGAGGGGAACTTGTAGGTGGTGATGTTCCCATGCGTCTGCTGCCCTTGTCCTTCTAAGTGGTAGAGGTTGCGGGTTTGGAAGGTGCTGTTGAAGGAGCTTTGGCGAGTTGCTGCAGTGCATCTTGTAGATGGTACACACTGCAGCCACAGTGCGCCGGTGGTGGAGGGAGTGAATGTTGAAGGTGGTGGATGGAGTGCCAATCAAGCGGGCTGCTTTATCCTGAATGGTGTCGAGCTTCTTGGGTGTTGTTGGAGCTGCACTCATCCAGGCAAGTGGAGAGTATTCCATCACACTCCTGACTTGTGCCTTGTAGATGGTGGAAAGGCTTTGGGGAGTCAGGAGGTGAGACACTCGCCGCAGAATTCCCAGCCTCTGGCCTGCTCTTGTAGCCACAGTATTTATATGGCTGGTCCAGTTCAGTTTCTGATCAATGGTAACCCCCAGGATGTTGATAGTGGGGGATTCAGCGATGGTAATGCCATTGAATGTCATGGGGAGATGGTTAGAGTCTCGCTTGTTGGAGATGGTCATTGCCTGGCACTTGTGTGGTGCAAATGTTACTTGCCACTTGTCAGCCCAAGTCTGAATGTTGTCCAGGTCTTGCTGCATATGGACACGGACTGCGTCAGTATCTGACGAGTCTCGAATGGTGCTGAACAGTGTGCAATCATCAGCGAACATCCCCACTTCTGACCTTATGATGGAGGGAAGGTCATTGATGAAACAGCTGAAGATGGTTGGGCCTAGGACACTGCCCTGAGGAACTCCTGCAGTGATGTCCTGTGATTGAGATGAATGACCTCCAACAACCACAGCCAACTTCCTTTGTGCTAGGTATGATTCCAACCAATGGAGAGTTTTCCCCTTGATTCCCATTGACTTCAGTTTTGCTAGGGCTCCTTGATGCCACACTCGATCAAATGCTGCCTTGATGTCAAGGGCAGTCACTCTCACCTCACCTCTTGAGTTCAGCTCTTTTGTCCATGTTTGGACCAAGGCTGTAATGAGGTCAGGAGCTGAGTGGCCCTGGCGGAACCCAAACTGGCCGTCAGTTAGCAGATTATTGCTGAGTAAGTGCCGCTTGATAGCACTGTCGACGACACCTTCCATCACTTTGCTGATGGCAGTTAGAAAGATTACCTGTAAACATCTGACATTATTCTCTGACTATATAAGCTGTGTTTTTATGCATCTCTCCACTTCACCCGACGAAGGAGCAGCACTCCGAAAGCTTGTGATTTCAAGTAAAGCTGTTGGACTATAACCTGGTGTTGTGTGATTTCTTACATTTGTCCACCCCATGTTATTCTTGTGACATCCAAACCCATTCATCTCACAATAAGAGAACACATTTTAGTTCATAGGAAATGCAGGTCTTCCTATAGAAACTGCTTCTGTGCTGTGTACACAATGGGCTCGATTTTGTCAATGAGGAGCTTTTGGAGGCGGGACTCCCACTTTTTGGGTTGTAGTCCCGCCTCCATCGACTTGTGGCCAACCCATGCTATTTTCCCTTGATTGACCTTGTTAAGCCTGCCCAGCAGGCCAATTAAGGGACACCTGGTTACATCAGCAATTGACATTTCATCTGTCAAGAGCTTTTGAGAGATGAAAAATCAGCGTTCAACAGCTCTGTGAAGCTGTCAAACACTGACAATCTGTCTTCTAACTTGAGTCCTTCTACTCAGACTCAGTTAGAGAGCTCTCCAGACCAGAAAGCAGAGGCTGCAGCTTTTGACAGTTCAGCGGCCATTCTGCTTTCTGTGCCGGTGAACTGAGGGACTCCCGAGAACTGAAGGAAGGAAGCCTGCAGGAGAAAGTAAAGGTAAGTAAAACTTATTAAAACACTTTACACTTACCTCACACACTTACATCTGCACATATGCACCCATCACTCACCTGCACAACGGACATCTCGACCCCTCCAACCCCTGCAGACCGACGGTCCGCCTCGCTATCTTGGCGTGGTTCGGAGCTGTCGGACAGCCCACACTTCAGGGCTAAAAATAGGGATTAGGCAAAAAACTGCCTGTTAACAGGCAGTTAATTGGCACTAATCCCCTTCCCGCCTCGGGGAGGCGGCTCCCAGCACAGGTTGGGTCCCCGCCTCCTGGGACATTGGCACGGAGGCGGGTTGGGGGTGGGATGGGTTCCTGCCCCCCGATTCTGCAATTTTCCCACGACTCCCGCCTCCAAACCCGCCTCCTCGGTGCTTGGAAAATCGAGCCCAATGTGTTGGAGAGAGCTTGAATTGTAATATCCATAACCAAATAGCAGTAGTTCTAAGGCAATTATTTCATTAAAGGATATAAGGCAGTGATTTTATTTGGAAATAATAATGTTTGAACAGTTCATAACTGTCATTTGAAATCTTAGACAAGACTACAGCCTTCTAAATATTTCATGGCACACTTCATGATATACCTGAGAAGTTTTTGTTCTTTTCTAGTTTGGTATTTTGGCAACTGCAACTGTCATCACAACTACTGTCAATCTGTGTGCTCCATGTTGATGTGCAATACTTCTATATAGAAATATTAACAATCACAAGTTTGAATAATTAAACAGTCAATTAAATAATAAGCTAGTATATATTGCAGGGAATTAAATCAATTAAAAAAGTGCTTGTTAATCCTAAAAAGTTTGAATATCGTGGAATGCTGCCATCGCCATAGAAACTAAACAAAATTAAGATTCTGACAACACTAAATGCAGGTCATGGCAAAACACACTGGGGTAGAAAATTGTCTTAGGTGGTAACGCATCGGCAGCCAATTTTACGCCTCGACCGATATTGAAGTCAATGGAACTGAATATCGAGCAAGGTATAAAATGGGCAGCCGATGCGATACCACCCTTTTTAATCTGCCACCCAAGACAAATATCTACCTCTTTATATTTTTGCACACAATGTTGTTGAGACAATAGTAAGTCAACTCTTATCCCTCCACCCCCCCAAAAAAGCAGAACACTTTTTGCAGAACAAGTGCACTTTTATAAGAAAATTAAGGGTACTGAAAATAGAACCAGTAAACCAAAAAAACCACTATGCTGAAATATAATTATAGCTCTGTGTAAACAGCACTAGCTAGCAAAAATGACTTAAGGTTATTATGGGCAGGCTCAAGATTAATTTTTAAGATAATCTTTAAGATCATGTAATTCATTTTATATTATGCACCATTCATCTCACCAAGATTGGCTGACCTACATTGGCTCCCGGTTAAGCAGCGCCTTGATTTCAAAATTCTCATTCTTGTTTTCAAATCCCTCCATGGCCTCACCCCTTCCTATCTCCTTCAGCCCCACAACCCTCTGCCCACCACCCCGAGATATCTGCGCTCCTCTAATTCTGCTCTCGAGGATCCCTGATTACAATCGCTCAACTTTTGGTGGCCGTGCCTTCTGTTGCCTAGGCCCTAAGCTCTGGAATTCCCTCCCTAAACCTGTCCGCCTCGCTACCTCTCTTTCCTCCTTTAAGACGCTCCTTAAAACCTACCTCTTCGACCAAGCTTTTGGTCACCTGCCCTAATTTATCCTTATGTGGATCGGTGTCAAATTTTTGTCTTAAAATACTCCTGTGCAGCGCCTTGGGACGTTTTACTACGTTAAAGGCGCTATATAAATACAAAAAAAAATGATTAGTCCAAAAAAAAAGCTTAGCTGGCTTTAAGATTACATTTTACTAAATGTTGGACCATTAGCACTTCTCTTAGCCATAGCAATGCATTTAGCACAGTTGGTTTACAACAGTAACTCTCAGAGGAGGACTCATTCCATATTGGAAGCAGAGACAAAAGAAAGCAAGAAATAAATTTATATAGTATTATATAGAAATTTATATATTGCATTTATAGAGTGCTTTTCATGACCGTGGGATGTCCCAAAGCGCTTTACAGCCAATTAAGTACATTTCAAAGTGTACTTACTGTTGTAATGTAGGGAAATTCAGCAGCCACTTTGCGCACAGCCAACACTGGAGTGACTGGGGCTACAATGAGAAGCTCTGTCATCTCAGCGTCATACTGGCTCTTCTACCACAGCCTGTGGGAGTGGCTCATGAAGAAGACTGCTCGGAACAGAACAGTATTAAGCAACAAGTGGAACTGTACAGCATACAGTGTCAACTTAAATTACTGTAATATGGTGGCTTACTGGTTATGGTACTAGACTGGCAACCCAGAGGTTGAGAGTTCAAATCCCACCATGGCAAGTTGTGAGACTGAATTCAATAAATCTTGTGATCTATGGCTTGGCACGAGAGTTAAAAAAAATGATCAAAGTTAAAAACCAAACTGGTTCACTAATGTACTTCAGGGATGGGAACTTACCACCCGTACCCAGGATGTCCTATACACAATTCCAGTTCCACTATACGGATGACTCAATGCGCTCTGAAGTAGGCTGGTAAGACACTTACCTTTATTAAATTATCAGTCACCCCAGAGAACAAATGAAAAAAAAACAGACTTTTGCAGGAATAAAACCTTGCCAGGTTAAAGTAACAGACCTTTTTCAACCTCTTTTATGGCTTTGACTGACAAGTGCCAATTCACTCAACTACATACCTTTGTGTAAATTAAGTGCTATGACTAGTGAACTAACAGATATATTTTTCTTTCCTGCCCAAAGTGCTTCTTGAACCTGCATGGCTAAAACACGATCTATGGCTTTTCAAAAAAGTGGAAGACTTCAGAGTATAACAATCTATAGAGAACTCAGTTAATGATTACACAGATTTTGGCCACTTGAGAGTTTCCTCACATGCACTTGAAAAAAAAATTCTTGGGTTGTGGGCGGCGCTGGCAAGACCAGCATTTATTGCCAATCCCCAGTTGCCGAGAAAGTGATGGTGGGCCGCCCTCTTGTACTGCTTGCAGTATCGATACAACTGAGTGGCTTGCTAGGCCACTCCAGAGGGCAGCTACCATGTTGGTGTGGGACTGACTCAGTCAGGACGGCGGTTTTCTTTCAATAAAAGGACATTAATGAACCAGTTGGCTTTTTACAACAATCGGTCAACTTCATGGTCAATTTTACTGAAATGTGCTTTTTTACTTTCATTATTTTTATTAAAATCAGAATTCAAATTCTCAAACTGCCATGGTGGGATTTGAAGTCACAATCTCTGGATTATTAGTCCAAGCTTCTGGATTACTAGTCCAGTAACACAACCACTACATTACTGCACCCTCTATTCTTCGATCTCGACGAGTGGCTGTGTTTTAAGAAGATACTACAGGAAGCTCTCCTTTAACCAGCACCTAAATATCCAGAAATCTCTCTTAACTGGCAAAATTCAGGAGTAGGTTCAGGTAAGTTTTACTATACATTAGTGGCCGTGTAACCGGGGTTCCTGGATCTGTGGCCGTTCAACCAGGGCTCCTGCACCTGTGGCCGTGCAACAGGGACTCCTGGATCTGTGGCCGTGTAACCGGGACTCCTGCATAAGTGCCATGTAACCGGGGCTCCTGCACCTGTGGCCGTGCAACAGGGACTCCTGGATCTGTGGCCGTGTAACCGGGACTCCTGCACAAGTGCCATGTAACCGGGGCTCCTGCACCTGTGGCCGTGTACGGGGCTCTCCTACCTTGGTAAGTATACCTCGCTGTAATCCGGACTTTTTGATCAACCGGCACCACACCGGTCCCGGATAAAAAAGTGTTTCCTGTACATGTCAAAGGAGGTTTCTAATACTTTGACTGCATAGCTGTAAACTGATACCACTGAGCCAAGGCCAACACAGAGGGCAATTTTGCCAATGGCGGCGTGTTGGAGGCGGGACTGCTGCTTGTCGGGTTTTAGTCCAGCTTCCATCGACTCGTGGCCAACCCACGCTATTTTCCCTTGATTGACCTTGTTAAGACCGCCCAGCGGGCTTAGCAGGTCAATTAAGGGGAAGCCGGTTACAGAGAACATCAGCATATGACGTTTCATTTTGACAGATGATTTGTCATCGTTTGACAGCTCTGTGAAGCTGTTAAACACTGACATTCTATGTTGTTTGATGAGTCCTTGTATTCAAGACTCATCAAACCTCTTTTGTGAGCAGAAATTAGATGGTTGTTGCATCGGAGAATGCAGCAGCCATCTGTCATCGGTGAGATGCGAGACTCACCGCATCCACAACTGTTGAAGCCTGCAGGAAAAACAAAGGTAAGTAAACATTTTCTATCACGTTCCACTCACCTCACATACTTACCTCTTCACACTTGCACCCATCACTTACCTTCACAGTGCACTTTTGCACCCCGCAGACCCACTGCTCGCCTCGGTGACCCTGCTGGGGTTTCCTGACATCGGGAAGCCCGCGCCTCTGTTGGAAAAATGGGGATAGTCCTCTTAACTGCCTGTTGACTGGCAGTTAAGTGCCTGTAATCCCCTTCCCGCCTCCAGGAGACGGGACCCGGCGCAGATCGGCTACCCGCCTCCTGGGAAGATGGTACGGAGGCAGGTTGGGGGCGGGATGGGCACCTGCCCCCAGATTCTGCCATTTTCCCAGCAGTCCCACCTCCAAACCTGCCTCCCCAGGGCTGGCAAGATCGCGCCCTTAGTGGCCAATAGGTGAATTGATTTACGCACAGCACAGGAAGAAGCCACATAGATATCACTAAAACTGCATTCCAACTTAAAATTCCTTAAAAGGTACAAGTACAGCTTCGACACTCGAATGACAATGGTTAAGCCTACAGGAACACAAAACTTCTGAAAATGGAGAAAAATAGTTTGGAAATATACTAAAACAACATGGAATACACTTAATTTACAATTAGCAGGAAATTATAGTTTGGTGTCAAAAACAATTATTGTCAAAATGGCATCATTTGGGATTGAGTCAGTGGAGTGAAGTCTATTCCAAATATTGACGATTTGAGTATTGGAAATCACAACACAGTATTTTTTCAGCCATTTTGCCACACAGTACTGATGGATGAATTCTACTAACAAATGACCACTGTGGAGCACCACAAGCCAATATATAGACAGTGAGCCATCACTTCTGTTCCATCTATGTCAGTCGAACTAAAGACAATTAATAACAGAATTAGTGCTAACAATTGTTATTAAATTATTTTTTCATCAATTCTCGGGATGTAGGTGTCGCTGGGTGCCCTGATTTGATACAGCTTACTCGACCACTTCAGAGGGCCGGTAAGAATCAAACCACAATGTTGTGGGACATATAGATCAGACCAGGGAAGGACAGCAGGTTTCCTTCCCTAAAGGACATTGGTAAACTAGTTGGGTTTGTATGGCAATCTGACATCTTCGTGGACACTTTCGCCACACCCACCCCTCCACTGGAAACTGCACAATACAGTGGAACTACTAATTGTAAAATTAGGAAACCAGATTCCTCATCATGTCACGAGCATCAGGGTCAACTCAGATAGGAAGACACAGATTCCACATTTATTCTGCTAAAATTTCACTGCCGTGTGTGTGGGGGAAAGCACGCTGTGCTCTGTCTGTCAGCTTGTCCAAGAACGTACAAAGTTCAGCTCAGTAAATGAGCTAGACTTGAACTTGTGACATTCAAGCCAGGATGCAAGTGGTGTAGCACAGGTACTGTAGCCGAGATGGTTTTAAAAAAAAAATAGAAATAGTACATCAATAATGTCTGCAGAAGAATGTCACCATTACAATAATAATGCTCAAAATTATGCCTATTGGGCATAGGACACCGCAATTAGGAGGACAGGAACAGGGATTGGCCATTCAGATCCTCGCGCCTGTTCCGCCATTCAATTAGTCCATTGCTGATCAGTATCTCAACTCCTGCCTTGGTTCCATATCCCTTAATACCCTTACATAACAAAAATCTATCAATCATTGTTTTGAAAATTTCAATTGGCACAGCACCCTTATACTTTTGGGGAGCGAGTTCCTGATTTCCTCTACCCTTTATGTGAAGATGTGCTTCCTGCCTGAACAATCTAGCTCTAATTTTAAGATTATGCCCGCTTGATCTGGACTCCCTCACCAGAGGAAATAATTTCTCTCTATCTCCCCTATCAAATCCTTTCAGCATCTCAATTAAATCACCCCTTAACATTTTATATTCAAGGGAATACAAGCCTAGTCTATGCAACCTGTGCTCATAATTTAATCATCTAAGCCCCGGTATCATTCTGGGGAATCTGCACTGCACCCCCTCCAAAGCCAATATATCCTTCCTGAGGTGTCTTGCCCAGAACTGAATGCAGTACTCCAGATGCGGTCTAACCAGAGTTTTATACAACAGTAGCATAACTTCCAACTCTTTGGTCAGCGCTCAGAGGGCAGGTTTGGCGGCGGGTCCGCTGTCAAAATAGCAAAGATTGACAGTGGGTAGGAAACCCGCCGTCAACCCACCTCCACACGAGTCTCCCAGGTGTCGGGTCTGTCAGCGGAGAACTGACCTGACACCAAGCAGCGGAGGAGATAATTGAGCTCATTAAATGGCTTGTTAAGAGCCAATTTAATGGTATTTTGGGGCTTCTTTCCAATTTTACATGCTCCCCCACGGGTTACCCGTTGCTCGGGGGACATGCCAGCTCACCCTGGTGTGATTTGAATCTGCTCTGATGTATCTGATAAGCTGACAGCTGCAGAAGTGGTGTAAAGGATGCCATGTTGCAGATGGTCAGTTTCAGAGTGCAGAAACTGTTGGTTACTGCATTTGTAATGCATAGAGATTTCTTTAACTTGCAAGTGTTTAGAGGCAACTATGTCCAGTGCCACTTCATTGGAACAACCTCTCTCACCATTGACAGATTGCTTCTGTCATCTCACCTGCAGCTGCCATCTAGTGCAGCAACATTGGTGTCCTAGAAAAAAAATCAGACTTTGGTCCTCTGAATCCTTCCACAATCAGCCCCAACACCAATATCACCAGGCACACCAACATCATCACCAACCTTCTCCGCCATCACCTGATGCTGCACAGGACACCAGCCCCTGACAACATTGCTGCCCGGTAGGCCAGCGATGGCATCACCATGGCCAGATTTATTTCACTTGATGTAAACCCTGGCTGCCACATGACGCGCCAGGTTGACATCATCCCACACCAGCACCGTTAAGCAGCCCTTTAATGTCCAAGCCATTCCATGCACACTCATCACTATAGCAGGGGCGGGGGGTGGGGCAGTTATGGCTCAACATTCACTGGAACTCAGTCAGACACTTCTCAAGGTGAGCACAGATCTGTCCAATAAGGGGCCGTGTTGAAAATATAGGTTTCATTGTATGACAACACATTACCAGAAACTTCACATGGACATTGGCTAAACCCCTCAAGTGCCTACCCTTGCGTGTTGTTAGTTGGTATGTTTGCAGTATGATGAGGGTGAGTGTGAGGAGTGGCTAGGTGAGATGGGGAAGTGATAATGTAGATAGAGGGGGTTGGGTGGAGGTGCAAGGTAAGTTGGTGTAAGGATGTGCAGGAGAAGGGTATGGAAGGCAGAGCGATGGGGATGTGTTGCATGGCACAGCATGGCGAGTTTGAGTGTGGCTTTGCAGTAACATTTCGTGATCCACTGAGATTATTGAAAGGTTGGCGCCACTGCAGCCAGGGACCCCTGACGACACCCCTGCTTTTACCCTCCTGTGCAAGGTGCAACCAGGCTGCGTTGGTGTCCTGGGGAGGTCTCTTCTGCCCTTGGAAGGGAGGAGAACCTCTCTATGTGCTGTGACTCCCTCCATAAGCATATGGAGGGAGTCATTGGAGAACCTGGGTGCAAGCGTCCACCTTTGTGCAGTGCTTGTCAGTGTTTGCAGCACCTCAATGCCATAAAACACTGACAGAACAACTGTTAAACTCAATGTGGCCATGGTCCCTTTAAGGAAACCGGCTGATGACACGTCATCAAATGATGTCATCAGGCCCACTTCCTGTTAATTGGGCGGGCTTAACAAGACCAATCAAGGGCAAATCCCTTTGACAGAGCGGCTGCAGCCGCAATCGGGACTGGAACCTGGAAGCCAGCTCTCTCGCCACCATCCCAATGCCGCTGAGAAAATCGCGGCCTTTGTATTCCAGCCCCTTGGAGATAAATGCTAACATTTCATTAGTCTTTTAAACTATTTTTTATACCTGTCCACTAGCTTTTAGTGATTTGTGTACAGACCCCTAAATCTCTCTGCTCCTCCACAGTTCGTAGCTTCTCACCATTTACATCTTTTAGGTCCAAAGTGGATGACTAGATAATTATTCAAAGTGAATCATTATATAATTCTTCTTCTGAAATGTTTGTAATTCAAGCCATATTACACCACCAATCATGTACCGATATCTTCATACTTACTTCACCCAGTACTTCAATGATTTCACCGATTTTCAGCTCCAGCTCATCTTCATTCTGAGGAGCATAACTAAACGCCACTTGACATCTTCTTGATCTAATTTTTTCAGCTAGGAAAATAAAAATTACATTGTAAGTAATTCTGTACAAGACTGAAGCTGGCTTTTATACAGGTAAAACAAACATGCAGTCTGACAAAGTAGATGTGTACAGTATGGTTTGCAGGTGACAGATCAATTTGATTCTAAATTGAAATGGAAAGAAAGTGTGTCAGAGAGAGAGAGAGAGAGGCAGAAATATACAAGTTTAAGGAGATGAGCATTAACATTCTGAAAGAAACAAATATTGTAATGGATTTCATTTAATTTTCCTTTAGAAATATTTCTACTTATTGCTATTTTAGAGTATCTTTACAAAGGAATCTCTAGTACTTTCCCAGATGTAACAAATTAGGCACTGCAGTCACCCTGTCAAGTTTGTGCAGACTAAGCTTGCCAAGTGCAATTAATTTGTAAGTATCAACTGATTTAACATCTGCATTATACAAAAGAAAAGGTTAAAACAGCTTTCAAAAATACCTACAAAATATTATGAAACAAACTGCACCATTAAAATTAGTAACTCTGTTTAGGTTCCTGGTTTGAATATTCATTCCCACAGAAGTATCCCCTTTGCTCAAAAGCACATTTAGTACAAGGTTGATATTTTTCAGTAAAAATTGTGACTCCGAAATTACCAACCCCATGATCATCCACAATTTTGATAGTGCCACCTTCATCAGAATATAATTCAGTCAATCAAACTACAAGCATTGCCTTAAATCAATGCAAAACAAGTCATACTTGCATCTATAGCACAACATAGGTGATAGTTCTCTCAATACAAAAAACACAATCTTCCTACACCATTAATAGAGATCAGCACCAAACTGAATTAAACTTGGCATGGTTCACATTTGGCCAAATTTATCAGTTCTCTTGGATGCTCCTGTGCCTTTGAACAGCAAACCAAATACAAATAGCAAAAAAAATGTCCCTTTCCACATGCATGGACAATAGGGTTGCCAACTCTAGTTGGACTTATTCCTAGAGGTTTTATCACATGATCGCCCGCCCCCATGCTCCTGCCATTGGTCGTCCAACAGGTCCATCCTTGCGGCGCACCGCCTTCCCACACCAATTGGAAAGCGAACAGAATTTGTGTTAACTGATTGGATGATTCTTGACTGCCAGCCAAACAGCCTTCCCTCCATTCGTCCCCTAACCTATTTCCAATATTTTAAATATGTAATTAAACCAGTGTGTTCAAAGAAAATTAAAAAGAAATACAAAGTTTTTCATGCCCCTATGCTTTTCCTTCCAGGTTGCTTGCAGCAGTGTCCGGGACATTAATCTTTAATTCCGAGACACCCCAGGACAATCTTGAAGGCTTGACAACCCTAATGTACAACTTCATTATAAACATTCAGCAGTGAGGCCAACGGTGACTAAAGCTGTATGACAGAGATTTTAGGATCCTGGTCAGTTGGGTGAGGAGGACGTGGGTCCAGATTCCCTAGCCGCTGTGACAGGAAGGAGAAATACATTATATTATTTGGTTACGGTGTCAGCCATGATTCAGTTGGTAGCACTCTCGCCTGAGTCACAAGGTTGTGGGTTCAAGTCCCACTCCAGAGACTTGAACACAAAATCTAGGCTGACACTTCAGTGCAGTACTGAGTGAGTGCGGCACTGTCGCACATCCCATCTTTTGGACGCAACGTTAAACCGTGTCTGCCCTTTCAGGGGGATGCAAAAGATCCCATGACACTATTCAATGAAGAGCAGGGTAGTTCTCGCCGGTGGCCTGGCTAATATTTATTCCTTAACCAACATCATTAAACAAAATGATCTGGTCATTATCACATTGCTACAAAAGTAAAATACTGTGGATGCTGGAAATCTGAAATAAAAACAGAAAATGCTGGAGATACTCAGCAGGTCAGGCAGCAGCTGTGAAGATAGAAACAGAGCGAACGTTTCAGGTCCCTTACTGAGACAATGAAAAGGAAATCCGGGAATTGGGAATTAAAATTCACACATGCTATAGTGCAGTCTGGATCATCTAAAATCAAACTGATTGTTTGATTGCTGAACGGTTTTGCAAAATAGCTGGTGTTGCTAAAATCCACCCAAAACATAAAATATCTACTTAAAATAGTTCAGGTAGAGGTCCAATACGGCAGAGCTGACAAGTGGTAGGTAGCATTCATGCCACTCAATGCCAGGCAGTGACCATCTTGAACAAAATAAAAAGCCCAGCCATCTCTCCTTGACCTTCATATATGAACAGGACAGAAGCCAGATAGTAAGGAATTCAATAAGGAGTGATGAGAAAACTGGGAATACATTTGAAAGGTTTTCTGCAATTTATGACCATCTGCGTCAGCCTTGGCTCAGTGGTAGCACTCTGGCCTCGGACTCTGAAAGTTGTGGGTTCAACCCCCCACTCCAGAGACTTGAGCATATAATCCAGGCTGACACTTCATTGCAGCACCGAGGCAGTGCTGCACTGTCGGAAGCGTCTTTCAGGTGAAATGTTAAACCGAGGCCCTCTCGGGTGAATTTAAAAAAAAGTCACGGCACTATTCGAAGAGGAGCAGGAGAGTTGTCCCGGTGTCCTGGCCAACACTTATCCCTCAACCAGCACCTAAAAATACATGATCTGGTCATTTATCTCAGTGCTGTTTGTGGGAGCTTGCTGTGTGCAAATTGGCAGCTGCGTTTCATTCATTACAACAATCACTATTCATTGGGTGTAAAGCACTTTGAGTCATGAAAGGTGTTATATAAATTTATAAGTCATTCTTTTGCTTTCTTCTGAAGGCAATCAGTTATGCTGAGATACAGTTATACAAGACACCCCAACAACCATTCTCCACCTGTATGAATCAAGGCAATGACTATTTGGCCTTGAGGGCAGCACAGCCAAACCAGATACCAGTGCACTGCTAGCATTCAGATATATGAACTTTCTAGCAGAGGTCCCTGGATAGTAATGAGGAACAAGAATCCTAACTAATTTCTTCTCCTTTCCAGCATCAGAACATAAAGGTCAGTTGTAATGACCCCCTGCTACCCTGCCCAGATCAGCTAATTAAAAAAAAAAAGAAACCATGGTTTAATCCTTGGACCTCCCTGGTCTCAGTATCACACAGTTCAGTGAATTCACCTACCGGATCCCCCCAGGTTTAGTTTAACCAGCGGCAGAGTGATTCATTACCATCAAACTGATCAAAATTAAGTGAACAGAAATGTCCAATTCCTTTGGCTGATAAACACCTTAGAAATAAAAAATAGTCTCCTAAAACTATTGGATAAATTTTCCCTATTGCAGACATTCATAAATTGATGTGTGTAAATTGAAAAAGAAAACAGTTAGAAAGTGCAATATTTGTTGATTAAAATATATGTTAGATTTACACACAAATATATAGATGTTAAGTTGATGATTTCTTCTATTGTAATACTAAATTGCAATTCAAAAGAGAACATTTTTTAAACAGCTCCTCTCTACCTCTTCATATTATACCTTCCCATTCTCCTGCTCCATGTGTATCCATGCACATCCATTTTCCCTACAGAACGCATATGCACAATGAGTTTCCTCTGTAAGGGCACAAAACTGCCCTAACTGGCAAACTCACTTAACAGGAGAATGAAGATGGTCCGGTGGTGCAGAAGAGATGTTCTGAGGCTGCGATTGAGGCACAATACATCTTCACTCTGCATCTAAGCATGCCTGGTAATGCTTGATGCGGACATTGAGTGCCCAAAATGAAAAGTGTTCCACTCTCCAGGACTAACAATCCCTCGCTTTGATAAGGATAAAATTCACAAAGAAAAGTTTGATGTGCACATGCACACAAAAAAATGCAACATTCACAGAGATAACAAGATATTTTAACCATCCAACCATGACAATAAAACTCAAAAAAGGTCACTCAATCTGATCATGCAATGTAAGCTGAATGCGCATCAAGTCTTCGATTACAGTGCATAAAATACTTCAGTATGCAACTGTCACCAACTTGATTAATCATAAATCACTGTGCAAAAAAAATGCATCACACACATTTAAATATTAAAGCCCTGCAACGATATGCTTTTAGTTTGGTTTTAAGGTCAGATTTGTAGTATTTCTTAACCTCCATCTTCTAGGTCTCTATTCATAGAAGTTTCTGGTGCCACAACTTCTGAGAAGTGCAATTACTCAACACTGCGATCTCACGATTACACCAGCAGTTAGATTATTCCCTCCTCGGGTTATATTTTCAGTTTCTCTACTGGGGCACCAACTTATCCTGGGTACAGTATATGGTTCCACAAGCATGATCAGTCCAGATATTCTTACCAGATGAGAGGGGAGTCATTACAGTAGAGTCCAATCCGGATAGCCACGTGCAAGTACATACAGGAAACTTTCTGTTATCCGGCACGGACGGGACCGACGTGGTGCCGGTTCATCAACAATTCCGGATAACCGAACGCTATAGTAAAAGATACGGAGCTCAGAGCTCCGTATAAAGCAACAAACCCTGTTGCACAAGTTGCAAGCGTCTCTGTAGCTTAGCAACAGCTGCAGCTACACCCTTGCACAGCAACAAATGGAGTAAAAAAATGTAATAAAAGTTACCTGAACCTACTCCTGAATTTTGCCGGTTAACCAACATTTCCGGTTATTTAGGGGCCGGTTAATCGAAAGTTTCCTGTAAAACAATCAGGAGTGAGAAGTCGGATTGATGTTTTCCTCTCCAGAGTGCAGGGTGCTACGGCGAGTTGTAGCACCTCAACCGCAGCAGTGGCCGAGATTAACTTGGCAATGACCAGGTATTGAACCGTCCTCATCTGTACAGCTCAATCACATACAAGGATGGTGTATTTACCATCTGAACTGTCAGGTGGGTTCATTTTAATTTCTCTTCAGTATTCTACTCCCTTTCAGTCACAATCCTTTCATGTTTCTTTATTAGAAAAGATGTGCAACAAACTGCAATTGTGCCTACAACAGATATTTGTAACATGGTTTATTTTATGCATGGAGATAGAAATTTGCTTTAGTCTTTTCATCAACTACCAGTATTTGAATTCTGTATATATAATTCCATTCTACTGTTTAATTACTGATACCACTAAGTCTCAAACTGCTACCTTTTATTTTGTTCAATAATTTGGCTGTATTATTCCTCTTTCGAGTTCATTTAAAATGAGATAATTACACAGAGACCACCTACATGACACCAATTTTAGCATCATCAGTTTATTGGTTATATTTAGTGCCAGGTCTGTAGTAGGCGTTTTCCATGGTCAAACTGTTTACACTGCCGAAGATGACTGGTTGATGTATTTGAATTTTTCCTGCAATTTATGACCATCTATGTCAGCCTTGGCTCAGTGGCAGCACTTTGGCCTCTGAGTCAGAAAGCTGTGGGTCAAGTCCCACTCCAGAGGCTTGAGCACATAATCTAGGCTGACACTCCACTACATAATGAGGGAGTGCTGCACTGTTGGAGGTGGTGGCTTTCGGATGAGATGTTAAACCATGAATCATTGCTCAGCAAAATCGCCTTTACAGGAGTGGTGGCAATAGGTCTCACCACTAGTGATGAGGTGGACATGATTTTCCAATATAGGCTCAACAATTTCCCTCTGAGCAGAATGGATGAAGCCTTACTGGTTTCTGTGAACAATCATGACCAGTACAGTTACTGCGAATAGTTATCACCAACCATCAGTGTTCCCGGCTTCAACACTTCAATCAACTTCGTGTTGGTGGGCATCAGAGTTCACTTCACAACCTTGAGGCTGAGCGAATCCTGAATGTTAGAGAATCTGAGATTGCCACTAACAACCCACGGATTCTTGGTACTTCAAATTTGGATATTCTACAACTTGTATGCATTGATGGCGGTAGATTTGCTATTGTAATTCTTATTGACAAACATTCACTACAAGCCCACTGACTCCCACAGCTACCTGGACTACACTTCCTCCCACCCCGCCTCCTGTAAGGACTCTATTCCATTCTCCCAGTTTCTCCGCATCTGCTCCGACGATGCCACCTTCCATACCAGTGCTTCCGACATGTCTTCCTTTTTCCTCAACCGAGGATTCCCCTCTACATTGGCCTTTGACCGTGTCCGTTCTATCTCCCGCACTTCTGCATTCACCCCTGCCCCTCCCTCCCAGAACCACGATAGAGTTCCCCTTGTCCTCACCTTTCACCCCACCAACCTCCACATTCAATGGATCATCCTCCGCCATATCCGCCACCTCCAGCGTGATCCCACCACCAAACGCATCTTCCCCCTCACCTCCCCTTTCAGCATTCCGTAGGGACCGCTCCTTCCGCGACACCCTAGTCCACTCCTCTATCACCCCAAACACCCCTTCCCCTGGCACCTTCCCGTGCAAGCGCAGGAGATGCAAGACATGCCCTTATACCTCCCCCCTTCCCACAGTCCAGGGTCCCAAACACCCCTTCCAGGTGAAACAGCGATTTACTTGTACTTCTTGCAATCTAGTATACTGTATTCGCTGCTCACGATGCGATCTCCTCTACATTGGGGAGACCAAAAGCAGATTGGGTGACCACTTTGCGGAACACCTCCGTTCAGTCCGTAAGGGGGACCCTGAGCTTCCGGTCGCCCGTCACTTTAATTCACCGCTCCACTCCCACTCTGACCTCTGTCCTCGGCCTCTTACACTGTTCCACGGAAGCTCAGCGTAAGCTCGAGGAACAGCACCTCATCTTTCGATTAGACACTTTACAGCCTTCTGGACTCAACATAGAGTTCAACAATTTCAGATCATTACCTGGCCCCTATAATATATATATTTTTATCCACACTTTTGTTCTGTTCTTCTCTCCCACATGGCAGCTGTCTTTCATTCTGCCAGCGCAATTTACACTTCATCTAGAGCCATCCTTTGTTTCTTAACCTGTCCCATTGCCATCTCCTCTCGCCTTGAATATCTCTTAACCTCTCTTAACCTCTCCTGCCTTCGATCCTATCACAGACCTTCCCTTTTGTTCTTTCCTCCCCTCCCCCGTTTCCCAGCCTCTACACTTGCTTAAAAATCTGTTCCGTTTCCTGCTTTTTTCTAGTTCTGACGAAAGGTCATCGACCTGAAACGTTAACTCTGTTTCTCTCTTCACAGATGCTGCCTGACCTGCTGCGTGTCTCCAGCATTTTGTTTTTATTTCTAAACGCTAGTTTGCTTCAGCAGAGCAACATCTTTATTGACATTCTGCAGGTGAAGCTGCACATTCATGTCTATGTGAAACCTCACCCCAGTTCCCCAGCAGCACAAGATATATAGTCAGAAATAAACCAAAGAGCTAAAGGTAGGCTGTTCATGTTCATTCAACTGCAAGCCTACCTCAATGTTCACATAATGGAACTGGTATGCACCGAATTAAAATCACTCAAATCGTCGAAACAGCTGACTTAGAACAAGCTAGTTATGCCCACTCTGAGCTCTCTGTTCTCGGCCTCCTACACAGTTCCAATGAAGCTCAAGGGAAGCGCGAGGAACAGCACCTCATCTTTCAATTAGGCACTTTACAGCCTTCCAGACACAACATCAAGTTCAACAATTTCAGATCATAACCACTGCTCCCGTTTTTTTGGACAGCAGGTGCTGGTAATGATTCTGCTGTTGCCATTTACAGCTCCTCTAGACCCATCTTTTGATTGTTTACTTGTCCAACCACCCCCTTTTAGCTTGCCCCATCATCCCTTTTGTCATTTATCACTCCTGCCTTCCACCCTATCACAGACCTTGCCTTTTGTTCTCCCCACCCCACCCCCCCCACCTTTCCCTGCCCTGTACTTGCTTAAAATCTGTTGCATCTGTAACGTTTTCCAGTTCTAACGAAGGGTCAAGGACCTGAAACGTTAACGCGGTTTCTCTCTCCACAGTTGCTGCCTCACCTGCTTAGTATTTCCAGCATTTTCTGTTTATATTTCAGATTTCCAGCATCCGCAGTATTTTGCCCTTTGTATTACTATTAATGTTCATTCTCTATTACTAATTGCACTGGTTTCCTTGTTGCCAAATCTGCTCCCTTTGCGCTGCCGTTGCTCAAAATTTGTAAAAATGATTTTAAAGCAACTGAGTACGCGCAATTAGTCCAGTCACAACCACCACTTTGCCAATCGGGCCAGGACCTTCACCAATGTTTAGACAGCAGTTGCATAGGCCAGCAAATGGCAAAACTGCTTTGCTAGTCTGTACAAATGCCTGCTTGCGTAGGGTCAGTGCGCCATCCTGGCCAAAGCGTCATCAGACAATCGGTTTGTCTGCCGCATTGTTGGTTGAAAGGAGACAGAAAAACAACTCAATGTGATTTCACTGTCTCCAATGTGACAGGTCATTTTCACTGCAGGGTTGCCTCTGGATAGTGTCATTTCCAGAGGCAACCTGCAACAAGGCGATAATAGATTCAGCATTTGAAAGAACAAGAAAAAAGTTGGCATTTATAGAATGCCTTCATCACCTCAGGATGTCCAAAGCACTTTACAGCCAGTGAAGTACTTTTGAAGTGTAGTCACTGTTCTAATGTAGGGAAACACAGCAGCCAATGTGTGCACTGCAAAGTTCCACAAACAGCAATGAGATTTAAAAAAAATTAGAGTATCTGGTTATTTAAGTGTTGTTGGTTGAGGGATAAATATTAACCAGGACATCAGGGAGAACTCCCCTGCTCTTCTTTGAATAGTGGGATTATTTAGAGCGAGGGCAGATGGGGCCTCGGTTTAATGTCTCATCCAAAAGACGACACCTCCAACAGTGCCGCACTCCCCTCAAGTGCTGCACTGAAATGTCAGCCTAGATTATGTGCTCAAGTCTAAAAGGGACTTGATGTCACAACCTTCTGATTCAGAGGTGAAAAAGTGCTACCACTGAGCCAAGGCTGACACATTTGCAAAAAACATTCGAGTTATTTGACATTCTTAAATGTGTGAAAAGCAACTTTACACAATGTTGATCAGTGTCACATTACTGAAAAACACTGAAGACAGCAAATCATCACGCTCAAGAACAAAAGATCTGTTCTACTAACAAAGGAGTCTTTCATTGCTTATGTATGTAACAAAATGGCATTTAGGCTAAAGCCTGGTCTAGATCCCAGGGCCTGGGGCAGGGAAATATATCTTAAAAAGCACAAATACACACACAACACTACTCACATTCATTGAGAAGTAGATTTGCTCAGTAACTTTGGAGTAGAGGTGGAGGAAAGAGAGCACGCGTTTACCAGGCATGAATTTTTAAATGATTGTAACATACTGTAAGGAGTCTCAAAACATAGTTATTAGATTCAGAGCATTTTATATTATGAAGTGCCTTGGGACATTTTACTGTGTTAAAGACGCTATATAAATACAAGTTGTTGTTGTTACCTTTTAAACAAATTTTTACCCCATCCACCCCCTCAGTCTCTACCATTGTTTCCCCAACCCAAAGAAACATCCTCCCAGGTAAGAAGAGTCTAACTGTGTATATAGTAGTGAATGCCGATCCAGTAAGAGGCATATTTGAAAAGGGTCTTGGAGACATTTTTCTCTCCCTTCCCATTAAAAAAACACTACTGTACTTACGATACAAAAATTAGAATCATAGAATGGTTACAGCATGGAAGAAGGCCATTCAGTTCGTCTAGCCCGTGCCGGCTCTCTGCAAAGAGCACTTCAGTTAGTCCCACTCCCCTGCCCTTTCCCCGCAGCCCTGCAAACGGTTTTTCTTTCAGGTACTTATCCAACTCCCTTTTGAAAGCCTTCTTACATTCTCAACAAATCACTTGGGAGGCAAAGGTTTCAAACATTTGTGATAACATACTGTTATCATGTTAGCGTAAAACTACATGAACTAAGTGTATTGAGGACAGCAGCTATGTGTGAACATATTTCCCCCCTAAATCACAAATACTGAAGTTTATGTTAACAGCAATCAATTTACCTCGTATTCCATGCTATGGGAAGTAACTGCTAGCACCTTGACCCATCTTTCATAAACATATACAATTATTCACAGTAATACACCTCAGAGGTGCATGGGTCTTAGACTTGGCACCAATTTCTTGGTTGCAAATAATCTTTATTGAGTTTGACAGCGTCTTGACACACTCAATGTTTTAAGCAATAGTCATAGAGAAATAAACGATATTACCTGCTTTCTCTCCGGGTAGAGACATCGATTCTTTCGTTCTTATCGCTCTCTACGAATTGTAAAGGAAAGCTTAAGATTTTTATAGAGCTATAGTCATTCCCATCCACCCCTTAAAAGGAGTTGTTTTCCAGTTTTCCTAACTGATCTGTTGATCATTGTCTTGTTTGTGATATAAGCTACCCTCTTATCTGGAAGACCACAGATCTCTTTTTTATCATTCCTTGGTAACAAAAGACCTCTCCTTGCTGACAAAGCTTTTTCTTGCTAAATGTCATCCATACGCTGAAGCATTCTGGGAATGAGCAACTTTGACCATTTTATTATTTCTAGCTACAGTACAAGTCCACATGCTATTTATAAGTGAAAAGAAAAACCTTAATCATGAGATTAAACCACATCCATATATATGCAAATAATAGTGTATCTTAAGAAGCGTAAATTTTTAAACCAAGCGACCATTAACAAGGCACATACTACAAGCCTTATAAGTTAATTTATAAACAGTGTACAAAGACATTGTTTATTTATCCTTCTCCCTTCCCCAGCCACCCAGGAGATTTTGTTTAATAGAAAAGTGCACACATAGCATTAGCAAGCTCTTCTCTCCTCTCCGCTCCCTTCCCATTAATAAAAGGATCAGCCTTTCTCATCACAATTACGGATAGGTGACGAGATCAACAAAAAGGTCTTTTTTTAAATTAAGAAAGTAACTTCTAGTATAATAACTGCACTGAAAAGCAACGATTGTCCTTTATTATGTTATAAATTAGGGAAGGGCTCCGCTTAGTACAGAGGTTATGCAAGCATAGGGAAGTTGAATGACATGAATCTGTATTCTGTACCGTTTCCTTTCTTGAGTGTAGAATAGTTTCATTGTGTATCTTTATTCTTGGCTGTTTCCATCTAAATTTTACCCTATCCCATTGTTTTTATACTAATTCCATCTGTTATTTTGGGGTTTCCTGAATTTAATCTCAACTTCTTGTACTTTGATTATTGTAGAAAAAACTAACACACATTTGAGGTTATTGAGGAGTTGCTCTTTGTACTTCATTGCATTATAAAATTTCTGCCTTTTTTCTTCAGCTTTAGGATCACGGTAGTGTAATGCAGTGGTTATGTTACTGGACGAGTAATCTAGAGGCTTGGACTAATAAACTAGAGAATGCAAATCCCACCATGGCAGTTTTAGAATTTGAATTCAGTTCAAAAAGAAATCTGGAAATAAAAAACTGGCATCAGTAAAAGTGATCATGAAAGCTGCTGAATTGTCATAAAAACCCAACTGGTTTACTATGCTTTAGGAAACTGGCCGCCCTTACCCAGTGTGGCCTATATTACTACAGTGACTATACTTCAAAAGTACTTCATTGGCTGTGAAGCAATTTGGGACATCCTGACTTTGTGAAAGGTGCTATACCAATGCAAGTCATATTTTTCCTTGTGTGTGACTCCAGTCCCACACCAACGTGACTGAATCTGAACTTCCCTCTGAAATGGCCTAGCAAGCCACTCAGTTGTAGCAAACCGCTTGCAGTAGTTCAAGAAGGCCCACCACCACCTTCTCAGGTGTAACTAGGGATGGACAATAAATGCCAGTCTTGCCAGCGACACCGACATCTTGAGAATGAGAAAAAAACCTTGGTTTTGCTTTCAACTTGTGCCCATATTGGCCTTGGAGGGGGTACAGCACAGATTCATCAGAATTATGCCAGGGTTTAAAGGATTAAATTATGGGGTTAAATTAAAAGGAGTGAAATCAAGAATCACTTTTTCCACACAAAAGGATATTGGAAATCTGGAACATTCTCCCCCAAGAACCTGTTGAGGTTGGGTAAATTGAAATTTTCAAGACTGAGATCAATAGATTTTTGTTGGGTAAAAGATATCAAGGGAAATGGATCAAAGGCAGGTAAATGGCACTGAGGTGCAGATCAGCCATGATATAATTGAATGGTGGAATAGATTAGAGGGGCTGAATTTTCTGTTTATCATTTGTTTGACTATCATAAAATAGGATCCCGAATCTTTTCAGCTTGTTTTTCTGGAATTAATTGCATAAATGCATATATTAAAATACAGATATCATGACATTCAATCTTTACCCTGACTGAATATACAGCTAAACAAGTGAGTGTAGACTCAGACCAAGATTTTTTTTTAAAGTCCTAAAAATTTGAAAAAGTCAGTTAAAAAACAAAAATACTCAAAATTCCTGCAAGAGCTTCAAAAATGGAAACACAGGATCCAAGACATTTTTTATATATTCAGGACTACCATTAAATTAAAAAAATATATTTGACCTTACCCCTCAGGTAAGATCTTTTGACACTGCGAAAAGCAAAAAGATGAAAATTCATAGATATGATTTTTATAGGGTACCTCAGTTTGTTTTAAGTACTAGGGATTCATTGAAATTTCCCCCCCCACCCCACCCACCCTGCAAGCATCCAGTTAAGCGCTTTCAGTGAGTGCAAGTTGGCATTCCAGCCTTTGACATTTATTCAGGCTCCAGTCAAAATTTTTCTTCTTCTGGCTACTGGCCACCAGCTGCAAAAAATGTTTTTGTTGGTTCTCAGATAGGAATCAGCAAAATCCCGAGTGCTCAACAATAAATGTAATTTGATTAGAAGTACTGATACATCAATCCTCAAAATGCAGTTTATTTTATTAAAGACTTTCAGACAAAAAATACTTTAAATGTAATCTTTAAAATTAAATTCATCAGGCGAGTCCAAATTTTTAAAAAATTTTTTTACAATTTATTCATTCTCGGGATGTGGGTGTCGCTGGCAAAGCTGGCATTTATTGCCCATCCCTAGATGCCCTGAGAAGGTGCTGGTGGGCCTGCTTGCTCGGCCACTTCAGAATCAACCACGTTGGTGTGGGACTGGAGTCACATAGGTCAAACTGGGTAAGGACAGCAGGTTTTCTTCCCTAACTGACATTAATGAACCAGTTGGGTTCACTTTGACTTGGCACAATGAAAATAAGTAAGTAAAATATGTTCCACACACAGCTTTAGGATGCCACTTTCGCTTATTCCAACTGAATCCAATGTACAAACCAGTAAATGCAATAGGAACAGGCAAGGTGGAGTTACGCCCATCACTTTTTACTTATCTCCATTCTCATTGCATAATCTGTACTTAGTTGTTGCTTTGGCATATTGTTCTTGCGAAGAAAACATCCAGAATCTCCATCGTATTGCAGACCAACAAACTGACCATCTTACTCTGGTTAGATCTTCAATAATCTGGTCACTTCAGATCAGCCCTGGTCAGCAATTCCTTTGCTTTGCCCACTACAACAATTTGTTTCAATTTCTTCTCAGTAAACTAAATACTAATTTGTTCTATTGCACACTAGATAACCTCTCAAATCACGAATGTAACAGCCACAAACAAGGCTAACAGAATGCTAGATTATATTGCTAGATCAGTTGAAAAAGTGGTCACACTAAACTAGAGAGAGCCTGGTCAGACCAAACCTCGAATACGGTGTTCAGTTTCGGTTTCCAAGGCATAAAAAAGTCAAGCCATGAAGGTGGTGCAGAGAAGAGCCACAAACCTGATCCCTGGTGTTAAATCACAGTTGCCCAATAGAAATCACTGACTAACCACTAATTTTAGTAGAAAACACTCATTCACACAATACAGGTAAATATACTTCGCATACTTAAAAAGCACTGACAATGATTAAAAACCACTTGCACACTCTGCTTTCGTCTTACCATTTTATCAATAAATACACAAAAAGGTTAAAGTTCTCATCTATGTTGTGCGAATAGAAGTATTGCGAAGACATGCCCAATGATATGTTTATTACTCCTTGACTTACAAATCATGAATGCACATCGCCACATGTGGCCAATGGCTGAGGTATTGGACAACACAAAGGATCAACTTCTAAAGAAAACAAGATCGGGTGCACTGGAACACTTTATCCTTGAAAGGAGGTGATAAAGATCTTAAAGGAGCAGAGACGAGATTAAACAGAATAGATAAGATTAACCCAGCGCACTACTAAAAGGTAAGCCAAGATGCTAATATGAAGGGTTTCAGATTAAAACTGGATGGAAGGACAATTTAGGGCAGATATCAGGAAGAATTTCTCCATGCAAAGTGGAACATATAGTTAGGATACTGAAGGCAAAAACCTCAGACCCATTCAAGAAATAGTTAGAGGACGTTAGTTCTGAAGGAATGGGGGGAAGAATGCAATCCCCCCCCCCGCCACCAACCATCAGATGGATGAGCTAAACTGGGCCAAATGGCCTCCTTAATCTTGTATTTTTCCTGTGAACTCTTTAATACTTTTAAATTATTCAAATTATTTTTGCTTGTCCGTTTACTATAAATACTCGGCATATTATCCGGTTAGTTCTTCAAAGAAAAATCATCAGTTTTACATTTTTTAAACAATAGAAAAAGAACTGCAGAGAATCAGCGTCCTCTTGTCAGTTTAAAAAAAATAAAAATCGGCAAACAGATCAGGAAGTGAAATTAAAGGGACATTGGTTTTTTGAGAAATCATTAGGCCTGCATGAATCTCAAATAACACAATGGTGTAAAACATGACTCTGCCACCTGCAGGATGTCACTGTGACCAAAATGATGCATGAGTTTCCTCCCTCACCAAGTCTGTCAAACACTTTAATCGCTGGAGAATGTTCTTTTAACAGCAGTGATATCTTCACTAATATTTGGGGATTTAATTTTCGTTGTAAGTCGTCAAGTCCCTCGCAGTTAGCACCCCTAAGAATGCCAAGCTAGGTTCCCCCTTCCACAAAGCAAAAAATAAGACAAATCAAAAGGAGGTTAAAGGGAACATTGACTAATTAAAAAGGAAAAGAAAGTACTTTATTTCTTCTACAATTTAAAAAAAGTGTCCCTTGATTCTGGGTCAGCAATTATAAAATGCAGCACTGTACAAGCCACCATCTTCTGGTGAACACCCGGGAAAGGATCCCAATCCACTCACAAACGGAAAAAAAGTCAGATGAGCAGCCTTTCGATTGTTTTCAGAGCAAGCAGAGTGAGATCAAGATTTCTCAGAAAAAAGTGATGAAATTATTATAGCAACCATTTGAAAAAAAATACAAGAAAGATTGAGAATCGTTCTATGCACGTTTAAATAGTAGCCCTTGCAGATTTTATATCAAGCAGTTTAACAAGTCAGTACATTCCATCTTTCCATCTCCTCTCTTGCAGTATCATACAACCCTACAGACACCATTGTACCATTTAAAAAATATATATACCAAAGCTCATCCAGGGAACTCTTAACAGCCAACCAGATGCAGCATTGTAATCAAGTGCTTATAAAACTCAACCCATTAATATTCCCCCTGCAACTACTGCTACCAGGTTGTGTTTTTAGATATATATATTTTTGTCTTTTTCTCATATGCAAACGCTGCAGCCCAAATAGAGATCAGTTAACTTATCAACGACTCCTTAAGTCGCTACATACCTCTTCAGTTAACCATGTTCCCCATTTTTATGTTGCCTGCAAATTTTAAGACTGTGCCCCTTATACCAAAGTTCATATCCCTGGGAGACTCCACTGTTTACATCCGTCCAGTGTGTAAAACAGCCACGAACCACTATTTTGTTTTCTGTCCTTTAGCTAACTTCCTAACCACCCACCTAAATTTGCTTCACTACAGTCAAAGGAAGAATAAAGAGACCCACAAACAGAATTTCATAACAAGTTGATAGAATATATAGCACTGTATCTTCGAAGGGTAGGGTTATTAATTGTAGCTTCCTTCAAACTGCTAGGTAACAATGGCTCAGATTTTGCGGTGGTACTCTCAAGAATACGCCATCATACCACCTTCGAAATCCACCGCAAGTTCAGGATTTCCGCATGCATATGCGCTAAGTCCCGAACTTGCGGTCTGTCAACGTACGCGTTGATAGGCCATCCGCCCCACCACCGAAAACCTAATTGCTGGCGCAGAGTTGGGCTATCTGCCCACCAACTGCCCAGCAATTACGTATGGAACTTTTACGGCTGGTGGAAACAGGTGCTTCCACAGTGTAAGGGATACCGAAATGAAAAAAATGCTTTTTTTTAACTAAATGACATCCAGGAACATTAAAAGATTTGATGAGAAGCAATCCTAGTGTACGTTAAAGCTGCAGGTTTTTGCACAGTGCACAGTATTTGTTCAGAAGTGAGAATTATGAGTAATGAATTGGATTCCCATGATAAAAGCTAAATCTGTATGTATTTTAAAGGTTGTAATAATGAAGTAATGTAGTAATTTAAATGAATGAAAAACAAGCTGTTTTCTGATTCGGGGACCAGGCCCACATGATCCCAGGTACGCTTCCGCACAGGCTGCGTCCCTGGGATCTGTAGGCCATTATGCTGCCCTCCTACTCGTAGCGTCAGAGCGCAAGTTTACACAAGAGGGCCGCCATTAGGTAGGTGCGTATTCTTTTTGCAGGTTGGCAACTTACTCCGGAGGAACGCTGCCGACTGCAATTTTTGGTCCATAGTTTCAGACCTCCTGTACGTACATAGACTCCAATTATTTATCCTCCCTTTTCCACTAAAGTTGAACAAGGACTCACATATATAATTTCAGAGCACTTAAAATTATCTTATACTTTCCTAGTGAGCATCCCAAGAAATAAAAACAAATCTGCATTTATACAGCATCTTGGATCACTGAAACATCTCAAAACGCTTCACATAACTGCTTTGAAATGGAAATATCTTACGTAAGCAAACAAAATGCTATTTTTCACACAATTGGATGCTCTGATCAATAATAAATGACCCTCATCAGTTGTCTTGTTGAGAGAGGTAAGTTAGCGAGGGCAGCAGGAAAACTCCCTGCTCCTCTTCCATTAGTGCCATGAGGTCTTTGAAGTCCACCTGAATGACTGGAACAGGTAAACATGTGGGATTAACATGTCATCCAGACAACACCTCTGACAATCCAGCACTGCTTCAGTATTGCACTGGAGTATGTGCTAAAATCTCTGAGTAAGGCTTGAATCTACAATCTCCTGATTCAGACGACTGAGCCAAGCATGAAATATTTTCATCGCAGTTTAGTCTATAATTTATTTTTTACAAGTTTGTTGCTCTTCAGTTGCAAAAGTTTCTACCTAAATGGCATTGAGGAATTTTTCATTCCACTAGTGTGGCTGCATAGTTGGCCGATCTCACCACCTGCTCAACTGACCCTACCTCAAAATTAAGGACTGGAAATTCTTAGACATTTTCCAGTTAGAGGAAATATTCTGCTAAACCGATTTGGCTTCTTTCCTACATCTGCTTGATAACTGCACATATTATTTCTCTCCTGTATCGTAAATCTACCATGCAAATAAAAAAATATTGTGCATATAATACCCACCTAAATAATGCAAATACACCACACATCAATAGTGCCAAAGAACTGAAAACAAAAGTATTCTCTCAAATAGCTATTTATCTCTTCCTGCCAATCTTGTTTCCAAACATAGAAGATAGGAGCAGGAGTAGGCCTGGGAGGTCTCTGGGAGGTTATTTGTGTCCTCCTTTGTGAAGACAGAACCAAAATATGCTTCTGCCCAATCACCCAACTTGTCCTTTTCTTGAGACTCCTTATCCAGATATATTTCTACAGACACCAGTATCCGATTCAATTATCTGTTCTTCATGTGCACGTCTGGACAGCAAGAGCCCAAAGTTGATCCTACTTGACAACAATGATAAATTGCAGGGTTGTTCTGCGCAGCTTTTAAGATTTAGGCCTAGAAATTCGGTGGCGCCCCAAACCCTGGGCGCCGGAATTACCGCTCCGGACTGAACCGCTTGCGCCAGCTGGAAATTCAGTTTCAGCGCCCCAAATGGAAGCGGGGGGCGCAGCTCGAGGCACCCCGCATCCCTCTTGGGGCGCTGTAACTGAATATCGCAGCGCAAACTGCCGCAGCGCCACACGCTGCGGCGCGGCGCGCTGCGGTACTGCAGGCCTTCCTCACCTTCTTAAAGGGGAGGGGCCTGCACCAGTGCGATCAGAGATCGCGAGTGCCGGCAAAAGAGCCCGGCACCGAGGAGAAGTGCCGGGCTCTTGGGACACAGCCGGCACTGCCCGGGGTGGATGCGCAGGAGGCCGGGGACGGCGGCGCGAGGAGGTGCTGGCAGGCGGCCAGCAAAAAAAATGGCCACCCCGCACCGCCCCATTAATTAGCGCCACTACCGCCGCAGGTAGGCCCCCCTGAACCGGTCTCAAATTGCGACCGGCGTTACAGCAGGGGGCGTGACCAAATATTGCGATCGGGGCGGTAGCGGGGCGCTGCGCACACCGATGACGTCATCGGTGGCAGCGCAGCGTACAGGCTAACGCCGCCATTAGCGCCCTGCTAAATTTCGCGGGAGGTGAGGCCAGTGGCGCTAAACCCACTAAGTGCCCTCTTTGGGTGCTAACTGGTGGCGCAGCCCACCAAATTTCTAGGCCTTAGTTTTTTTGGATCTGGAATTGTTTTGGGTAAGTTTTTTAAAAATTCATTCTCGGGATGTGGACGTCGCTGCCCATCCCTAGCTGCCCTGAAAAGGCGGTGGTGAGCCTTCTTTTTGAACCGCTGTAGCGGTTTCATACAACAGAGTGGCTTGCTGGGCTACTTCAGAGGGCAGTTAAGAGTCAACTACATATAGATAGGCCTGACCAGGTAAGGATGGCAGGTTTCCTTCCCTACAAAGCACATTAGGGAACCAGTTGGGCTTTTATGACAATCCAACGCCTCTGGATTACTAGTCCAGTAACATAACCACACTACTGTAACCTACAATTGCTTTCTGGGCTAAAGAGTATAGTTAAAGACATGTACTGAAGTTGGAGCTAATAGTGTAATGATATGTGGGACATTTTCACATGGAACTTTCCCTGAAAGCACAATTGAGATCAGAAATTCACCAATTAAGAAACATAGGAGATAGGAGCAGGAGTAGGCCATTCGGCCCCTCGAGCCTGCTCCACCATTCAATGCGATCATGGCTGATCATCCAAATTCAGTACCCTGTCCCTGCTTTCTCCCCATAGCCCTTGATCCCTTTAGCCTTAAGAAATATATCCAACTCCTTCTTGAATATATTTAATGAATTGGCCTCTACTGCCTTCTGTGGTAGAGAATTCCACAGGTTCACCACTCTCTGGGTGAAGAAATTCCTCCTCATCTCTGTCCTAAATGGCTTATCCCTTATCCTTAGACTGTGGCCCCTGGTTCTGGACTCCCCCACCATTGGGAACATCCTTCCTGCATCTAGTCTGTCCAGTCTTGTCAGAATTTTAAGTTTCAATGAGATCCCCTCTCATTCTTCTAAACTCCAGCGAGTATAAGCCCAATCGACCCAATCTCTCCTCATACGTCATTCCTGCCATCCCAGGTATCAGCCTGGTGAATCTTCGCTGAACTCCCTCCATGGCAAGAACATCCTTCCTCAGATAAGGCGACCAAAACTGCACACAATACTCCAGATGTTGTCTCACCAAGGCCCTGTACAACTGCAGCAAGACATCCTTGTCCCTGTACTCGAATCCTCTCGCTACGAAGGCCAACATACCATTTGCCTTCTTAACCGCCTGCTGCATCTGCATGCTTACCTTCAGCGACTGCTGCACAAGGACACCCAGGTCTCGTTGCACTTCCCCTTCTCCCAATCTATTGCCATTCAGATAATAATCTGCCTTCCTGTTTTTGACACCAAAGTGGATAACCTTGCATTTATCCACATTATATTGCATCTGCTATGCTTCTGCCCAATCACCCAACCTGTCCAAATCATCCTGGAGTTTCTCAGCATCCTCCTCACAGCACACACGACCACCCAGCTTTGTGTCATCTGCAAACTTGGAGATATTACATCTAGTTCCCTTGTCTAGATCATTAATATATATTGTGAATAGCTGGGGTCCAAGGACCGATCCCTGCAGTACCCCACTAGTCACTGCCTGCCACTCGGAAAAAGACCCGTTTATTCCAACTCTTTGCTTTCTGTCTGCCAACCAGTTCGCTATCCAAGTCAATACCTTGCCCCCAATCCCATGTGCCTTAACTTTACACGCTAATCTCTTATGCGGGACCTTATCGAAAGCCTTCTGAAAGTCCAAATACACCACATCCACTGGTTCTCCCTTATCTATTTTACCAGTTACATCCTCAAAAAATTCCAGTAGATTAGTCAAGCATGATTTACCTTTTGTAAATCCATGTTGACTTTGTCCGATCCTGTCACTGTTTTCCAAGTGCTCGTATTACATCTTT
Source organism: Somniosus microcephalus (assembly GCF_052327205.1). Classification (NCBI taxonomy): domain Eukaryota; kingdom Metazoa; phylum Chordata; class Chondrichthyes; order Squaliformes; family Somniosidae; genus Somniosus; species Somniosus microcephalus. The sequence continues at coordinate 22,820,853 of NC_141000.1, read as the reverse complement.
TATAATGGACTCTAGCATTTTCCCCACTACCGATGTCAGGCTTACCGGTCTATAATTCCCCGTTTTCTCTCTACCACCTTTTTTGAATAGTGGGGCAACATTAGCTGCCCTCCAATCCATGGGTACTGTTCCAGATTCCATCGAATGTTAGTAGATGCATTGCTGATCATCTTCCATTTCTAGGGCCACTTCCTTAAGTACCCTAGGATGTAAATTATCAGGCCCTGGGGATTTATCGGCCTTCAATCCCGTCAATTTCGCTAACACCATGAGATCATGGCTGATCAAAATCATATCCTGCCACTCTTCAATTACAGCTTGAAATTACAACGTCACTTTGCCAATCCAGTAATAAAAGTTTCAAAAGCCCCACCACTCAATGCAGAGTACAATTTATAAAGTTTTGTTTTTTAAATAAATGGTCTTACATTCACTTAAAATTCAAAGTTTAAAAAACAGTCTACAGCACCGTCTTACAGACCAGGTCCTCCCAAGCTACAAGTTTATTTTTCCCTGGGCTTGGCACAACCTCGAAAAAGCAGCCATATTTTCTGGCAGAATGAGCTCAGAGAAATCTTGATTATCATTGGAGAAAAGTCCACTTCTAAATTAGAAAAGATATTGACTATAGTTCTAAAAAAAACTGTTTCAAGCCAGCACTAAACTGCAAGTTGGGTCTCTACTTTCTGGGACTAGGGACTAGGGACAGGGTCACTGGCAAGGCTTGGAAGCTAAGCAGAGCCAGGCCTGGTTAGTACCTGGAGGGGTGACCATCAGGGACGACCAGGTGCAGAAGGTCACGGAAGGAGCCCCGGGAGGGGCGGCTGGTGAGCAGGCCCGGGCGTTGGGCTGAAGATTGTCGGACAGGAGGAATGGTGGAAATGGAATGGCGGCGCGCACAGACGCAGCAGCTTTGCTTCTCCCAGGACGGTGCTATTTACGTTTAATGTTAATGTTATTTGTACTGGACTCATGGGAGCTTGCAAGATCACATTTCGTTGTTCATGTACTTGTGCATTGTACAATGACAATAAAGTTGAATTATTATTATTACTTCTTAAGAGTTTTCCAATTCTGTTTAACCCTTGGAATCAGCCGGAATGCAGGACTGGACCATCACAGAGCCACAACGCAGGACAAGGCTGAGATGAAAACTGAACAAAAACAGGAGCTGCAAACGACCTCTAGGAACAATAAAATCTACGACGCAGAAAGAATTTAAAGCCCGTCTTTGACAATAGAAGTCTGCATATTTTAAATTTAAAATACCAGTTTTAAAGATTGCTTTTGAATTCAGTTATTACAATCGATGGCTTGTTCCTTGTTTATGCTTGTCCTGATGGTTGCATTCAGTCTCAGTCACTGAATTTGCTCCCCACTGCTGGCTCTCAGCAGCATACCTTTATGGGTTGACTTCTATTTATGCATAAACATCATGATTTTGCTTGCATTACTTTACCATTCCAGTTTACAGAATGGGCAAGGCGAAACTAAGTTTTGTGGAAGATCCAAATTGGTGCCAACATGATCGATGTGGGGTGCAGAATGTGATGCATTGTCATCTTTCATTAGTGTGTATTTAGATGTAACCATTAGTGTGAAGTTTGAAAATGTGAAGACTTACAGTAGCTGTCAGAAATCGTTTCAGTATTAAATCACTGCCTGCTGAACTCCCGGCTTCAGTTTAAAAAAAAAACAAGCAAATGGACCAAAATGAACCGATACCTAAATTTAACCCCTGCTACATTAATTGCATTTTAAAAGGGACACTACCTTGCAACAGCGGTTGGCAAACCTTTTATTTTGCTTGTAATCGTGACATCATGGTACTGATGACATGGAAACAGCTTGCGGCATCACAGTAAATGTGCTGCTCTTCTCTCTTTCGCAAAAAAGGAATAGTAAAATAATGATGCCCAGTTAATAAATTCTACGTGATCCGAATGGGGAAAAATTAGACCACTTAAAAAGCTGAAATTTTAAGAAAATCATTTGATTTTATTTAATATACGCGTGTGTGAGAGAAATTAATCTTATTTAATAATTACTTTTATTTTGATGATACTAATTAAGAGGTACACACAGAAAAGGTTGCATTGCAACAAATTTTGAAGTTTAAACTTAGCAATTGCAGATTCAAGTTACAAGAACAAGAGTATGTATGTGAATCAGCGACAATAGCTCAAAATACAAACTGAAGTTAAACAATTCTGCAGCAGCTGGTCCACTCTAACTTGCAGCCAATAGCTCACATCCCTCACAGACGGACAGACTCTCAGCCTGCTAACAATTGACGGTTTTGCATATTGCAAAATGTCATCGGGGTCCCATGAGTAGGTCATGCAAAACAAATTTGATTTTCACAAAGACCGAAGTTAGCAATATAATCACATTTTGAAATCTTCTATGCATTCTTTTATACATACATATTTCAACTAATCATTGATTTAAATTAACGTGTACATCTAGTGGATATTTGTATCGTCACTTGCGGCAACAAATACTGGCTGTAGTAACAACAACAACTTACATTTATATAGCACCTTTAATGTAGTAAAATATCCTAAGGTGCTTCACAGGAGCGACCATCCAACAAAATTTGACACTGAGCCACATAGAGAGATATTAGGACAGGTGAGCAAAAGCTTGGTCAAAGTGGTAGGTTTTAAGGAGTATCTTAAAGGAGGAGAGGGGCAGAGAGAGTAAGGGAGGGAATTTCAGAGCTTAGGGCTTTGGCAGCTGAAGGCACAGCTGCCAACTGCCAATGGTGGAGCAAAGAAAATCGAGGATGCGCAAGAGGCCAGAATTGGCAGAGCACAGAGATCTTGGAGGGTTGTAGAGCTGGAGGAGGTCACAGAGATAAGGAGGGAATGGCTATGAAGGGATTTGAAAATTAAGATGAGAATGGCAGGAACCATTGCACTTCTCCAAGTGTTGATTCCGGTAATGTAAAAGAAAAAGGCCGACACTTAAACAGAATGCGTTATTGTCCAAATCTTTTCCATGTTACTTGCATAATAAGTGAGGTTTACACATCCCACAGACTTGTAAATTCAATAAGGGAAGCTAAAAGTAACAGGTTTACTTCACAGGCTCTAGAAGTATGTTGTGATGGAATCAGTCAGTACTTTTAACAAAAGTAAGTTTTCCATTTTACAGCCACATCAAAGAAAAAAAAAAGAAAACAACTTGCATTTATATAGCGCCTTTTACGACCATGTGAAAAAAGAACAGTGATCTATTCCTCTGCTCCACTGCCCTTCTCAATGCCAGTCTGGGTTGGTGACGTGCCCTGTGACATGAATCTGGTCATTCATGTGGAAAGACTTATGAAATAATACTGGGTGGCCTGCTGGTAGCGCTGTCCAGGGAGAGTATAAATACTCGGGCATGGGCCCAGCTTGCTCAGGACATTCTTCAACAGGAACTAGTGAAGGACACAGCCAGATCTCCATGTTGAAAAACAGTTGATTAAAGCCTTGTTTAATACTTAAACCAAGTGCCTAGTAGTTTTCTTACATCACCCTGTATACCCAACTAACTGGAGACAGCATTAAGGAGGGAACTGCAAGAATAATCCTTTTTTTTTTAATTTGCTTTCTCTCCCTCTTCCAATCCCCCCACTCCCCCCTTGCTGCACCAATTCAAGGTATGTTTCTCATCCCTCTGAATTACCATACCATCTTACATTTTAACAGACCTGTAGGTGGCACTAAGAACATAAGAAATAGGAACAGGAGTAGGCCATTTGGCCCCTCGAGCCTGCTCCACCATTCAATAAGATCATGGCTGATCTTCTACCTCAACTCCACTTTCCTACACTAATGTAGTCATGAATAAATTTCTCACATGACAAAGGCAATGTTCTCCTATTTTTCAAGTCACCGAAATCTCTGGTCATTGTAATTCAAGCATTAGGCACTGGAGAAAAGAATTGTGTTGTGTTTAGTGCAGCATATACAGAAGAGTATATTTTAGATTTAGCCCAATTTTGTAGGCAAAGGCAGCAGCACAGAGCAAGGTCCCACAAACAGCAAATGAAAAAAAAACAACCAGATAATCTGATTTGGTCTTTATTGAGAGATCAGTGTTGGCCAGGACACCTTCTCCTCTTTAAATAGTGCCGTGGGATCTTTTATGTCCACTGATTGAACATTGCATCCAAAAGAATGTGCCTTCAACAATGCAGCACTCCCTCAGCACTGTATTGAAGATCCAGCTGAGATTATGTGCTGAATTCCCAGGATGGAATTTGAACCTTCAACCTTCTGACTTAGAGGTATGTTACCATGAGCCAAGATGACGGAGTGCATTTGTGGCTTTCTACACTGAAAAAAAGAGCAGCATATAGAAAACTATTGCCCAATTAAATATAGTCAAGAGGATTTATTTTTGCCTATTCTTCTATAAGTATCCCGAAAACAAGCGCAGGGATCAACTGGTGCCCGTTCAAAGTAATACATGCTAACTTTGTGCTGCTTATTGATTAACATGACTGTGGCATTCAGCCCAGCGCTAAACGTGTTGCTGATTGGCTGAATGCTCAGCAGGGGGCCCAAGTTCATGCGAGACTAGCACCAATTAAAGCTAGCCTGCACTTTTAAAGGCAGTCTGCGCCTCTTAAAGGGGAGATGCATTCTGCCTGCAACAGGTGATTCAACTGTCTGGGGAAGAGAGTCAAAACAACAAAAAGTACTACTGATGTCACAACTGGGAAGAGAGCATGCTCCAAGGTTCTCGGATGCAGCACTGGAAGCCTTGGTGCAGTAGTTGAACACGAGGAGAGGCCCCGTTTCCACAGGGGCAAGGAGACCCTCCAGGCAAATGCGGAAAAGGCAATGGGAGCAGATAGCCATTGTGGTCATTGTAGCCCGAGGACCTGGATGCAGTACAGGAAGTTTAATGACCTCACACGAGTGGTCAAGGTCAGTGAATTCATCTTCAAATACCATATCCCATCATCTGCACCACTAGCCTCACACACGGCTCAATGCACCACACCCCATCACTCACCTACCAACAAACTCTACCAAACATGACTCATAGCTCACCTTCATAGCTTCACCTCACCCTCACACACTTACCACTGAGTAATCCTCACACTCACATCTCACAGCTTGCACACACTGTCAGCTGTCCAACCACGACAGGCATATCACACAAACACATTGCACCACACTCACTGACAGACTTCCCTTTCTCTTGCAGGGCAAGATGGCTTACAACTGAAGACAGCAGGACCTAACCGGTGGGGGGACAGGCACAGGATAACCTTACCGGGGTGGAGGAAATGGTGCTGGCCATTATTGGGAGGGCCATCGCTGAGCCCATGGCCAGCGGCGGGGCTGAAACAATACAAGATGACCGTATCCTCATACGTAATCCTCCTTCTCGCATCCCACTTCGCCCTCATCCCACAATCTCTTCTGATATACAAGCAGCACATGGTGTAAACATGCACCTCTTGCTTCCTGCAACCCCTCCCCCCCCCCCCACCCCCCGAGCCACAACCTTACCATTGTGCCTTTCTCCTTTCAGATAGCCAAGAACTGACACCTGGCCAGGCACTGGTGGAGGAGCAGGAGATTGAAGAGCACCATGACACTGATGATGAAGACACAGCACCATCACTTGATTTCACACTCGCAGCCACCAGCTCAGATACCGACACTCCATGTACTTTAGAGGATGGGAGAGAGACAGGATCTACATGTGGTGAGATACAGGAAATGAGTGGCCTAAAGCCAGGGTAGGGGGAAAAAGGGTAGCGCAGGTGCCAGCTCCCCAGAGGGCGAGGTCGCACACGAGTTCTGCTGCAGAGGACTTCAATGGGGCAGCCTACAGAATAAGGTTGATGGGTATGCACAATGAAATGTTTGGTGCATTGGCAGGCCTGCCAGAAAGCCTGAGTGCAATGTCAAGCAGCACAGGGCTTTGCGCAGAGCTTGGAGCCCATGATATATAGCATGGAAGTGATGGGCAACTCCCATTAGCGCACTTGTAGACCCAACCATGATGCAGCATCTGATGGACAATGTCTCAGCTTCCATTGCAGCACAAGCCAAAGTCTGAGTGCTGCAGTGGAAGTTCAGATTTCTGTCATGCAAGCTCAAACTGCTCTCATACAGACTCAGCTTGCTGGCATCGTGGCAGCATTTACCAGGGTGGAAAGGGGCTTACAGGGTGTCACAGTAGCCCAGCAATCTGTCCTGGTTTGCGGAGGCGCTGCCCCTGGGGAGTGGCAATGGCTCCATAAAGCACGAACCTGCTGTCCTCTCTCAGGATGACAGCATTCGTCCTCCCACCACTGCCACTCTGCCATTGCCCTTGCTGTTGCCTGTCAGCCAGCCAGCCCAGACTGCTGCCCATGCAGAGCTGGTGCAGTCTAATGCCGGGCCTTCTAGGCCCAGAGGTGCTCGAGGTCATCCTGCAAGGCCATCTGCAGTCTCCCCAACTGAAAGTCAGCAGCCTTCTACCAGCCATGTTGCAGCCACTGGGGTAGCACTTCGTAGGAACACTAGGACAGGCATAGGCACACAGAAGACAGGCACCAAGGGAATGCACAAGACTGATTCGTTGACTTTGCTTTGCAATACTGGATGAATAGATGTATAAAGTTGGTTTGCAATGTTTCTTTTGTGGTGGCTTTTATTTCAGCATTGTGGCCAAGAGGACGCTGTGATGGTCCGGAACAAAGGGATGGTAAGATACGTGACTGTTGTACAGATGGGGATTAGGGGTTTTGTTCAGTGAAACCGTAGTTGAACAAGGCTATCATGGACAGCCCGGCCGGAGACAGGATGTGCCAGTTGCCTCCTCCCGCTCCTGCTCCTCCTCTTCCTTCTGCAAGCAGCTTGCCCTCTTCTTTGCTGCCTCTGCTCCACCTCCCCGTCATGCTGCAGGCCAAGGGAGATGACAACTATAACACCCATGACTGGGAGCAAGTGGTCTGACCTCATCTTCACATAGTCCATCTCCAACTCTTCCCTTCCTCGACTTCTCTGTCTCCATTTCTGGGGATAGGCTATCGACAAACATCCACTATAAGCCCACTGACTTCCACAGCTACCTGGACTACATTTCTTCCCACCCCGCTTCCCAAGGACTCTATTCCATTCTCCCAGTTTCTCCTTTTCCGTCGCATCTGTTCTGACGATGCCACCTTCCATACTAGTGCTTCCGATATGTCTTTCTTTTTCCTCAAGCGAGGATTCCCCTCTACCGTGGTTGACATGGCCCTCGACCTTGTCCGTTCTATCTCCCGCACTTCTGCTCTCGCCCCTTTCCCTCCCTCCCAGAACCACGATAGGGTTCCCCTTATCCTCACTTTTCACCCCACCAGCCTCCACATTAAATGGATTATCCTCCGTCATTTCCGCCACCTCCAGCGTTAACCCACCACCAAACACATCTTCCCTTCCCCTCCCCTTTCAGCATTCTGAAGGGACCGCTCCCTCCGCGACACCCTGTCTACTCCTCAATCACCCCCAAAACCCCCCTCCCCTTCCCACGGCACCTTCCCGTGCAAGCGCAGGAGATGCAACATCTGCCCTTTTACCTGCTCCCTTCCCACTGTCTAAACACTCCTTCCAGGTGAAACAGCGTTTTACTTGTACTTCTTGCAATTTAGTATACTGTATTCACTGCTCACGATGCGGTCTCCTCTACATTGGGGAAACCAAACGCAGATTGGGTGACCGCTTTGCGGAACACCTCCGTTCAGCCCGTAAGTATGATCCCAAGCTTCCGGTCGCCTGTCACTTTAATTCTCCACTCCACTCCCACCTTGGCCTCTTGCACTGTTCCAATGAAGCTCAACGTAAGCTCGAGGAACAGCACCTCATCTTTCGATTAGGCACTTTACAGCTTTCTGGACTCAACATAGAGATCAATAATTTCAGAACATAACCTCTGCCCCTATTTTTTCACATGGCAGCTGTTGATGATTCTGCCATTCCCATTTACGCCTCTTCTAGACTCATTTTGTTTCTTTACTTGTCCCATTACCATCTCCTTTTGCTTTGTACGATCATCCCTTTTGTCATTTAATCACTCCTGCCTTCTACCTGATCACAGACCGTTCCCTTTTTGCTCTTTGCTCCCCTCCCCCATTTCCCTGTCTTGCTTAAAATCGGTTCCATGTCTATAACTTTTTCCAGTTCTGACAAAAGGTCATCGACTTGAAACATTAACTCTGTTTCTCTCTCCACAGATGCTGCCTGACCAGCTGAGTATTTCCAGCATTTTCTGTTTTTATGCTCAACTCTCTCAGTTTTGAATTCTATCATCTGTTGGGAGACAGGGAAGATTCTATACATATTTTCTTCAATTATATAGGAGCAAAATAGAGGTTTATAAAAATAAAATGATTCAGAAATGCACGGAAATTCTCCACAACTGGCTATATTCTCTCTTTATATGCTGCGGTGAAATCTTTAAAAAGTCAACGTACTGCTATGGTTAGAAACCAAGATTAATATCTCCCAGTAGATTATACTTAAACTGCATTGAATTTAAACAAAATTATAACTAGCATATTTAAATAACATTGTCGTCCCTTGTAGAAAATGTCCCATGGCGTTTTACAAGGGGCAGGGAAAAAGAAAAAGAAAAGAAAACAGGCACAGAACAGGAATGGATACCATGCCTTGGAGGAAACAATTAGGTGGGGTGACCAAAAGCTTGGTCAAAAAGATGGATTTTGAGAATGTTTTTAAAAGTAGCAAGAGAAGAGGAGGTAGTGGTATTTACAGAGGGCGCTGCAGGAAATAGGGCCAAGGTGGCTACATGCTCCGCAATGTCTTATTCACATAACAAACTAATTTTCCAACTAGAAGTGCCACCAACATTCAGAGTCTATTTTAAAACACCCAACAGAAATTGATGTAGAGCAATGCTTACTGCACACATGCCGCTGGCTCTTGTAATTCTAGACCAGCCTTCACAAATATGATCGTTTATCAGCCCCAATTCACGGTTTCAGTAGGGATTCTTGTGTGATACTTTGCACGCTGGTCCATTCATACGCAAGTGAAGAATTTCTGACTTTTATTCTGATCAAAGTACAACCTGCAGCGTTTGAGAGTATTTGCAACATTTTTCTTTTTAACAACTTTGTAGGTGTTTGGAAAGACGTTTCTTTTTAAGGTGGGTATGATTCAAGGGTATGACACGAGATAGGCAAGCATGTAATGGTATGGAATATTGGCCAGCACAAGTTTGCAGTAATCAGAAGAAAATCATTAAGCGAAAATATCTTTCCAGATACAAGAGCATCACATTGTGCAATAGATTCAGTTTCACACTTTAATGACATGTTGTTCTCTTTCAATTTATCGAAACACCATCTGTACTTAATTTGGAAGCATTAGAGTTATTTACACCACCCAGTCTAACTGTCACCATTGCAGCTACATCTCTGCAGCAGCACTTGATGTCACAAAAAAGGGACGGCTAGAGTGATTCACAAAATCAGGATACAATCCTAAAAATAACAGAAGATTGCTGAAACTGATCCCACCAGAAAAGCAAGTCTTTCTCTTTCAGATGCTGATTCATCCATGATATATTTCCAATATGTTCTGGTTTTACTTCAGATTTCCAACACTCACGTTTTTTTCTTATTTCTCAATTATAAAATGCTACGACTTTAATGCAACAGATTGAAGGTCAACATTGCCACTCTCAATACCAACACCGTTCATTACACATCACATGGTTTTTCATTCAAAGTGAATTCTGCAGCAACTATCACTATAAAAGCGCTTTGTAGCATTGCATGTTTAAATAAGTTTATTCAGCTACTCATACAATTTTTTTCCTGAATTCCTGTGTGAGAGGTGCCCTAATCACTGGAAAATAATTGTGTCTTGTGTGTATCGCAGATTTACCTTTTCTAGGACTTTTAAGAGTCGTATCGCTTGAAGACACCAGGCTGCCATTGGAGCACTCATCTCCAAGCATCTCTGTAGCTTTCACGGGTTGGCTTTCTTTCTTCACATCCTTCTTTTTTTCCTATAAGAAACAACAAAAGGAAAGTCATTTATATTTGTGTTGCATTAGCTGTTACTCAGGGTGAAACTATCTGTAACTACGATAATAAATTGAGCACTCCTTTAAACAAACACTCTTGCTCAAGCAATTCTTCTGTAATGATAAGCTTATAGTAAAGGATCCAGCTGGAAGAAATTAGACTTTTTTTGTTTCCTAGCATATAGCAATTTCAGCCTAATTTGAAAAACAATATTAGTGTTTGATATTTCCAAACACCAGGAAGTTGATGCTGGCCATCTATATCTAATGGGACAATTCTGAAAATGTTATTCAAGTCTTTTCATTTTTAGTGTCTCCTAGTTAGTTCAAAGCATAAATAATTTCTCAATTTCCAAACAGTAATTTTGCAATAGATTTCTCAATGTTCTTTAGTTCTACTTCATAACATACTCCTCCAATAAGACAAGTCAGGGCAATGACAAGACCACAATCACTTCTACAGTTTTAACACTAATATTGTAGAAGGTGCACACTAGTCTTCCCTTCTTTATCCCCCTTCACTACCCATAATAACCCCCTATAAAATTCAAATTAAGTGATCCAAAAACATTAATAAAGTGTTACCTTGGCTCACTTGTAACGTTCTTCTCCAAGTCAGAAGGTTGTATGCTCAAGCCCCACTCGAGACTTGAGCACACAATCCAGACTAATACTTCAATGCAGTTCTGAGGGAGTGCTGCACTGGCAAAGGTGGCATCTTTGGGATGAGACATTAGACTGAGGCCCAATCGCCTGTTCAGGTGAATGTAAAAAGTCCCCATGGCAATTTATTTTTTGAAGAACAGAAAATTTTTGGTGTCTTGGCTAACACTCATCCATTAACCAACACCACCAAAACAGATTAAATGGTCATACATCTTGTGGCTGTTTGTGGGACCTATACACAAATTGGCTGCAGCATTTGCCTATTAAAACAAGTGATTACACTTAATTGATTGGCTGTGATAGGTTTGTGAAGTCCTGACAACATGAAAGATGCTGTACAAGCCTTTTTTTGAAAAAAAAAGATTATATACCTGGTAGGTTCTTCCCAATTCTTTGAATGATTTTCACTCTCCACAGACCATACAAGTAGAACCTATTAGCATAGATTCTAGGGGTAGTCATGAGCGGAGTACGAAAATGGAAACCTCATCACGACATTGCAAATGAGCAGTGTCACTGCTGCACATGATTTCCTACTCCGGTGTCATATAAACTCCTCCCCACCCTCTACTCCACCCCATCCCCAAGACCTGGACCTTTGTGAGAGTTAGTATTGACCTGAACTTAAACTAACTACCAATTTAACAGGGATGAATGGATGGGATCATGGTCTTGAAGAATCAAGACTATACTATCAAGCAATTATTTTCCTGCATCATCCGCTCACCCTAGAAACATATCAAAGCCGCAGACAATATGGAGAAGGTCCCTGCATCTATGCCATTGTACTACCTGAAAGAATTGATCTGCCAATGTGTTGTGTACTGCAGTTAAATCTCGACAAGGTTCATTAAACGGGTGAGAATTCTTCACGTATATTAGGAGCTCCACAACTGGGAGATGACCAGATAGCAGCTGTGGAATGCCCAGGACCTCTTCCCTATAAGACAGTACCAGTGCAAAATACATTCAACATTCAGTTTGCCTGTCTGCTGCTTAGTCACTATTTTGCCATGGATTTTTGCACCATAGGAAATGAATATCCATCAAGACTTTCTAAATTATTCGGTCATCTATGTAGTAGGAAACAGCATCCACAGTTCTGGCTTGTATGTCGGTGGATAAAATGATGGGACCATTTCCTGACCCAAACAAAACCAGGAAAGAACTTTAATTAAACCTGTCAAGATGCAGAATCAGCTACATTAGGGCTGGCAGTTCACTAACTTAGTTAGCTGAAACTAATGCTAAAAATGGTGCAGTGATGTGCTCCAAATGGAGTCATCAGATCGAACTGCAGTAAACCAACCTGAAGGCAGGAAAAGCTCCTGCCAGGCAATGGACTAAGAATCCTATCCCCCACCCCGATTCTAGGGGAACTGCTACATAGCTGGGCCTCAAGAGGCACATCACCTACACAGTGATATACAGACAGGAGTTTCTGCATCCTGAGACAGGCACTTTGTAAAAATCCTAGGTGTTGGGGTTTATTGAAAACCATGGTAAAAGATATGTTGCCTTTATGCAGTGATGGACAACAGTTACATTAATAGAAGAGTGAAATTTAAAGTTTGTTTCAACAATGACGATTATAGATTATGAAATCCACCTTAGCTTTATATATGGAGGCCTGGATTACATAAGCAAGGAAGTTCTACAAAACCTTTATAAATTACTGGCTAGGCCCCAGCTGGAGTATTGTGTTTAATTCTGGGCTCCACACTTTTTAGGAAGGATGTCTAGACACAAAAGGCATCAAGGGGTATGGGGAGAGAGCGGGAATATGGTATTAAGATAGAGGGTCAGCCATGATCTTATTGAATGGCGGAGCAGGCTCGAAGGGCTGAATGGCCTGCTCCTGCTCCTATTTTTCTATAACTTGGCTCCTTGAATTTGAACCAGAGAAACTTCCATTGGCATTCCAATATTGATGGCACAGAAGTATGCTTCTTTGAGGTATCCGGTAACTAACTATCCTATGGGCGCGTATGGATAATCTATGTTAGTGAACATTTTCAATTTCCCTTGCATCAGGAATCAGTTTAGGCTTTTAAGGTCGAGTACAGGAATGATCTACAAAATGCCTCAAGTAGAAACCTGTTGATCTACATGAACTATTTTCACGAATACAGATGCTAGTAGTTACCTATTCTCTATTATAACTGACAACTCCACCGCTATCATTAGGTCCCACAATCACTTGGCGGAATGTCAGAAATGTGATTGCGAAATGAAGATGGCAACCTCCATGATAGTCTCAAGAGCCCAGACATCCAATGTGATGCTTTCTATAGGGCTTTGAATTCCTATGTGACGCAGATCATAGGTGGGAACAGGAATATCTGGCAAGGCACAGATGCAATGCCTGGGGCACCGCAAGCTCTATAGAAGGATTTCTAGCTAGAGAATCTTGCTACAGATATTGGCCCAGAAATTCGGGTCTCCACGGGCGAGTACGCACGGGGTACTCACCCGTAGGCCCAACGGAAGTGCCGGTTTTGTGCATGCACTGCGCATGTGCGGGAATCAGGAACTTTCATTCTCTTAAAGGAAGGGGTTCAGAGGTCGCACACGTGCGCCGGAGAGGCAGCGCGTGCGCATGGAACTTACGTTTTTTTTTTGCAGAGTTCTCCGGGAGGGTAAGTCTCCAAGAGTTACACATGTAAAAAGCAGGCGCAAGGCCTGCTTTTAACAAGGTAAGTGGTGAATTAATTAAAATTAAAACATTTTCCCCCCACAGGTTTATTATTTTTAAATACTTTAAAGAAAAGTAAGTTTATTTTTAGCCTGGTTAGAAAATGTAATTAATTTTTTCAAAAATTTAAATTGTTTAAAATAGTTATTTTATGTAATTTATAGTTATTTTAAAAATGTGATATAAAAAAAAAATTATTTGAAGTTTTAGTGATGTTTTGGGGCTTATAGTATTTATAGTTTTGACAGCTCTTCCTGTCAATTTTATGAATGGGCATTTCCCTGCTACCATTGGCTCTCCATGGCTCACGTGATCCCAGGGGACACATCGAACTAACTGTGCCCCTGGGATACGCAAGTTGGAGCAGGCCCAGGATCGGAATCCCACGCGGGCCCACAGCTCAACGGCCGGCACGCTAGGTAAGTGCAGGTCGGAGGCTTGCACCCGCGGGAAGCCCCCGACCCGAATTTCTGGGCCATTGTTTAAAAGCGAGGGACTCTAGGATACGACAGCCATGAAAAGCCTGTGATTGATCCAGGTTTGGCTACTTCTTGTTTGTTTGTTTTTGAGCGGGGGCGGGGGGGCGGCTCTTAAAAGGAATCCTGCTTTTCATTGTAATGCATGACACAGCACACATAGCATGCACATTCTGCTGACTTTGCTATCAAAAATAAAAGATTTTCCCAATTCCCAAACAAACTTTACCCCCCACCCAATAAAATTTGCTCCATGGGATCAATGCTAAACCATCTATATCAGTATGCAGAGTAGTATGCAGGGAGGCCAGGGCACAGACCAGTGCTTCATGCCGTTGTGCAGCAGGCTGCATTTGTTCCTCATTAGGGGCAAGAACTGAATTTGCAAAATGTCATGCTTCAGCCACTGTGCGGTCCTTCTGGTGAATAAAACTTACCCAATGGATCTTTTGGCATGTCACCTGAACAAGTCTGCTGTTGCTAAGTTCACAATCTCTCAGTCAGGATACTTGAGGTCTACTCTTCAGTGATTTGCTTACCTGGAGAGGACCTAAAGTAAAACCATCAAGCCTCCAACTGATGTGCTATACAAGGGTTCTGCTGTGCCTCAGTGGACCCTCTATGGTCACTGTATTTTTGGATTAAACATTGGTAATTTGCATATGTTGGCCCAGACCTTTGAGAGTGTTTGAAGGCAGAATGTAGTATTCAGTACCACTAACTTCTCACACTCCTTCACAAAAAGGATTTTCTTCAGTCCAAAAGATCTGAGCTACCAACTTTGCCACTGTGAACGTTATAGCTGGTGTATCAGGATACATTCCACCTATATTTTTTCTTCATAGTGCCAAGGGATCTTTTACAGAGCAGATGGTGCCTCAGTTAAACATCTCATCTGAAAGATGGCACCCTCCAACAGTGCAGCACTCCCTCAGTACTGCACTGAAGTGTCAGCCTGGATTATGTGCTCAAGTCTCTGGAGTGGGGCTTGAACCCAACAATTTTTTGAATCTGAAACAAGAGTGCTACCACTGAGCCACAGCTGGCACCACTTCTGTCTTTGGTCTAAGGAATTAAGTCAGGTTGATCCAGTAGCATAGCACCAAGATGCTCAGTCACAGAGGGACTGCACATAGGTTCTTTCAATACCCCATAATGAGAGCTCTCAATGTCAGTCAGATCCATCTGGGTCAAATGTTAGGAAGAGGCATGGTGTTCTCACTTATTTCTCACTAAAGGCAAACATTCAGAAGTGGTCTCTTACTGCCAGCTCTGATGAAAGGTGCTACTCAAAATATCAATACACCTTTCTATTTCTGACTTCTTGCTTTGTATTTGTGGCATTTTCTGCTTTTTTAATACAGGAAACTTTGGTTTATCCGGAGGTTAACTGTCCGGAATGCTCGATCCACCGGCAAAAATCAGGAGCCGTTTCGTTAGGGTTTTTTTTCTTTTCGTTGCTTTTTTTTCCACCAGTCAGGCTCTGCAAGGTCTCGCTGAAGCTGTTGCTAAGCTACAGAGACGCTTGCAAGGTACGGCCAACTGTTTAGAAGCTGCAACAGGGTTTGTTGCCAAATACGGAGCTCAAAAGCTCCGTATGTTTCAACATTAGCGCTGGTTTGTCCGGCAGTTTTGATGGGACGGCAACAGCTCGGTCCCGTCGGTGCCGGGTATCACAAAGTTTCCTGTACAATAATAAACTACTTCATAACATTTTAGGGCATCCAAATTCATATTTTCCACATAGCACATAATAATGGAAAACTTATTATTTGCCAATTAAATCTGGCAGGTATGACTACGGCAAATATTTTTCAGTAGAATGAAATTAAATCAATTATACAGAGCTCTATTCCATCAAGCACAGCTTGACGCAAGGGCACGTATAGGAAAATGTAGCGGAAACAACTGCTATACTCAAAAGAATTAGCCGTAAAGGTTACAGAATCTTGCACAGCTGGCAAACCTTCAACCCTCAATTAGAACTCAAAATATTTTCCAAAAAACTGAAATGTTGACCAAAATAGTTATAGCGTAGGAAGTGGCCATTCAGTCCATTGTGAATGTGCTAACTCTTTAACTGAAGCTATGCAATCCTAATTCAATTTTTCTATCCTTTGTAACCTTTTATAGGATCAGCGGAGTTACACCACAGAGGAGGATGTGCAATCTATCAATGACATGAAGAGAGGAAATCCTCTGGCGAGAAGAGGAAAAAAAATACACTGGCACTATTTAAATAAATTCCTTCAGCAGGGGGAGCACTTCAGGAACTCAAGGAAAACAGGCCATGGTAAAATGGCTGAATAATTTAAAGTAAATCTGCAATGTAGTTAAAGTAACCATTGTGTTGGAACTCCTCTTTGCTGGTAGGCAAATTAGATTTTTTTTTTTTTAAGTGATGGATTAGTGTTGCTTTACAATCAGACCTTTTGTGTCGCTCTAAGTTCATTAAGAGCATCAATTTTGGAGCTCATTTGGAAAAACTTGAAAATTTGATTTCCTGGACTTCCAATTATATTACCTAATAATCTCAGTACCAATATTGCAGGCTCAGCAAATCTCAAAAATCAACTTTCCGCATTGCTACAGGGAAGTATTATTAGCATGACATTCTCCAGAAAAGTCAATGGCCTAGAAATTGGGTTGGGGCGCCAAAGTGGCGCAAATGTTGCCTGAGCGCAGGATTTAGCGCAGCGTTTGAGGCTTCAGCGATCGTCAGATATTCAGTTTCATTGCCCCTCGAGGGACACGGGGCGAGGCTCGAGGCGCTCCGCGTCCCTCTTAGGGCGCTGAAACTGAATATCGCAGCGCAACGTGCCGCAGCGCCACACGCTGCGGCACGGCACGCTGCGGTACTGCAGGCCTTCCTCCCACTGTTAAGGGGGAGGTGCCTGCAACAGCGCGAGCCCCGATCGCGAGTGCCAGCAAACAAGCCTGGCACCAAGGAGAAGTGCCGGGCTCTCGGGAAACAGCCGGCAATGCCGCGGGGAGGGGGTTTAGGAGGCCGGGGACGGAGGTGCTGGCAGGCGGCCGCCGAAAAAGGCGGCCGCCCCGCACCTCCACCTTAACTTGCGCCGCTGCCGGCACAGTAAGGCCCCGTGAACCAGGCGCGGGTACCAAATATCGCGAACGGGGCGCTGCGTACACCAATGACGTCATCGGTGGCGGCGCAGCGCAAAAGGCTAACGCCACCATGATCGCCCCAACTCAATATCGCGGGAGGCGCAGCCAGTGGCGCTACTCACCCAATTTCTCCCCCCTATATGTTTTTTTTTTAAAAAGGAAAGATTTCAGAGAGGATTCCTGCTACAAATAGTAGTAAAATTCTCAACAGATTAAAAGCCTACAATGCAAGCTTCCCCATGGCTCGGAGAGTTAAATGCATCATCCAGTGTAATACTGAGCCATTCAGATCAGCAAGGGTTCTGATCTCAACTGGCATGGTATCTCTAAGCTAAGGTTCCCACTCCTGATCACTATCCAGTGACTTCTGCTGGAAAGTGGATCTGACGATTAGGCAAGGACAAGACTGAGCTTAGCTTGGATACTCCCAATGATCGAGTAACCTGCCAACATTCATCTCATGCAAGGTATTTGAATGTTTCTCCTGCCTATCGAACTATAGGTAAGCAATAAAGAGAAAATGTGGGGGGTGGAAAACCTTTTTTTTTTTTTTTTTTAATTCATTTATGGAATCTGGGCGTCGCTGGCAAGGCCAGCATTTATTGCCCATCCCTAGTTGCCCTTGAGAAGGTGGTGGTGAGCCGTCTTCTTGAACCGCTGCAGTGCGTGTGGTGAAGGTACTCCCACAGTGCTGTTACATAGGGAGTTCCAGGATTTTGACCCAGCGACGATGAAGGATCGGCGATATACTTCTAAGTCAGGATGGTGTGTGACTTGGAGGGGAACATGGAGATGGTGGTGGTCCCATGCGCTTGCTGCCCTTGTCTTTCTAGGTGGAAAAGGTCGCGGGTTTGGGAGGTGCTGCCGAAGAAGCTTTGGCGAGTTGCTGCAGTGCATCTTGTAGATGGTACACACTGCAGCCACGGTACGCTGGTGGTGAAGGGAGTGAATGTTTAAGGTGGTGGATGGAGTGCCAATCAAGTGGGCTGCTATGTCCTGGATGGTGTCGAGCTTCTTGAGTGTTATTGGAGCTGCACTGATCCAGGCAAGTGGAGAGTATTCCATCACACTTCTTACTTGTGTCTTGTAGATGGTGGAAAGGCTTTGGGGAGTCAGGAGGTGAGACACTCCCCGCAGAATAGTTAGCCTCTGACCTGCTCTTGTTGCCACAGTATTTATGTGGCTCGTCCAGTTAAGTTTCTGGTCTATGGTGACCCCCAGGATGTTGATGGTGGGGGATTCAGTGATGGTAATGCCAATGAATGTCAAGGGGAGGTGGTTAGAGTCTCGCTTGTTGGAAATAGTCATTGCCTGGCACTTCTGTGGCGCGAATGTTACCTGCCACTTATCAGCCCAAGCCTGAACGTCGTCCAAGTCTTGTTACAGGTCCTGGAACTATAAATACCATGAGGCGTGCACTCAAGTACAGGAAAAATGTCAACTCTTACTAGTAAAATATTTATGATTGCATATGTGGAAGTTGGTGTGTTAAAAAAAACTGCTACACTCAAGTTCATCAGCTATTGAGGCATGCAAAAGTCTGCTCACAGGAGGAATGCTTAAAATCTGTGAACTGAAAAATTCCTTAAATGATTAAAATAAGTCTCCCAATTCGCACCACAAAGTTAAAACACTTCATATTAACTAACCATCTAGTGGGAAAATATTTTTACATCTTGAAGTCATCCAATGGAGGTGGGGGAGAAGAGATAAGAGGAATAAGACCCATCGAACGTATAGCAGGTATTTTGTTTTTCCAATTCTATTTGTTGGTGATATTAACTTTGACTGAAGGGAAATGTTTTCTCTTTGTTTGAGTTCGGTTGTTTCCTCCTCTTTCCCCTTTCACCCACTATTAAGAAAATGGGAGTTTAGACCACCCTCTCCATCCCATCAGAGAGTCATTTAAAGGTCACTTGATGATGGGGGAAGTTTGAAAAAGTAGGCAGTAACTTTTCAGAGAGAAAAAAGACTTGCATTTATATAGCGCCTTTCATGACCACCAGACGTCTCAAAGCGCTTTATAGCCAATGAAGTGCTTTTGGAGTGTAGTCACTGTTATAATGTGGGAAACGCAGCAGCCAATTTGCACACAGCAAGCTCCCACAAACAGCAATGTGATAATGACCAGATAATCTGTTTTTGTTATGTTGGTTGAGGGATAAATATTGGCCAGAACACCAGGGACAACTCCCCTGCTCTTCTTCAAAATACTGCCATGGGATCTTTTACGTCCACCTGAGGGCAAACGGGGCCTCGGTTTAATGTTTCATCCAAAAGACGGCACACTCAGCACTGCACTGGAGTGTCAGCCTAGATTTATGTGCTCAAGTCTCTGGAGTGGGACTTGAACCCACAACCTTCTGACTCAGAGGCGAGGGTGTTACCAACTGAGCAAAGCTGCCAGTATCTGCATGCTTCACTACGGTTTCCTTTAATACAAGCTCTATTTTTGTATGTTTTCATAAAAAACCAAGTATACATATACTGTATCTGGAGTTTACATTTTTGAATTAAGGTGGTGCACCTTAATTTTTGAGTTGGGTACAGGGAACAAACAGACTTGGAGAATGAAAAAGTTGCATTTCCATTTCAAGAAATGTACTTAAATCTTCCAAATAGTAGCTCACTTTAAGAAAAGGGAGGTCTGCCCAATTTCCTGGCCCATTCGAGTTCTACATTGGATGTGGATAAAACCATCCGCAGGATATTTATAGAGTGAAGTTGGGGGGGGGGGGGGCGGGCGGGGTGGTGGAGAATTCTCTGCTCCGACACCAAGATGGGAGACGATATCCTCTGTGCACTGTGTGCAATAAGATTATAAACCCATTTATACACACAGCACACTGAAGGAAATCTTCCCTCTATTTATCAATATCCAGTTTACTTCTTTCCCTACATTTTTCACTAACTATACTCTCAACACTAAAGATACTGCAGGGATTCTTTTTACACATTAACTCTTACTTTTCCGTGAGGCAATTCAGGCATCGCTGCATCTTAAGTAAGGCATGATTTTACAACCAGTATCAGAGAATTGAATGGTTTGCAGTTTTACGGCTTACAGACATACTTTGAAGTCTTTGCAACAAATCATCAAAAAACTTGGAGCAAATAGTTCCACCTCCTACAGCATTTTATCTCTGAGAGAACGGGTTTTTCATTCACCACAAAGAATTCAGTATCAACAACCAAAATGGTTACTAGTTTCACATTCGATTGCAGAATTGTTCTTGTAACAGACTCTTAAGCTACACTTCAAATCTTTATTGATGTTTCTTTTCCCAGAGGTATAAAAAATGAGGAATTAGTCAACACAAATTGCATACCAATGTAAATACAAGTACTGTACCTATATATAGGCCCAGAAATTCAGGTCGGGGCTTTCCGCGGGTGCAAGCCCCCGACCTACACTTACCTAGCGCGCTGGCAGTTGACCTCTTGGCCTGCGTGGAATTCCTCTCCGAGGCCTGTCCCAGAGGCCGGCGCGCTATGCTGGCGTGTCCCAGGGGCGTAGTTAGTGCGAAGCGTCCCCTGGGATCACGTGAGCAACAGGCAGCCAATCGGAGCAGGGAATGCTCCATTCATAAGTCTTGACAAATAGACCTGTCAAAACGTATAAATGCTGAGGCTGTAAAACTGTACTTTACCTTCAAATAAATTTTTTAAAAACATCACACTTTGTAAATAAACTATAAATGACATTAAATAACTTTTAAACAAAAATTTAAATTTTTGAAAAAAATAATTTTATAAAAAAACAGGGCTAAAAATAAACTTACCTTGCTTTAAAGTATTTAAAAGTAAAAAACCTGTGGAAAAAATGTTTTAATTTTAAATAATTGACCACTTACCTTTGAAAATGAAGTCCTTACGGCTGCTTTTTACATTTCTAAAATGTACAGACTTACCTGCACGTTAAAACCTGAAAAAAAAAGGAAGTTCAACGCGCACGCGCAGACTCCCACGCGCACGCGTTCGACCTCTGAACCCCTTGGTTCAGAGGATCGGAAGTGCCGGTTTCCCGCGCATGCGTAGTGCATGCAAGATTCCGGCATGAAGTTCCATCGGGTCCATGCGTGAGTACTCCGTCCGTACTCACGTGTTGGGACCCGAATTTCTGGGCCATAGTATTCTACATCAAAATCAATCCTACTTTTCAAACCAAAATAAGACTCTCCTTCCCAATGAGTGAGCTTGGCTTTCATCTCCTATCACTGCCTCTAAATACTCAAATGAGTAATGGTTGTAACGATCAATAACATGTCATTCTATAGTGGACACTAGGTGGAGCCGTAGAGCTGTGTAGAGCTGGATATAGCTGTATGTACAAGACTACACTACCCAGCTGTATATATAGTAAGACTACATTACCCATGAGGCACTAGGCTACCCACAAGGCAACAGTCAAGATGGAAGCCTCTACAGATACTGTACTAGTCCACATGTGCTCAATAAAGTAACTAGCAAAAGCTAGCTGTGTTCATAATAAGAATGTCAAGTTATTAATGAACATAAGATGGTACCAGGGTGGTGAAGATCTGCTGAAAATTGTGAAAAGCGACATGGAGAATTTGAAGCCACCAGAGCGTTTGAATCTCACAGAAAAAATCGACTACAATTGGCAGACTTTTAAACAGCAATTCGAACTCTACATTGCAGCCATCGGATTCGGTACGAAGCCAGATCCAAGGAAGATAACGTTGCTGCTCACGGTTGCAGGCCCACAGGCGATAGAGGTATTTAATACATTTGTATTTAATCCAGCGGAGAACAGAGAAAAATTAGAAGAGGTGCTAAAAAAAATTGATGCACATTGCTCTCCCAAAAAGAATGAGACCTATGAAAGATACATCTTCCATTCTCAGACACCAACAAAATGAGACTTTTGTTAGCTTTATAACTGATCTGAAACTGAAAGCACAGACATGTAATTTCTCAGAGCTGAAATCATCCATGATTCATGACCAGATTGTGTTTGGTATTCATGATTAAAAAAGTCAGGGAACGTCTGTTGAGAGAAACCGAACTAAATTTGGAAAATGCGGTGAAAATATGCCAAGCCAGCGAGCTAGCTCGAAAGCACGCGAAGACTTTCAGTGAAATCAATAATGATGCGATTGTAATGAGTGAAAATGCTGCTGTCGGTGCTGTGTCCTACAAGGGGAAGAAACATGGGCAGAACAGAAATGAAAAGCAATCGGAGGATGAAATTTTTAATTGTAAACACTGTGGTTACAAACACCAGTTAAGACAATGCCCAGCGTTTGGAAAAATGTGCACAAAGTGTAATGGAAAGAATCACTTTGCCAAACAATGCTTTTCAAAAGTAAAAACAACGAAAGGGCAACAAGTTAATGTGATTGAGGACACTGATTTAAGTGAGACATTTTTTGTAGGAATGGTGTCATGTGACGATATCAAAAAAGATACAGAAAATGTGCAGCCCCCAGAAATGGACAATGCTGAACATAAAGTCAATGCAGTAAAAGTGGACAAATGGATGATCCCACTGCAGATAAATGGAGCATTAGTTACATTGAAACTGGACACTGGGGCAAAAGCAAACTTAATCAGTATGAGTGACATAAAAAATATGAAAGAAAAGCCCAAAATACAGAAAAAGTCAGTACTACTGAAAAGCTATAATGGACAGAAAATAGATAGCTTAGGTGTATGCAGACTTAAAGTGACAGTCAAAGACAAAGTGCATCATCTCATGTTTTCTGTTGTGGCTGAAAGACTTGATTCGATACTAGGTGACAAAGCTTGTGAAGACTTAGAACTGGTCAAGAGAGTCTACCGTATAAACTGTGCCATAAGCAGACCAGATGACTCAGGTGATGAAGCAGAGAGCCCATCAAGGATGAAAGGCCAAAGGGTATCCATGTCTTCAAAAAGCCTAGTTTCTCCAAGAAGAAAAAAAAAGACTTTAAGGTCAAAGAGAAGCCAAAGGAAGAAAAGCACAAAGAGGAAAAACACAAGGAGAAAAAGTCCAAAGATATAACCGCAGCAGATGTTGTTAAGCAGTGGAAAGAGAAAAAGAAAAAGAAGAAGCCTGCACCAGAGCAGGAAGCAGTTCCGGTGGATACTCCTTCTTCCCTCAGGCCAATCTTTGGTGTTCCATTAGCCGAGGCTGCCGAGAGGACTATGCTGTATTATGGGATCCAGCTGCCAGCAGTTTTTCAAGAGTGCATTGACTACATTGAGAGTTGTGGCATGAAGAGTGAAGGAAACACTGAAACCCTCTCCAAGCAAAGATCGCAAGGAGACCTCGATCTATACAAGAGCAGATTGATGACAATGCCGCAACTGCATTTTGTCATTCACCACCAGAACAATCTCATGAAGACACATCAGACTTACCCATGTTGAGAAGATCCACACGTGAAGTAAAAAAGCCTGATAGACTTAATCTTTGAGTACAATGTAAAGCTTTGAAAATGTGTTGACTGTTTTGAAAATGTTTATGTTTATAGAGCACTAACAAGTGTTACTGATATTATCTTTATTGTTTTCTTGAAAGTTGATTGATATTGATTTTGTTAAACCTCAAAGAAAGGGGGATGTAATGATCAATAACATGTCATTCTATAGTGGACACTAGGTGGAGCCGTAGAGCTGGATATAGCTGTATGCACAAGACTACACTACCCAGCTGTATATATATATCTTAAGGCTACATTACCCATGAGGCACTAGGCTACCCACAAGGCAACAGTCAAGATGGAAGCCTCTACAGATACTGTACCAGTCCACATGTGCTCAATAAAGTAACTAGCAAAAGCTAGCTGTGTTCATAATAAGAATGTCTAGTTATTAATGAACATAACAATGGTGTGATAGCTGCCTAATTTCAATAGACAAAGCCATTTTTGTCCCGGTATGACATCTGCAACACAAGAGACTAAAATCAGAATCAATTTGACCTTCAATGGAGCCTTAAGTGCTCAGGCCTGCTGCTGCCTTCAAGCTCCCCGAGGCTAACAGAAACAGCAGTGATAACATGAACAGTTAGCTTATTAAACACTGACTGTCTGGAACATTTTACTCGTGATTTGCTTTAATCCTCTGCTTACATAGGAAAGATAGTTGGCTCAGCTAGCAGACAGCATTATTTTTTTCTCTCTCACTCTATGAGTTGGAGGTGGAGAAATGAGAAAGCAATTCAAGCTTGCTCAGCTATCTGACAAAACACATTTGCATTCGTCCAATATATTGTTATATGGAGATCTATTGCCTTGTTGGCTTGCATTAGAATATGAATTAACTGACTACAAGTAAAGTTTCATACATAGCTCAGCTAAAGGAAGAAAAAAAAAGGATATGAGGAGCAGTTTCTTTGTAAAGCACTCTTCCCCCTCTCATTTCTCAACATATTGGCTAACTTTTAGTGAAAATCTTCATTTTGCAAGGAGTTTTCAGGCTCATGGTGATACTATTTTGGGTCACAACTCCTTTCAGGACAAGATACTACTGCAACCCCAGCACAGGCCCATTGCTTTTGATCAACTAACATTCAGATCAGCCCCATCAAATATTCTTCCCTCCTCCTGCCCCAAGTCAATACTACTATTGGGTGCAGTGAAGGACAAGTAATCGTAGAAATGGGATAAACATTAGGCTCCAAAGTTTCATTATGTGGCCATGAGAATATACAGGATCTCCAGAATACTCCCTCCTCGCTACATCCCCTCCCCCCTTAGCTAAACCACAGGATTTCTTGAGGGACACTGAAGAAACTTTGTGGGTGTTTTCCTTGCATGCTGGTATGCAGTAGCTTTGACAGCAGCTCAGAGACAGAGACCACAGACCAATGACATCCCAATTAATTCCACAACAACACACAAAGGAGATATTTTAATTTTCCCTTTCTGCTTACATTTCCCATTACCTTTTACCCTATTTCCCGATTTCATTTACATTTTATTTTTAGATTGCTATTTTTAAAAATATTTTAGTGCGCTTCACATTAAACTTGCTTTTCCCCCATTTATCCAGATCCTGTCCTGTTCAGCCTCTCTGCTCTGCCAAGCCCAAATATCCCCTCAAAAAAGTGAACAAAATGAGAGGGAAATTATGTGACACAAAAGATAAATCACAGGACATTATATAATAGGAGTTTTATCAACAAAGCATGATGGAGAAAGTGTTACAGGAAGTGCAGCACTTACAGGAAATTCAGACTATACACAAGACTTTTTAAATACATAGTTACATACACAGATCTTCCAGAATTGCATACAGTGAGTTGGACATGGTGTCTTTCTTACTCATCTGTCATCTCTGGGCTGTTGTTTCTCTCTTGTGCATATGTCCGTCTCCTCTTGCCTCTGCCTATCTTTCCATCTCTCGCTCTGCCCCTCTGCCTCGATATTTATTTTTTCTTCAAGACAGAGTAGCACATACCCTTAAGGGAGCCCGCCAAGAAAATCAGACTACCTCTTACAGGTGTTGACTCCTCCCAATTTTCATCAATGTACTGCGGACAAGTAATCCAATACAGCCAGGTATAGGCCTTCATGTTTCAAAGCAATACAGAGGGAGGAGAGAGAGAGAGAGAGAGAGAGAGAAAGACAGACACACAAAGATTGGAGAAGGAGAGGTAAGTGGAGACACAGTTAAATGGACAGACACAAATTATATTCTTGTCCATGAGCAATGCCAGAGGAAATTAAACAATTTTCAATCAGACTAGCTGTTATCCTAACCTACTCAGTCAAATCTGCACCTGCAGGAATAATTTAACCCTCGAAGGTAGGATGGCTATACATTCTAACCACCTCAAATCTTTCCCATTGTACATTCAGCATTAGTTCAACAATATTATCTGTAAATTGCCCAACATTACAGCTGTTGGGGGGGGGGGGGGGGGGCAAGAAAGAGAACACATCATGAACAAAAACAGCAAACTTATGTCTGGCTACCTTCTGATTTCTAGCTGTCTGTGCGAGTACGATGAACGGTCAACGTTCTTTCCATTCCTCTGCTCTAATTTAGACTTAAGTATATTAGCAGAGCCGTTAAACCTGAACACCACTGGTAATAGAATTGAGAAAAGGCATTTAAGTTTTCTTTTAAAGAAACGTCACAGCACGAGTTGTGAAATTCATATTAAAGGAACACCAGAGAGAACCATAGCTAAACACTGAAGCAAAACAAATTACAAGCACTTAAGCCTCTTTCCTGGTTTTCAAATCACCTGGCTCCCACCCACAATCAGATGTTTAAGATTGCTGCCTTTGCAGAAGTCTCCACTTTCCTCACATCTTTCTGCCACTTACTGCTCCCTCATTCCAGCTACCTTTTTCCCTTACATGAAAAAAAAAATGCAACTAGGGTTCTGAAATTACACAGTGGGGGTCTCATTTATGAGAGTATGCCCACCTCAAAAACATCATTTCTTTCATCCTCTGAAGCAGTTCCAAGGTGAGTTGATGGTTCCCGACACCCGTTCTCCCAAGACATTCATCTGAAATTGCTTACTCCGTTATGTTAGTGGAGATGCCAACCCATTTATTTCAAACAGGTTATTGCCTCAACTGAAGTTGCAGAGAGAAATTTCAGATGAGAGTATTAAGCATCAGTTTGTCAGCATCACAGTGCAATTTTAGGGCCGAAAATGTTACTTTACTTTCAGCAAATATATTTCAGATATGACCTATTCATTTCAATGCAAGTAGAAATCGATCCATCTTCCCTTCATTCATCCCAAACACATCTGCTCCCAACTTCAATCCAATACTCATCTCCAGAACTGTATCACTCAATGCTGACCCTGTGGACTCTGCCAGTGGATCAGCTATCACCGCCCCTCTCCGCATCTCTCTCCAGAATGTCTGTTCGCTTGCGAACAAGGCTATTTCCATCCATGAGGTTATTGTGGATGATTGAATCGACATCATGGCCTTGACGGAAACCTGGCTGACGGGTGAGGACACCTTCCCCTTTAATGATGCTTCCCTGCCTGGCTACACCTTCCACTACCTGCCCCACCCAGAACGCCGCAGTGGCGGTGTGGCTCTTATCAGCAAATCACACCTTGGTCTGTCTCCTTACTCCTCTGGCACCTTCTCCTCCTTTGAACATCTCACCTTGTTCCACCCCTTCCACCCCCTTTAAAATCCTCATTCTCTACCGCCCACCCAAGTCCCATGCCAAGTTTCTCAACGAGATATCTTCACTGATTTCCTCCCTCAGCCTCTGCACTGAGCAACTTCTCCCTCCACCTCAACTCATCATATGCTCTCTCCCGAGTTCTCTGCCCTCCTATCCTCCCTTAATCGCTCCCTCCATATAAACTCCCCAACCATATTCACCATCACCCCCTCAGCCTTGCCATTTCATGTTGCCTCTCTGCTCCCATCATGTCAATCACAGATAAGACCATCTCTGATCACTTCCTTGTATCACTCTCCACTCACATAACCCTCCCTGCCCCTTTCTTTTGTGTCCGCCCCGGAAAACACTCTCCCTCAACTCACTTACAATGGCACTTTCAAATTCCCAACTGTCTAACCTTTGGCCCTCCATTCACCACGACATTTCTGTAACTACCGATCTGCTCAATCGCACCCTCACCTCCAACTTTGATGCTCTGTCCCCACTAAAATCACTACTCTCTCTCTCACCCTGGTCGTTCCCCCGGTACAGTCCTCATCTCGGCTCCCTTAAGCCAAACGGACGTCAACTTGAATGCCGATAGCAGGCAAATGATTTAGCCATTCATCGCCACATCTGGCTGGATCACATAAAGCACTATCGATTCCTGCTCTCCTCTACCAAAACTGATCACTATTCCAGGATCATTCTGGAATGCAAAGATAATCCCCGTCTTCTTAAACCCCTCTCCCCCCTGCCGCCTCCACCCTCACCTGCAACAAGTGCGAGGAGCTAATGGACTTCATCACTAAGATCGAGACCATCCGTTCAGCTGCCAGTGCCACTTCCCACCCTTCCCCAAGCCCACCAAACCAAACTTCCCCTAAGGATCCCCCCTGCCCTCGCCCTGAAATTGTATCTTTCTTTATTTTGTCTCCTATCTTCCCCCTCATGCCCTCGCCGAGCTCAGCTTGGCCATAAGACCCAACTCCTGCTTCCTCGACCCGATTCCCACTAAACTACTGACCACCCAACTTCCTTCCTGACCCCCATGTTAGCTGGTATTGTTAATGGTTCGCTCTCCTCAGGTCCTGTTGCTCTCCCCTTCAAATCTGCCATCATCACCCCCTTCTTAAAAAACTCATCCTTGACCAGTGTCCTTGAAAACTACTGCCCCATCTCCAACCTCCCTTTCCTCTCCAAAGTTCCTGAATGTACTGTCGCCTACCAAATCAGTGCCCATCTTTCCCCCAACTCCATGTTTGAATCTCTCCAATCAGGTTTCCGCCCCAGCCACAGCACTCAAACAGTCCTTATCAAAGTCACAAATAACATCCTATGTGACTGTGACCACGGTAAACCATCCCTCTTCATCCATCTTGACCTGTCTATAGCCTTTCATACGGTTGACCACAACATCTGCCGTCGTCCATCTGGGTGGGACTGCTCTGTCCTGGTTCCATTCTTATCTAGCCAGTCGTAACCAGAGAATATTTATACATAATCGCTTCTCTTCCCATTCCTGCACCACTATCTCTGGAGTCCCCCAAGGATCTATCCTTGCCCCCACCCTACTTCGCATCTACTTACTGCCCCTCGGCGACATCATCCGAAAACGCAATGTTAGGTTCCACATGTATGCTGGCAACATCAACCTCCAGCTCACCACCACCTCTCTTGACCCCTCCACTGTCTCTTATTTGTCACACTGCTTGTCCGACATCCAGTACTAGATGAGAAGAAATTTCCTCCAACTAAATATTAGGAAGACCAAAGCCATTGTCTTTGTGACCCACCACAAACTCCGTTCCCTCGCCACCAACTCTATACCTCTCCCTGGCAACTGTCCGAGACTTAACCAGACCGTTCGCAACCTTGGTATCGTATCTGACCCCGAGATGAGCTTCCTACCACATATCCACTCCATCACCAAGACCGCCTACTTCCACCTCCGTAACATCATCCATCTCTGCCCTGCCTCAGCTCAGCTGCCGCTGAAATCCTCATCTACCGTGGAAACCCTCCTCCATGCCTTTGTTACCTCTAGACGTGACTATTCCAGTGCTCTCCTGGCCGGCTTCCCAACTACCACCCTCCGTAAACCTGAGCTCATCCAAAACTCTGCTGCCCAGAAAATAACTCGTACCAACTTCCACTCACCCATTGCCCCTGTGTCACTGACCTACATTGGCTCCCAGTTCAACACCACCTCAATTTTAAAATTCTCATCCTCGTTTTCAAATCCCTCCATGACCTCGCCCCTCCCTGTATCTAACCTCCTCCAGTCCTACAAACCTCCAAGATCTCTGTGCTCCTCCAATTCTGGCCTCTTGCGCATGCCTGATTTTAAGCGCTCCATCATTGGTGGCCATGCCTTCAGCTGCCTAGGCTCCAAGCTCTGGAATTCCCTCCCTAATCCTCTCTACCTCTCTCCTCCAAACCTACCTTTTGGTCATCTGCCCTTCGCACGAGAGCTGGATCGGTTTTTTGTTGAGGTGGACGTCACCTCTTACAAAAAGTCGGTACTTCAGGGATTCAGGGTCAGAGTGATCTCCTGGACTAGTTTTGATCGCCTAGATGGGTTGAAGAGGAATTTCCCAGATTTTTTCCCCCCCAAATTGGCCTGTGTTTTTTAATCTGGTTTTTCGCCTCCCACGAGATCACATGGTTTTGGGCGAGGTGGCGAGTGTATATATTATGATACACAAGGTATCACAATTGTGCGGGACAGGCTGGGTGGACCAGAGGGTCTTTATCTGTCCGTCATTGTTCGTATGTTCGCAATATCTCCTTGTGTGGCTCGGTGTCAAATTTTGTTTGATTACGCTCCTGTGAAGTGCCTTGGGATGTTTTACTACGTTAAAAGCGCTATATAAATGAAAGCTGTTGTACCCTGCAGCAGGTAAGGAAAGCATGGTTCCTGCTGAGCTAAATGTAAGTTAAGAGGGCTAAGTGCCGAAAGGGGGGGGGGGGGGGGGGGGGGGAATAAAGTGCTGGATGGGGCAGACACCAGGGGCAGGATTTTCATTGGGCCGTGGAGGCGGGATTGGAGGCGTGTGGGGGGTTAAAATCCCGAAATCGGGGGGCATGAACCCATCCCGCCCCCAAACCAGTTTCAAAGGAGGCGGGTCCCCGACCCGCACTGGGACCCGCCTCCCCGAGGCGGGAAGGGGATTAGTACCAATTAACTGCCTGTTAACAGGTAGTTAACAGGCAGTTTTTAGTCTAATCCCTATTTTCATTGGTGAAGTATGGGATTCCCGACAGCTCCAAACCACGCCAAGTTAGCGAGGCGGGCCGTCGGGCTGAAGGTCTTGGAGGGGTCGAGATGTCCGGTGTTCAGGTGAGTGATGGGTGCATTAGTGCAGAGGTAAGTGTGTTTGGTGTGTGTAAAGTGTTTAAATAAGTTTTACTTACCTTTACAGCCTTCCTTCCTTCAGGTCTCGGGAGTCCCCCATCTCACCGGCACAGAAAGCAGAATGGCTGCAATCTGTAAAAAATTGCAGCATTCAGCTTTCTGTTCCGGGGAGATCTCTAAATCATCCCGAGAGGAAGGAATTAACCTGGAGTACAGATTGTCAGTGTTTGGCAGCTTCAAACAGCTGTGAAACGCTGATATTTCATCTGTCAAAAGGTCTTGACAGATGAAAGATCAATTTGTGATGTCACCTGTTGCCGGGTGGCCTTTAATTGGCCTGCTGAGCCCGTTGGGCAGGCTCAACAAGGTCAATCAAGTCAAAATCGCATGGGTTGGCTACAACTCGATTGAGGCGGGACTACAACCCCGAAAGTTGTAGTCCCGCCTCCTAAATAAAAATCCAGCCCCAGGAGTCAGTAGAGGAATTAATGGATTCTTTCCCAGTATAATAAAATTTCAATATGTTACAGAGCAATAAACCATTATTCATGCAGGAATTTCATGAAATGGGGTTCTCTTTGCATGAGGTGTTGGGAAATAAATTTTCTTGACATTCACCTGACCACTCTTCAATAGGAGATGCCTTTTTTCAAAGCAGGAGCCAGGTTCCTTAAAATTGTTAATTTAATATTGACAATCAGCATCAACTGAAACAAATGAGTGCCTACAGATGTCTGACCAGTCTTGAAGTCACCCCTAATTCCCTGCTGCGCCGTGGGATCATGCGTGTTCATCTCCTGAGGTTGCCCCAAAATGCTGTCAATTCTCTTCGACAGATGTAAACATGGGGCCCATGGTGGCTTGAGACTAAAGCAACACCTGGGTGGCATGCACGTCAAACCTTCAAGGGGAGATATACTGCAGAGACTGATCGTGTAGATTGTTTTGGAGAGATTGAAAGAATGTAAAATGCATCAAGGAGTGATATATGTACTGGAGATAGAGTTGTAAAACGTATAATCAGAGAGCTGACACATACATACAAACATGCATGCACACCAACCGTGAGCATGTGAATGCTCCAGTAGGTGAAGGGGGGCAAAATAGCAATGGCGACAGGAAAACAGTGCCAAGAACCACCAACTCACCTTGGACCTGGGGCTTTTGAGAATAAAGAATAAGATTTTGTTTGAGGCACACATATCCTCCATATTCAAGAGCATAGTTCTGCTTTCTATCCACAAGAGGCAGTCCCAGTGAGCCCAAAAAACTACAGACAAATCTAGCAGATGTCAGTGTTTTTTTTGGGTCACGCACATCAGAAGCTTTGGAGACCTGGAGAGTAGCCAGAAAGGAAAAGGCTCCCATAATGAATGCCTAAGGCAGGTTGTAGCTTTATATAAGTTTATGGAAGATTATGGAGCATCAAGGAAGTCAGGTGAAACCCACTTCCATCAATTTTAATAAAAGGTTTTTAATTTTGTGTCTTGTGAAGAAGCTGGAAACTATGGCAGTACTGTACATGCTAAATCTTGGGAGTTTGAGTATACATTCTAGACAAAATCCAAGATCTGTGCAAGAGGAGACAGGAAACTCTCTGAACCCATCTCTTTCAAAAGACAAGTGAGGCTTGGATGTCCATTGCCACCTAACCTATTTGATGTTTTCAACAATGCAAGTGAAAGTTTTGTGTATGTTTAGTCATTTTTGAAAGAATTGTGGTACCCCTTTTCAAAGATATTGGGGTAGATTTTCCCGAACCTGTCGGGAAGAAGGCGGGACTTCAACTTTCGGGTTTTTGACCCGGCTACATCGACGTCCGGCCAATCCGCACGACTTTCCCTTGATTGACCTTGTTAAGCCCGCCCAGCAGGTTCAGCAGGCCAATTAAGGGCCACCCGGCAACAGGTGACATCACAGACTGCAATTTCATCTGTCAAGATTTCTTGACAGATGAAATATCAGTGCTTCACAGCTGTTTGAAGCGGTGAAACACTGACAGTTTGAGTTCTAACATGAGTCCTTCTGCACAGACTCAGATAGAACTCTCAGCAGCACTCAAAGCTGAAGGCTGTCACTTTTGACAGATCGCAGCCGTTCAGCTTTAAGTTCTGGCTGAGTGATGGGCTCCCGACGGCTACAGGAAGAAAGGCTGTTAAGGTAAGTAAAAGTTCTTTACACACTTTAGACACACCAAACACACTTACCTTTGCACTCATGCACCCATCACTCACCTGAGCACCGACATCGCGACCCCTCCAACTCCTTCAACCCGACGGCCCGCCTGCTCAACCTGGCGTGGTTTGGAGCCGTCGGGAATCCCACACGAAACCCCTCAAAATAGGGATTAGGCTAAAAACTGCCTGTTAACTACCTGTTAACAGGCAGTTAATTGGCACTAATCCCTTCCCGCCTGGTTTCAGCGGGTTCCAGTGCGGGGCAGGTACCCGCCGCCCCTGAAAGTTGCGTGGGGCGGGGTTTTGGGCAGGATGGTGTCGGGACCCCCAAATTCGGAATTCCCCCCCACACGCCTGAAACCCCACCCAACGGCTCGGGGGAAATCGGGGCCATTGTGTTGTTGGCAGACTGACCTACAAATCCAGTGCACTCTACTCTCCATCTTCAAATTAGGCTAGACAGTAGGATATGGTGGTGGAGAGTATTCACGTGCAGTATTATGGCTTTGCACAGCTCAAGAGGGGATCTCAAAAAAGGTATTATGCTTGTACTTTCCAATCATCTGTTTCAATTTTTTGGTACTTAGTATGTTCAGCCTAGATACAGTCCTTCAGAATCATGCGAAGAGGCCGTAAAGGGCATTTTGGCTTGGTCTTGCTTTCCTGATGGCAAAGTTCCAATGTGGTATACAAGACTTGTTTAAAGCTCCTTCATGCTTCATAACTCCTAGGCATGCAATGGAAGGATTTACTCCGGATCATGCATGAAATCCAGAAGCACTTATTATTTACATTACATCATTCTGCTATGGTACATGCTTAGAAGTAAGTCTACTGTGTTATACTCATTGTGTATTAACTTCCGATGGAGTCAATTATAACAACTGCTTTCATATGTAAAATATCTAACTTTTCTGGATTACATTATTTTTGGGTTCAAAGGCAGAATTACAGTAGACTCCAATATGCTGGAAAAAAATACACAAAAAAAAAGCATGAAAAAAAATCTAAGTTTCCTGTCCCCATATTATCCCAGGAAATAAATCACCCATCTTCAGAACTCGCATCGTCCTTCAAAAGTTTCTAAATCTGCCATCCCAAAAAACATAATTTTGCATATGTTTGTTTGTCCTGCAATATAAGCGAAGTATTGAGTATACCTGTAGCTGCTCGTTTACAAGTCACAGACAAGGCTGCTGGGTTTTGTTTCCGCGCCCCCCCCCCCCCCCACTCATAAAATTGTATATCCTGAGATCCATTGTACTAAGATCAGAATTTAGCCTTTTAAGTCATGTTAAAGCAGTGGCCCTAGTCATAGGCCTGTGTTTGACATCAACTGTAAATATTTGAGCAAAATGGCAATAGTCACTGGAGAATAGTGCCAAGAACCAGCAACTCAACTTGGAACTGCCTCTGCTGAGGATAAAGAATGCGATTTTGTTTGAGCATACATACCCTCAGTATTTAACAGCATAGTTTTGGTTTCTGTCTAAAAGGAGGAGCCCAAAAAGCTCCAGACGAATCTAGCAGGTGCAAGTATTTTTTTGTTACTTTGAGCCTCTAAACTCCCTTTAAAGACCATCGGTTAGCTTTTCTGGCGATGTCTCAGCTGGAGGAGACTGTCAGCTTTGCAAGTTTACTGGGTTAATACATATGCTTCAGCGACAAATAAAATGCTCCCAGATTTTAAATTTAATAAAAACATATACCATCTACATTAGTTTCTCAAAAATAAACTAAATTACATAAATGCTAGTTTTTTTTTTAAAGTTTAGTCATTTTCAAAAAAAGTGGACAGTAAATTTTACAGTTGTGCATGTGGTTACAGTAGGAAAGTACAGCTGGAATTTTGCTTTTAAAATGATTCCTCAACCAGGGCTCATTTTTCATCTCAGCATGTCAGCAGGCCAAATGCAACACAGTTAACTAGACAATTAACCCTGAGCATACTGCAGACAAATATACCTAATCTGAGCATGGTCTTCCTGTGGGGCTTCCAACAAGAATGCTCATTGGTTGGTGGCTTCTGTCTGGGTGTGGAAAACCCATCGAACAATTGATCAGGTCATTTCGATGAAGTGACGACGTCAACTTTGATTTCTTTGCCACTCAGACTGCTGAAAAGTTTCTCTTAGCAGGAAGTTTTTAATCTGAAAGTAATCCCTCCCTCCCCAAAATTGGTCCTACCTCCAAAGCAAATGATGGAAGCTTGGAAGCAAGAGAAACAGAGCACGGAAATAATTTAAAACTTTTAGTAAAAGGTTCAAATAAAAAGCTGGTATTCGTAAAAGTGACTATGAAACTTTCAAATTGTCGTAAAAATCAAACTGCTTCACTAATGTC
Source organism: Somniosus microcephalus (assembly GCF_052327205.1). Lineage (NCBI taxonomy): Eukaryota > Metazoa > Chordata > Chondrichthyes > Squaliformes > Somniosidae > Somniosus > Somniosus microcephalus. The sequence continues at coordinate 22,785,879 of NC_141000.1, read as the reverse complement.
CTTTAGGGAAGGAAACCTGCCGTCATTACCCGGTCTGGCCTATATGAGAGTCCAGTCCCACAGTTGACTGCACTCTGAAGTAACCTAACAAGCCACTCAGTTATATCAAATCCCTGCAGTAGTTCAAGAAGGCAGCCCACCACCACCTTCTCTGGGCAACAAGGGATGGGCAATGAATGCCAGCCTTGCCAGCGACACCCACATCCCGAGAATGAATTTGAAAATTAAATAGAATAGATTGCACAAGCTAAAAAGTGTAATAAGATTTTTGGACTACTGACAAATCTGTGCTTGTGTCCACAAACAAGCTCTCTGACTTACCGTTGGTGGTTCACCGCCAAACACATCTTCCCCTCACCTCCCCTTTCAGCATTCCGAAGGGACCACGCCCTCTGCGACACCCTGGTCCACTCCTCTATCACCCCCAACACCCCTTCCCAGTGAATGGTTTCCATCAGATCAGTCTTGTGCCCATCACAAGTCTACTGCTGAATGTGCCAGTTTCTGTCTACTGGAGCACTGTAACTCTGAATTTTCTTAACATAGCAACAGGAGTAGGCCATTCAATTAGATCTGTACCTCAACTCCATTTTCCTGCCTTTGTTCCATATCCCTTGCTACCCTTACCTAACAAACATCTATCAATCTCAGTCTTGAAAGCTTCAATTGTCCCAGCATCCACAGCCTTTTGGAGGAGAGAATTACAGATTTCTACTACCCTTTGTGTGAAAACATGCTTCCTGATTTCCCTCCCAAGAGCCCTAGCTCTAATTTTAAGATCATGTACACAGCAAAGGACAAAAATCTAATTGTTATGACCGCAATAAATACTCCCACACAAAAATTGTTTGTTTTAAAAAGACATCCATGTTTAAAAAACCCACATCCTCTTCATTCCCCTTCAGTGGAAATGGTTTCTCTGTATCTACCCTATCGAATCCTTTAAACATTTTAAAAACCTCAATCAAATCATCCCTCAAATGTTCTATACTCAAGGAAATAAGCCGAGTTTATGCAACCTGTCCTCATACCTTAACCACCAAGCCTCGGAATCATTTTGGCGAATCTGCGATGCTGCCCCTCCAAGGCCACTGTATCCCTCCTAAGGTGCGGTGCCCAAAACGAATGCAGTACTCCAGAGGAGGTCTGTCGTATTAAGAGCTGATACTTTTGACTCAAAGCAATCGGCGCAGAATACTACAACAGAACGCACTTTTAATGCATATACTGAATCAGTTTACAAAAGCAAGTTTCGTCCAACAGTTTTAAAAAGTCTACTAAGTACATTAACAGTTAAACAGTCTGATTTAAGATTGTTTGATGAATCACAATTTTTTCCCCATTTTACACTTAATAAACAGAGCCAAGAAAAATCAAGACTCTCCAAAAAAAATTTGGAGACAGACACACACTGTTGTACAACTAAACCTTCCACCAATACTTGGATTTCGCCATGAGGCTGTGGGAATGATGCCCATAGCCTTGGTGAGCGGTAGACTAATAGGCATCAACCAGTCTTGGCTTTCCCATCTATTTCAATTTTGCATAGAAAAGAAGGAAAACAAAAAGACTTGCATTTATAAAGGACATAAGAAATAGGAGCAGGAGTAGGCCATACGGCCCCTCGAGCCTGCTCAGTCATTCAATAAGATCATGGCTGATCATCGACCTCAACTCCACTTTCCCACCCGATCTCCACATCTTGATTCGCCTAGAGTCCAATAATCTATCTATCTCAGCCTTGAATATACTCAAAGGCTCAGAGTCCACAGCCCTCTGGGGCAGAGAATTCCAAAGATTCATAACCCTCTGAGTGAAGAAATTCCTCCTCATCTCGGTCTTAAATGGCCCTAATCCTGAGACTATGCCCCCTAGTTCTAGACACTCCAGCCAGGGGAAACAACCTCTCAGCATCTACCCTGTCAATCCCCTTCAGAATCCTGTATGTTTCAATGAGATCACCTCTTATTCTTCTAAACTCGAGAGTATAGGTCCATTCTACACAATCTCTCATCATAGGACAGCCCTCTCATCCCAGGAATCAATCTAAATCAATTTATATAGCGCCTTTCATGACCACAGGACGTCCCAAAGCATTTTACAGCCAATGAAGTACTTTTTGAAGTGTCGTCATTGTTGGTAATGTAGGGAAATACGTGGGCCAGTTTGCACGCAGCAAAACCCCTCAAACAGCAATGAGATAATGACCAGGTAATCTGTTCTAGTAACATTGATTGAGTGAGAAATATTGGCCAAGAACTCTCCTGCTGTTCTTCAGGTCTTTTATGTCCACCTGACATGGAGGACAGGGCCTCAGTATAACCTCTCATCTGAAAGACAGCACCTCTGACAGTGCAGCACTCCCATAGTACTCCAGTGAAGTATTAGCCTAGAATATGTGCTCAAGTTTCTGGTGTGGGGCTTGAACCCACAACCTTCAGACTCAAAGGCGAAAGTGCCACCACGGAGCAAAGGCTGAATGGGGGAAGAGCACCAAACTTAATAAATAGTATCTCACTATCAATGCCAATTCAATAAATGAAAAAAACTGGCAGTCTATCTTGTGTCACAACACAGATTTGAATTTAGACGCACCCAATCATTATTTTTGTCACCTTTTAGGGCTCGTTATTTGTGTTCCACAAAGCTGCAGCAACCTAGAGTGTGGCACTGTAATTATGTGTACAATGGATATCCATTTTTACTGCAGTTCATTTCATTTCCAACAGAAACCTATTTAATCATTCGACTTATTTTGAAGTACAAGCTTCTGTGTAATGTCGAGCAGTACTTACACTGCCGTTCAGTCATCTTCGGTGACTGACCATAGGAGAATCTGAAATTGCCAAATGTTATAATGCATTTGCTAATGTCATTCAGCAACATGTCCAATATGATGTAAAATCTCTTCTTTCTACAATGAAAAATACCACTGCAGCATATGGGTACCATTAGAGCCATAGCACAAAAATCAGTTTTAAAGACTTATTAAAAACATTTTAGCAGCAATGACAGAATCTATTAAAAAAATCCTGAAGTTAGTTTCTAATTCAACTGCTGACCAGAAATATTTTTAAAGAATCTACTTGTACATTAGTGATGGTTTAGTCATTTTCAGAATCTGATGTTTCCTCCTGTTAGAAGTGCTTTCCCTCCACCTGCTCAAATCACCTTAGGGAGTGGGGGAGGGAAGGAGAAAGAGAGAGAGAGAGAGAGAAAAAGAGAGGGAAAGAGAAAAAGCAAGAAAGCGAGAGAGAGAGGGAAAAAAAGAGAGAAAATCACATTAATAACCTCCATAAATTCAAAAATTCCCTCCCAAATTAAACCTCAGACAGAATCTCATTATTTGAGGTAACAACAGAGCAGTGTTGCTGGCAATTTATTCCAGTATTTGAAACATAAATTGCTATGATGTTGGTTTTCAAAGCTTGTGGAGTAGGAAAGAGCAAGTGGTATGGTAGTCAGCGAACAAGTACAGCAGTGAGAGTCCATCTTCTAAATGAAAAAATTGTAACGTGCGATCATAAGTACCTTGCGAACATTTTTCAATAAGGAGTATGATTGCTTTAGAGATAAATAGAGCTATTGCAACAATTTATAGTTACTACAGTAACTCATGAAGCAGCATTGTATGCAAGTTCATTCACAGTAAAATTAGAATTTTATTAAATATGTATGATCTTTTAAATAGAAAAATCAGTAACCACAAGTCCTGCTTTGTACTATAGATCGTGAACAAAAAGGGAATAAAAAAGATCTTCTAATACTGCAACATAATTTAGCATTTCAATTCTACAGAAAAATCTAGGACATTCACATGGACCCGTGAATTTGCTTGCCATATCAAATAGCATGTCTGGGCAAAGAAGCATGGGCAGCGTTATGCTGGCAGGGAAGAGAGACCTGCACAATCTAACGCAAGGCAAGAAAAGCTAAGTGCCATGTTATTTCCTTTTGTGAACATGAAAGGAATATGGGTGACAGAAAATATTCTTAAATTTAAAGATAACCACAACTGCATTTACTGTGCCAGAAGCATCGTAACAACAATCTTGTTTGTAAGGCACTTTCAAGCTGCAGTGGATTCACCTGCCATTGGTAAACAAACTTGCCTAAAGCCACAATTACAGCTCCATTATCATATTTCTATTTGTTTCTTCAAAATAATTTGTTCTACAAGCTTAATTTCCAGCAGCCATTTCGAATTTCAAAAGACCCACCCTACTTACTGCTCTAGTAGTGCTCTTTAGGGCGAAAGTTGGCAGGGTGGGGGGAAAGAGAAAAAGAGATTAGGACTTCAACCTCTGAACTGTAGAAATGTCGCAATAGATTGCATTCAAAAAGCTGCAAAGCGGCTGTAAAATCCATAGCAAAAGATGTGGTTTTTCATTATTTCATTTAAACTGCTGCTTTGTAGCCCTGCTTATATCTCAGCAGAGCTACAAACCACAGTGGTGACTAATGTGGGTACAGAGCAAATGGTGCCATGTCATTACACTAGTGATCACTGCCTCTGTTGCATGGTTACTGTATGTGCAGCCTATGCTGGATGAACTCCAGGTTTGCATTTCAATAGTTTACAATTCCAAATTCATTTATTCAGGGGTTGCATGCTATCTCTCTGCACAGAATTTACTGGTTTATCTATTACATAGAACCTACAGCACAGAAACCAGGGTCAAAGAGGCCTGTGCAAAATCTGCCCCACACCCCCGCCTCAACAGGGCTACAAGTTTGGCTCTGGTAACACGTTAATGAAAATTTCTGTCTCACTTAGCAAATCTGCCCCACCTCAATTAAAACAATTCCACCTGATTTGGTAATATGCAAATTGGAGTTCCATTGTTTGCAAATTTTCTTTAAAAGGAGGTGATGAACAAAAAAAGCCAACACACTTTCTGGGAGTCCCTTGTTATCTATACTGCATATCAACCTCAGTCTAAGCGACAGAAATGCAATGACAGCCAAGCTCTACACATGCATATTTTGATGTGTGCGCAGAGTGCCACTAATGTTCAGAAAGAGCAAGAGGTCGATAATCTAGCCCAACATTAGAAAAAGTTTCATGCAAAGTTCTGAAAGTTCCAGCAGCCCAACGGACCATTTAAAATGCAGCTTTGCACTAGACTGGAATTGGTACTGCAGTTAGTGCGAACTCAAAGATGACCTCCTGGAGGGAGTCTCTCGCAGCTTGGTTTTATGCACTCCAGTTTCAGTTCAGGACTTAACGTGCGTTATACTGCTAGTTTTCACATTGCTTTGCATCCAAAACCACTTTGCATCGACCCAAAAGTGGGAGTATAACTGCATCCTTCGATGGGTACATTAAAAAGTTGTGACCCATCAGCGTAAAGATAGTAACACATGCATGCGCATTCCCCAAATGTTTTGCACCATGTCACTGACTTCACAATGAAGTAACTGTTTGATTCTGCATGGTTAGCTTAACCAAGATTAACAAGGCTAAACCAAGCTTTTTAAGTAATTAGAAGGATCAATCAGCAAGAGATTTAGACAAATTGCTAGCCAACTTTGTTTCGTTGTTGTAGTGTATGTACCTTTAAGAGAGAACTACTTTTACAGCTCCTGTATACTGTAGTACCGGCAGTGACCACACCTGTATATAAGCCTTGAGCAGGCATCTGTACTGTTAGTCTTTAGACTACCCTCCTCCAGTAAACACCTGTTGTTAATTTACAGCCTCAGTCTAGTTATTGGAAAACACCATACTTTAAGAATCACGGATTGAACAGTGGCGACAAGGTCGATTCGAATCTACCTGCAACTCTGCATTTCCTTTCAAGGATTCGCTCCGGGAGGACGGTGGAAGAAAGTCGAGGCCAGAAGCACGGGCGTCAACCACGAGCAACCGCCCGGTCATCCAGCAGAGAGTGAACATCGCAGGGGAGGCTGTTGAGAGCTGGGCTTGGTTCTCCAGCCACGACGATCCAGCAACATACTGGCAACAGGTACAGCGCAGACCCTTCCCGGACAGCGGCGGCTGGAGCCGACCGACGGCACAGAAAAGGCCGAGCAGCCTCGACGGGGTAAGAGAGAGGGTAAAGCGCACAGGGCGCAGCCGGGGGTTGAAGACCGAGCGGCGTCGATGGAAAAAAAGGAGGGTAAAGCAGAGCCAGGGTTCAGGACCGAGCGGCAGCAATGAGAGAGGCGCACAGGAGAACGCGCAGAGCGCAGCCAGGGCTCAAGGGCTGAGCGCCGTCCGCGGGGAAAGAAAGGAAGTGCAGAAGACGCCATTTCAGCCGTGGAGATGAAGGGAGAGCGCGGGAGACGCCATTTTAGAAGCCGCAGCGGAGAAGAAGGGCGAGCGCGGGAAGAAAGGAAAGCGCGGGAGATGCCATTTTGAGCCAGCGGAGAAGGGAGAGCGCGGGAGACGCCATTTTAGACAGTTTAACCACACCCAGGGTTGCCGAAGAGTGGCAGTGTCACTGCGTTCGACAATGAAGTCGAAGATTGGGCTACATATGTGGAACGCATTGAGGTGTACTGCAAGGCAAATGAAGTGCCAGATGCTAGGAAAGCACTGGTTTTGTTGAATTCCATGGGTGCAAAAACTTATGGGTTACTGCAAAACCTAATAACCCCAGAGAAGCCAGTGGATAAGGATTTCGAAAGCATAGTGGAAATCCTACAGGACCACTTAAACCCCACACCGCTGCTGATAGCAGAAAGATTTAAGTTCCACAAAAGGAACCAGCATAAAGACGAAAGTAATGCGGAGTATTTAACGGAACTGCGCAAGCTATCGAAACACTGCCAGTTTGGAATGGGACTAGCAGATACGTTAAGGGACAAGTTTGTGTGTGGGCTTCAAAGTGAAGGAACCCAGAAACGGCTTCTATCAGAAAAGGATCTTACGCTGGACAAGGCTTTCAGCATGGCAGTATCACACGAAGTAGCCACACGGGACGCTGCAGAGATACAACGGAGACCGCAAGAATATGGCACCAATGAAATGTCATATGGAGCAGGGAAGTGTTATCGCTGCAGCAGAACAACACACGACCAGAAGGATTGTTGGTTCAAGGACCAAGTGTGCAGACAGTGTGGAAAAGTAGGACACATAGCAAGAGTCTGCAGGTCAGGGAAGAAAACCAGCAGCAAGAAATCTCCACAGGAGAAGTACAAAAAGGTACATAAGGTGATGGACAGTAGTTCAGACGAACAGAAAAGTGATACAGACTCCGGAAGCAAGGAGCTGGGTTGTCTGAAACTACATAAGGTAATCAAAATGGAGGATCACCAGACTATCTGGGTCACGCTCAAGATAGACGGAGTCCAAGTGAAAATGGAATTGGACACAGGATCAGCCCTAACAGTCATAAACCGAAGGGACTACAAGCAGCTATTCTCACATATACCCTTGAAAGCTACAGAGATTGTCTTGAAGACGTACACGGGGCAAAAAGTCTACCCCAAAGGAAAAATAAGGGTGAACACGATATACAAAGGCCAGGAAATACCCAAAATGGACCTATGTGTATTGCCAGATGGAGGACCACCACTACTAGGACGTGAATGGATCCAGAAGATATAATTAGATTGGCATTCCATACAGGCACTGAAGGTTGAGGCCAAAAAGGATGACGACGTCACACCCGGACGACTGTCAAAAATGCTAACTGACGCACAATAAGTGTTCCAGGAGGAACTCGGAACACAAAGGCATAACAGCGACGATTAAAAGAGGAAAACCCAAAGTTTTTAAATGCCAGACCGGTGCCTTATGCGATCCGACCAGCCGTCGAAGCAGAGCTAGAAGGTTTGGAACGTTCAGGAGTACTGTCCAAAGTGGACTGGAGCGAGTGGGCTACACCCATTGTTCCTGTAATGAAGAGGTCGTTGAGTAATACGCCTGGGAAACCAAAGAAGGTCCGCATCTGTGGGGATTTTAAGGTGACAGTGAACCCAGTCCTTCACACGGTACAATATCCGCTTCCACGGATTGAGGATATTTTCGCCTCACTATCTGGAGGTAAACGCTTCACTAAGATTGATCTGGCCCAGGCATACCTGCAAATGGAGGTAGAAGAAGCCTCAAAATACCTCACGATCAACACTCATAAAGGTCTCTACCAATACAACCGGCTGGTGTTCAGGGTAGCATCAGCTCTGGCTATTTGGCAAAGGGCAATGGATCAAGTCCTGCAAGGGATTCCAGGGACCCAGTGTTATTTGGACGACATCCTGGTCACGGGCGAAAATGACAGTGATCACCTCGCCAACCTGGAGAAGGTGCTCACTAGATTAAAGGAATATGGGCTACGAGCTAATCGCCACAAGTGCGAGTTTTTCCAGAAGCAGATCTCGTATTGCGGCCACGTCATTGATGAAGAGGGGTTACATAAGTCCCCTGAAAAGATTGAGGCAGTAGTCAAGGCTCCAGCACCGGAAAATGTGTCACAACTGAGGTCGTTCCTCGGGCTGGTGAACTACTACCATAAGTTCTTACAAATTTGTCTACAGTATTACACCCACTTAACACCCTACTGCAAACGGAGGTACCATGGAAGTGGAATGACGAATGTAAACGAACTTTCCAGAAGTGCAACGAATTGATCACATCAAAAGAGGTGTTGGCCCATTTCAACCCAGCACTACCAATTCGGTTGGCGTGTGATGCATCACCCTATGGTATTGGAGCGGTGCTATCGCACAAATTCCCGGACGGGTTGGAGAGGGCAGTAGCCTTTGCGTCTTGGTCACTAACCTCAGCCGAGCGTAACTACGCCCAGATTGACAGGGAGGCCCTCAGCCTAGTATGGGGAGTAAAAAAATTCAACCACTATCTGCATGGGCAGAAGTTCACCTTGCTGACTGACCACCAACCACTTGTCTCCATCTTTAATCCAAAGAAGGGCGTTCCGGTGATGACTGCAGAACGGCTAGGGGCGAACCAATATGAAATAGAGTATAAGGGCACGAAACAGCATGGAAACGCTGATGGGCTATCATGCCTGCCACTGCCTACTGTGGAGGAAGCACCAGCAGTGGACCCTATCGAAATATTTTATTCGTCGATAATTGAACGCTTGCCAGTAACTAACGCAGATATAGAGAAGGAGACCCGAAATGATCCGACACTGTCTCGGGTATATGATTTGACGGTGAAGGGATGGCCAACACATGGCGACTCACTGTTGCCAGCATTCTCATCCAGAAGAGAACAGCTGTCAGTATGCCAGTGGACAGTGATGTGTGGATCCCGAGTGGTAATGCCACCCAAGTTAAGGGAGAGAGTGCTCAATGAGCTTCACGAAGGCCATCTGGGAGGGGTGAAAATGAAAAGCCTTGCTAGGGCTTATGTGTGGTGGCCGGGGATGGATCAACAAATCGAGGACCGGACAAAGAGCTGCTCAGGATGCCAGAAGGTCCAAAATGCACCACCACATGCCCCTCTACACCCATGGGAGTGGCCCTCCTCTCCATGGCAACGGGTGCATATTGATTTTGCTGGCCCATTCATGGACTCAATGTTCTTAATAGCAGTGGATGCGCACTCAAAATGGCCTGAGGTGATCAAAATGTCCTCCACCACTACAGAGAAAACGATTGCAGTCCTACAGACCATATTTGCCAGGAACGGCTTGCCAGAGCAGATTTGCTCTGATAACGGACCACAGTTTGTGTCCGAAGAGTTTCGGAAATTTATGAGAAGGAATGGGGTAAGGCGTTACACATCCGCCCCGTATCATCCAGCCACAAATGGATTGGCTGAGAGGTTCGTACAAACCTTTAAAAAGGCAATATGGGCCATGTGCGATGATGACATTCCACTACAGCATAAGGTGGACAATTTCCTGTTAGCCTACAGAAATGCGACACATGCAGTTACCAACCAGACCCCGGCCATGATGTTCTTTAACCGAAGGTTGAGATCTCATCTGGATTTGCTCAGACCAAATGTGTGAAGAAATGTTGAGGATAAGCAATTCCAGCACATCAATGAGAAGCCGACAAGGAGCTTCAATGTAGGACAACCAGTCTTGGCCCGTGATTACCGAACAGAGAAATGGCAACCAGGAACGATATGCACACGGCAGGGGCCACTAATGTACACAGTGGATGTCGGGGAGAACATTGTGAGACCCCACGTCGACCAGATCCTAGCGTCACAGGAACGAGTCAACCCCATGTCTTGCGTATCTGGGGATGAACCCGACATACCGGTAGCATCTACCCCAGAAACAGTAGCAGCGGAAACTGATGAACTAACCGACGAAGGGGGACCAGAATTGCCTCCGCACCAAGAACAAGATACTCAGGAAAGGCGCTATCCAGAAAGGATCAGGAAGCCGCCCTAGAGACTGAATCTATAAATGGACTATTTCAGTTAAATGTGCATGTTAAAGTGTATGGGTACTGTTAATCTAAAAGGGGAGGAATTGTAGTGTATGTACCTTTAAGAGAGAACTACTTTTACAGCTCCTGTATACTGTAGTACCGGCAGTGACCACACTTGTATATAAGCCTTGAGCAGGCATCTGTACTGTTAGTCTTTAGACTACCCTCCTCCAGTAAACACCTGTTGATTGTTAATTTACAGCCTCCGTCTATGGTGTTTTCCAATAACTACTTTAAGAATCACAGATTCAACAGTTATAGAGTCATAGCGTCAGAGTCATAGAGTTATACAGCACGGATAGAGGCCCTTCGGCCCATCGTGTCCGTGCCGGCCATCACGCCCTGTCTAATCTAATCCCATATTCCAGCATTTGGTCCGTAGCCTTGTATGCTATGGCACTTCAAGTGCTCATCCAAATGCTTCTTGAATGTTGTGAGGGTTCCAGCCTCCACAACCCTTTCGGGCAGTGAGTTTCAGACTCCAACCACCCTCTGGGTGAAAAAATTCTCTCTCAAATCCCCTCTAAACCTCCCGCCCTTTACCTTGAATCTATGCCCCCTAGTTATTGACCCTTCTACTAAGGGAAAAAGCTCCTTAGTATCCATCCTATCTATGCCCCTCATAATTTTGTACACCTCAATCATGTCCCCCCTCAGCCTCCTCTGCTCCAAGGAAAACAAACCCAATCTCTCTTCATAGCTGAAGCGTTCCAGCCCTGGTAGCATCCTGGTGAATCTCCTCTGCACCCTCTCCAAAGCTATCACATCCTTCCTGTAGTGTGGCGACCAGAACTGCACACAGTATTCCAGCTGTGGCCTAACCAGTGTTTTATACAGCTCCATCATAACCTCCTTGCTCTTATATTCTATGCCTCGGCTAATGAAGGCAAGTATCCCATATGCCTTTTTTACCACCTTATCCACCTGTTCCGCCGCCTTCAGGGATCTGTGTACTTGCACACCCAGATCCCTCTGACCCTCAGTCTTGCCTCGGGTCTTACCATTCATTGTGCATTCCCTTGCCTTGTTAGTCCCCCCAAAGTGCATCACCTCGCACTTTTCCGGGTTAAATTCCATTTGCCACTGTTCCGCCCATCTGACCAACCCATCGATATCGTCCTGCAGACTGAAACTACCCGCCTCGCTATTTACCACCCTACCAATTTTTGTATCATCCGCGAACTTACTGATCATACCTTTTACATTCATATCCAAGTCATTAATATAGACCACAAACAGCAAGGGACCCAGCACCGATCCCTGTGGTACCCCACTGGCCACAGGCTTCCAGTCACAAAAACAACCTTCGACCATCACCCTCTGCCTTCTGCCACTAAGCCAGTTTTGTATCCAACGTGCCAAGGCACCCTGGATTCCATGGGCTCTTACCTTCTTGACCAGTCTCCTGTGCGGGACTTTATCGAAGGCCTTACTGAAATCCATGTATACCACATCCACTGCGTTGCCCTCATCCACACACCTAGTCACCCCCTCAAAAAATTCAATCAAATTAGTCAGACATGATCTTCCCTTGACAAAGCCATGTTGACTATCCCTGATTAATCCTTGCCTCTCCAAGTGGAGACTGATTTTGTCCCTCAGAATTTTTTCCAATAATTTTCCCACCACTGATGTTAGGCTCACTGGCCTGTAGTTCCCCGGTTTGTCCCTACTCCCCTTCTTGAATAATGGAACTACATTAGCGGTTCTCCAGTCCTCTGGCACATCCCCTGTGGCCAGAGAGGTTCTGAATATGTGTGTTAGAGCCCCCGCAATCTCTTCCTTTGCCTCACACAGCAGCCTGGGATACATTTCGTCCGGGCCTGGGGATTTATCCATTTTTAGGCCTGCTAAAACCGCCAATACCTCCTCCCTCTCGATGTTAATGTGTTCAAGCATATCACAGTCCCCCCGCCCTATTTCTATGTCTACATCGTCCCTCTCCATAGTGAAAACAGATGCAAAAAATTCATTTAGAACCCCTCCTACATCTTCCGGCTCCACACACAGATTGCCACTTTTGTGGCTAATGGGCCCTATTTTTTCCCTAGTTATCCTCTTACCCTTAATATACTTATAAAACATCTTAGGATTTTCCTTTATTTTGCTCGCCAGTGTTATTTCATGGCCCCTCCTTGATCTCCTAATTTCTTTTTTTAAGTATCCCCCTGCACTTTTTGTACTCCTCTAGGGCTTCCTCCGTCTTTAGCCTTTTGCATCTGCCAAAAGCCCTCCTTTTTTTTCTAATCCATTCTCGTATATCCCCTGACATCCAAGGTTCCCTGTGGTTTTTGGAACCACCCTTGACCTTTACGGGAACATGTTGCCATTGTATGATCTCAATCTCCCTTCTGAAAGCCTCCCATTGCTCCGATGCGGATTTTCCTACAAGTAGCTGATCCCAGTCCATTTTGGCCAGATCCTGCCTTATCCTATTAAAATCGGCCTTCCCCCAATTTAGAACCTTTATTTCCGGCCCATCCCTGTCCTTTTCCATGACCACCTTAAATCTCACCATATGGTCACTGTCACCAAAGTGCTCACCTACTAGCACTTCTTCCACTTGGCCAGCCACATTCCCTAGAATTAGGTCCAGTACCGCCCCCTCTCTTGTAGGACCTTCTACATGCTGGCTCAAAAAGCTCTCCTGGATGCACTTTAAGAATTCTACACCCTCTGAGCCTTTCACACTCTGACTATCCCAGTTAATATTGGGGAAGTTGAAATCCCCCATTATTATTACCCTATTATTTGCACATTTCTCTGAGATTTGCCTACATATCTGTTCCTCTATCTCCCCCTGACTGTTTGGAGGCCTATAGTACACTCCCAGCAAAGTGCTTGCCCCCTTCTTGTTTTTAAGCTCCACCCATATGGCCTCATTAGAGGAACCTGCTAATACAGGTAGACTACCCTTTATCCGGACTTCCGAAAACCGAAACCCTCTAAAAACCGAAGGTTTTTTCGTTCAGCGTAAGTCGTGCGTACGAACGAAAAAATCTTCGGTTTTTAGAGGGTTCTGGTTTCGGAAGTTCGGATAAAGGGTAAGTCGTGCGCACGACCCCCCGCCGACCCCCCCGCGGACCCCGCCGGCCCCGACAACCGCCGACCCCGCCAGCCCCGACAACCGCCGACTCCCCCGCGGACCCCGCCGGCCCAGACAACCGCCGACCCCGCCAGCCCCGACAACCGCCGACTCCCCCGCGGACCCCGACAACCGCCGACCCCCCCGCAGACCCCGCCGGGCCCGCCAACCGCCGACCGCGCCAGCCCCGACAACCGCCGACTCCCCCGCGGACCCCGCCGGCCCAGACAACCGCCGACCCCGCCAGCCCCGACAACCGCCGACCCTGCCAGCCCCGACAACCGCCGACTCCCCCGCGGACCCCGACAACCGCCGACCCCCCCGCAGACCCCGCCGGGCCCGCCAACCGCCGACCCCGCCAACCGCCCCCGCAGACCCCGACCCCCGCCGACCTTACGCTGAGCGTCAGCGTAAGTCGTGCGCACGACCCCCCGCGGACCCCCGCCGACCCACCTTCCGAAATCCGAAATTCTCCTTTATCCGAAACTCGGCTGGTCCCGAGGTTTTCGGATAAAGGATAGTCTACCTGTATGTCATCCCTCCTTACTGCAGTAATTGACTCCTTAATTAATATTGCTACACCCCCTCCTCTTATACCCCCCCCCCCCCCTCTGTCTCGCCTGAAGATTCTGTACCCCGGAATATTGAGCTGCCAGTCTTGCCCCTCCCTCAACCATGTCTCCGTGATAGCAACAATATCATACTCCCATGTGTTTATCAACACCTTCAGTTCATCCACCTTATTTGCAAGACTCCTTGCATTAAAATAGATGCCATCCAGCCTTGCCCTTGTATATTTGCCCTGTCTACCAAGCTGACTTGTTTTTTTCTCTATAATTGGCAGCACATCACCCCCTATTTCAGCTCCCCTCTGTATCCCATCCCCCTGCCAAGTTAGTTTAAACCCCCCCCAACAGTGCTAGCAAACCTCCCCGCAAGGATATTTGTCCCGCTCTGGTTCAGGTGCAACCCGTCCGACTTGTACAAGTCCCACCTTCCCCAGAAGCAGGCCCAGTGATCCAGGAAAGTAAAACCCTCCCCCCTACACCAACTCTTTAGCCACGCATTCATCTGCTCTATCCTCCCATTCCTATACTCACTAGCACGTGGCACTGGGAGTAATCCAGAGATTACAACCTTCGAGGTCCTGCTCTTTAACCTGTTACCTAGCTCCCTAAATTCTTGATGCAGGACCTCATCCCCCTTCCTACCTATGTCGTTGGTCCCAATGTGGACCACGACCTCTGCCTGCTCACCCTCCCCCTTAAGAATGCCCTGTAGTTGTCGGAAACATGGCAGCCAATTTGTTACACAGCAAGATCCTACAAATAGCAATGTGATAATGACCTGATAATCTGTTTTAGTGATATTGGCTGAGGGATAAATATTGGTCAGGGGAGAGCTCCTCTGCTCTTGTTCGAAATAGTGCCATGGGAACTTTTACATCCATCTGAGGGGGCAGTGTCTTGGTTTAGTGTCTCATCCGAAAGATGGCACCTCCAACAGTGCAGCACGCCCTCAGCACTGCAGTGTCATCCTAGATTATGAGGTCAAGTCTCTGGAGTGGGACTTGAACCCACAACCTTCTAACTCAGACGAGAGTACTACCACTGAGCAATGGCTGACACCTAATTTTCAATACACAACTTTCATGACAGTTTTTTAAAAAGTTTTCTGAATCATTTTACTTCCAATAATTAGATTATTAGCAATGCATCTGCAGCAGCTAAAGTTAAACAACTTTTTCTTGAACAGTTTCAATGCACTGAAAGCAATATTGCACTGAAATCCAAATGTTAAATTTGTCCTTTTGCAGTTGAAATAGATGTAAACCAATTAAAAGTTGGCCTTTTTGTCACTATATATATATCACACTGGTGACTGAGCATTAAGGCCAATGGTGGCACATGCTCAAAATACAAGTCTTATTGCTTTGAGATCAAATTGTTGGCAACACATAAATCACATCTGGTTAACGGAGATGTAAGATATTCAGAGGAACATCTGGTTTCAATGTTGACAGCAGCGTTCCTCATCTTGATGCTTACATTTTATATGGCATCTCCTGTTCTTGTAAGCGACAGCACAATGGATACTGGAACCGGAATACAGTATTGCATTTGTTGCTTGCATGGGAGAGGTTATGTGCGTGGTATGTTCAGCAACTACCAACTGCAGAAGAGCGTTAAAGTATTGTCACTGCTTGTAAGAACAAAAGCACAGTTCAGACCACAGTGCAATCTATCAGTAGCTGAGGCCTCTATACAGATAGCAGCACTGCACAATTATCACAAGTAATTAATAACTGGCAATATGATTTGACACCTAAATATTAGTTGCCGAGTTAAAGATCATTACACTTGCATGCTTGCTAACATCAACATACACGCATACGGTGACACTGCTGTGTCTTTCTAAAATCCAACAGACACAAATGAAATGGAAGTATCAATTGGGGAGCCCAGATACTTAAATCAAAAACAATACTGGCATTTTATTATTCTAGTTACTTGCTACACAGTGCACAGTTTCAACCAGACCCAAGAACTTGTTGCACACATGTGCAACAAATGAGAAAACTGGCAACCACATACCATCCCTTGTGTGAGCTAATGTGCATGCAGGAAATGTACAGTGCAGTTTCTTGAAATTGCAAAGCACATTTCTCATTGCAATTAGCACCGTTACATAGCAGCTTTAGTTATTCTGTTGAATTCTGGTAACGATCAACTGGAGATGGTGCAAATACAACTCACTTGTGAAACAAAACCGATTATAATTCCATTTCGTGCCATTTTATTTCCATGTTTATGTAGAATGTTCACTGCCTCCCAGTAATTAACACCTGCAGATTCCCCATAAATGTTTTGTTGTTTGGGTTATTCTAATTGATGATCAGGCAAATCATCCAATGATGGTCGCCCTTATCCTTCGCACTGCAAAGACCAGATGGAGTTTGGTGCTTTTGTGCCTGCAGATGGACTTTGAATCAATGCTAGTGCCAAGATGGACAATTCCACCAATGTACGTCAGCATCTCTGCCATCTTGCCCTCCTTCAAATCCAAACACTTAATTCTGTTCAACTGCATAAGCAAAACGTAACAATTGATACCAGCACTAAGAGCTGCGTACACTCAGCCATCAAGCAGTGCCCATTTGTTTGTAGCATGCACTTTTGACTGCTGCAATTATATATTGCCTTGCAAGAAGTCTTACACTGCCCCACACTTGATAAGGCAACTGGATCTGAATGATCTACCAGTGTTTTGCAGCAAATTTGCATATTATGCTCACATCTATCATGGGTCTCTCCACCCAGCCTCACTCCAAATAGCGAACATCTGCCCAGATCACCAACATAAAAGTTCACTAGTGGAGAGAGATATGTCGTCAGTGCTGGAGGACAGGCTTGTAACTTGTTTGTCTGGAAGTGTTTATGAAAATACTAATCAAAAGAATACAAATGGCCATGAAACAGAGCTTGGACCATGAGAAGAATCAAGAAATTCAATTCAATGAAATTAAAACCAGGAAAAGCTCCACGTATATGAAAATAAAGCAGCTGGCACTATCTGCAAAATAAATTGAGACGGCAGTTTGATTTCATAAATATAAATTTAAAAAAAATTATTTTCAGCTATTTTGGTTTCCATGCCATGCACAAAAATCTCTATGCAACATTCATTGAGTAACCTTTGGGATGTTTAACTTCAAAATAATGACCAGTGTTGACAGTACTGGATGGCGATGACTCTAACCAGGCATGTGCCTTCTCTTTTGCTGTTTTTCTTCCTCCCATGCATCCTGCATTACAAAGGACGCGAAAGAGAAACGCTAGTAGGTCAAATGGCGCGGGTCTGGTTAGAGCCACACACAGCCACAGCAGATCCGGGGTGAGAGACTTTTCATTGTTAATCAACCTCAAATGCGAAGTGTCAGTTTGCACCAAAAAGACAACCATCCAGTCAGGGCTGTTTGCACTTCAAATTGGGAGTTTATTATCCTGTTTTTGTTGATGTACAATCTTTGGTCACGGCTATTCTTCCCAGCTAACATCAGTAACAGGATCTAATCTTCTGGTAACTATTTGTAAGAGGCTGGCTCGCATCAAGGTGGGATGGATGGGCATCAACCTTCGTGTAAAAGCAGCCATGCAAAACCAAAAACAGGTAAACTATAAAATTTAAAACAAACTGTGGCAGCCTGGTGTACCGTTGCTCAGGTTTTAAAAATGAAAAGAAAACCACCTCTTTTCAAATTGTTAAACATCACGAGCACTGGAGGTCAATTAGCAGCTGCAGCTTAATTTCGCTCACCATATCCTACTTGGTCGCAGCTACACATACTGATATCCTAAATTTTTAAAACTTCAATCTCAAGGAGAACGTGAGCGAATAGGGCGGAGGTGGGGCTACCCCAGCACCCGTAGTGGTAGTGAAGGTCCTATAAAAACCATGGGCCAAGCCCACCCATGGGATCCCTGCCAAATACACAAGTTGGTAAGCCTGCACACATTCCATAAACTGAAATAGAGGGGGGAAAGGTTAAAAATGCTGAAAAAGGCAGTCAAAACTGAACCATGTTTAAAATGCTAGACAAATACATAAGACACTTGGGGGGGAAAATTGGGTATCGCCCATTTTGGGGCGCTAATATCGGCCGGGCGCGGCGCTAATTATTGCCCCCGACTGCAAAGTTCGCCTCTATTGCCCCTGGAGGTGATTTGAGCGCTAAATCAGGCACTACACACCTCTCTTAAGGCGCAAACTTCGGGGAGCGAGGCGCTACCTCAGAACGCTACTGAAGCTCAGGCGATGTCAGTTACCATGGAAGCCAGACAGACTGGCGCTGTCCAGTTCTTAAAAGGGGAGGGGCCATCTTGCTGGCCAGCCACACCCTATCCATTGCAGCCTCGAATCTCGGCCTGGAGAGACCTCTAAAACAATTGTGTTGGAACCAGTAATGGATAGACCCAGGGAAAAAGCTCAGTGCTTAGGAACCTCAAAAGTGGTGCTGAGGGCCAAAACTCCTTAGGACAACGTTAAATCTCTCCAGACATCTCTCTCATAGAAACATAGAAGATAGGAGCAGGAGTAGGCCATTCGGCCCCTCGAGCCCACTCCGCCATTTAATGAGATCAAGGCTGATCATCCAAATTCAGTGCCCTGTCCGTGCTTTCTCCCCATATCCCTTGATCCTTAAGAAATATATCTAACTCCTTCTTGAATATATTTAATGAATGAATTGGCCTCAACTGCCTTCTGTGGTAGAGAATTCCACAGGTTCACCACTCTCTGGGTGAAGAAATTCCTCCTCATCTCTGTCCTAAATGGCTTACCCCTTATCCTTAGACTGTGACCCCCTGGTTCTGGACTCCCCCGCCATCGGGAACATCCTTCCTGCATCTAGTCCTGTTAGAATTTTAGAAGTTTCAATGAGATCCCCTCTCATTCTTCTAAACTCCAGCGAATATAAGCCCAATCGACCCAATCTCTCCTCATACGTCAATCCTGCCATCCCAGGTATCAGTCTGGTGAATCTTCGCTGCACTCCCTCCATGGCGAGAACACCCTTCCTCAGATAAAGCGACCAAAACTGCACACAATACTCAAGATGTGGTCTCACCAAGGCCCTGTACAACTGCAGCAAGACATCCTTGCTCCTGTACTCGAATCCTCTCACTATGAAGGCCAACATACCATTGGCCTTCTTAACCGCCTGCTGCACCTGCATGCTTACCTTCAGCGACTGGTGCACAAGGACACCCAGGTCTCGTTGCACTTCCCCTTCTCCCAATCTATTGCCATTCAGATAATAATCTGCCTTCCTGTTTTTGCCACCAAAGTGGATAACCTCGCATTTATCCACATTATACTGCATCTGCCCAATCACCCAACATGTCCAAATCATACTGGAGTTTCTCTGCATCCTCCTCACAGCACACACGCCCACCCAGCTTTGTGTTGTCTGCAAACCTGGAGATATTACATCTAGTTCCCTTGCTAGATCATTAATATATATTGCAAATAGCTGGGGTCCTAGCACCGATCCCTGCGGTACCCCACTAGTCACTGCCTGCCACTCGGAAAAAGACCCGTTTATTCCAACCCTGCTTCCTGTCTGCCAACCAGTTCTCTATCCAAGTCATTACCTTACCCCCAATCCTATATGATGTAAGAAAACTACTAGGCACTTGGTCCAAGTATTAAACAAGGCTTTAATCAACTGTTTTTCAACATGGAGATCTAATTGTGTCCTTCGCTAGTTCTTGTTAAAGAATGTCCTGAGCAAGCTGGGCCCATGCCCGAGTATTTATACTCTCCCTGGACAGCGCCACCAGCAGGCCGCCCAGTATCATTTCATAAGTCATTGCCACATGAATGACAAGATTCATGTCACTATGTGCTTTAACTTTGCACGCTAATCTCTTATGCAGGACCTTATCGAAAGCCTTCTGAAAGTCCAAATACACCACATCCACTGGTTCTCCCTTATCTATTCTACCAGTTACATCCTCAAAAAATTCCAGTAGATTAGTCAAGCACGATTTACCTTTTGTAAATCCATGTTGACTTTGTCCGATCTTGTCACTGTTTTCCAAGTGCTCTACTATTACATCTTTTATAATGGACTCTAGCATTTTCCCCACTACCGATGTCAGGCTTACCGGTCTATAATTCCCCATTTTCTCTCTACCACCTTTTTTAAATAGTGGGGTTACATTAGCTACTCTCCAATCCATGGGAACTGTGCCAGAGTCTATAGAATTTTGGAAGATGACCAACAATGCATCTACTATTTCTAGGGCCACTTTCTTAGGTACCCTAGGATGTAGATTATCAGGCCCTGGGGATTTATCGGCCTTCAATCCCATCAATTTCCCTAACACCATTTCCCTACAAATACTGATTTCATTCAGTTCCTTCCTGTCATTAGACCCTATGTTTCCCGACATCTCTGGGAGGTTATTTGTGTCCTCCTTTGTAAAGGCAGAACCAAAATATGTATTTAATTGGTCTGCCGTTTCTTTGTTTCCCATTACACATTCCCCTGATTCTGACTGCAAGGGACCTACGCTTGACTTCACCAATCTTTTTCTCTTCACATATCTATAGAAGCTTTTATGAGTTTACAGTCAGTTTCTCCCTCTCAACCTGCGTGTACCAACATTTGGCTGACAAGAAAAAGCAGGAAGCACTCGCCTTTAAATAGCACTCCCCCAGCCCCTTCCAGACTTGAAAAAGTTCCCCTCTACCTGTCGTTCCTAGCGGCAGGCGCCAAGTCAGGGGGCACAACTCAATATCCGGTCCAGGGCACTACCGGGGCATTGCACGCTCGACTGACGCCACGATCTGTGGGCGCTGGAGATCGTGGCGGTAGTGTTTAGCGCTGCCGCAAAACGACCGGTTAATTTCGCGAGTGGCGCTAAAATCGCCACGCTCAGGCGCTAAGTTCCTAGCGCCCCGTAGGCGCTAACCAACTGAATTTTTCCCCTTTGGAATACTCTTAATACTTACAAATAAATGAAACAAAAATAAAATCCAAACAAAATTGCTACGCAAACGCTGCCTTTAACAGGTCAACTGCTCTGCAGTGCAAATATCATAAACATCAATTCTTTAAAAGCTACAAAACAGAAATAGCATTAAACAATGATGACTTGGGGGATATGCAATCCCAAAACTGATTCTACTTCAGTGTCTGCAGTAAAAATACGCTTGTTTAAAACACATGTTGAAATTAATTTGTTCAGGAAAGCTACACTGCACATTGGGAACTGCTGGATGTAAGCCAAATTCTGATGCCTAATGTCATTACTTGGGGATTAGATATTGGAAATAAGTTCAATACTTGCACATCGATAGAAGTCGGGCAAAAATATTTCAGATACTGACAATAGTATTTTGTTCATTTTCCCTTCAGTTGGTTGTATGGCTAGTTGGATTTTTCTTCTTGCTCACAATAACTTTACTTTGAGCAAACAGTCCCTTCCCAACCTCCTCCCTCCCTCCTCACCTCCCACCCATCGTCTGCAACCCATCCCACTTCATGCACAATTGGAACAACTTCATTTGTGTAGAAAATAGGTATTTTCTGCCTTCCAGAAGTGTAAAGATTTCTCTGAAAGTGGAAATTTTGGAAATAATTAAAAATGAGCTTCACAGAATTTAGAACTTTGCACTTTAATTTTTTTTTTTTTTTTTTAAAAGAAGGTTGGCTGCAATTATAATGTGTAAGTGTTCACATTTATAGCAATGTTGACAAGTTATCAACTGCCAGTGTCCCCACTGGTGACTGAATAAGTACATTTACATAGGAACATAAAAACAGGAGTAGACTATTCAGAGCTTGTTCAGTTATTCAGTTAAATCTATCAATCTCTGTCTTGAAAATTTCAACTGACCTGCAAGTCTTCCTTTAAAAAAAGTACAGAAACACCAGGAGGTCATCTGAAAAGTTGCTTTTTTTTTTTAAATTGTAAAAATAAGTAAAGTACTAGATAAGTATGGTTCACAATTAACCAATATACCTGGTGTGCCAATCAGAAATTCATATGCAAAGAAAATGCACTGAAACATATTTTCACGCTGGAAGATACCATATTTGGTTTGTGGAAGATAGGACACACACTTACTGCCTTCTGTAAAGGCAAAACCTTTTTTTTAATTAACTCCAAGGTGAAGGGGCAACACCAATAATGAAAATCATCACCAAGTATATAAAAAAACATTTGCATTTATATAGTGCCTTTCATGACCACCAGATTTCCCAAAGCACTTTACAGCCTTGGAGGCGGGAAGGGATTAAAGCCTATTAACAGGTAGAAAATAGGATTATCCCCTTTTTACCCTCACATGTGTGGGCTTCCCAAAGGCTCCAAAACACGCCAGCTAAGCGAGGCGAGTACTGGGTCTGCGGGGGTCGGGGGGAGGTGCAAAAGTGTGGTGTGAAGGTAAGTGATGGGTGCAAGAGTGTAGAGGTGAGTATCTGAGGTAAGTGCAAAGTGTTTTTAAAAGTGTACTTACCTTTATTCCTTCCAGCACTTCAGTCGGTTTGTTTGCGGAGAGTCGCGGACCTCCGTGTTTCAAACGAGAGATGGCATTCTCAGATGCAATAACCATCTCATTTCTGTAAAAGAAAGAAGGTTGATGAGGCCTTGAATTCAAGACCTCATCAAACTGCAGAGATTGTCGCTGTTTGACAGCTTCACAGAGCTGTTAAACGATGACAATTCATCTGTCAAAATTTGACAGATGAAACGTCATACACTGATGTGCTCTGCAACTGGCTTTCCCTTAATTGGCCTGCTAAGCTCGCTGGGCGGGCTTAACAAGGTCAATCAAGGGAAAATAGTGTGGGTTAGCCACAAATCGATGGAGACGGGACATCGACCCGACAAGCAGCAGTCCCGCCTCCAAAGCACCCCCATTCACAAAATCGTCCCCTAAGTGACAATATGCTTGGGTTTTTAGAAGCCTGAAGACTGTAGGAGGAAGGGAAGACACAGATAGCAAGTTCCACAATTTGAGAGGGTTTGAGACAGGCACTGTAGGAGGAGTCTCGATTGCAACATAGCGAGGAGGAAGTGCATGTAATTTGGCCACTTTGCAGCTCAGGAACAGAGGTAAATTCAAGGGAGCAGTGACCATAGCAGTTATTTTTCTGCTAATTTCCCACCTTCCCTTGAAAACATTGTCTCCTTGCTGGGGTATACTCCATGGGGACTGGTCATCTTCTGGTATCTTGTCCAAGTGATCATTCTCCTTTTGTGTAGCAACATAAGGAGCACCAGCTGGCTATTTAAACACAGGGTGCATCACTGCTAAACCTGTTCCCATTCTGGTCCAATACCATAATTGAAGTATAGGCATTATAGTAACTGTCATCTCAGTAAGTTAAAAATATGAATGTTTGAGTCAGACATGGAATTATTTTATGAAATGATAGTATCAGCAGAGAGGGTATGTGTGGATGTGCATACACATGTGGGGTGGATATATCTGGGATATTAATGCTCCTTCCCAGTGTTCTGTTCTCTGATGGATGGGTTCTTTTTCCACAACTGATATACTGGAAGCATGCATTCATCACCACAGAATAGTTAGCTCATCTTAACTCTGCCAGGCACCAGATGTGAAGAGTGCCCTTTCATTAAACACTGCATATGTGTTTTTTGAAAAATTTCAAGCCAAACACAATTCTCTGACTGAGAATGGCAGGATAATCTATCTCATGATTACGGTCATTGCAGCTCTTGCTTGGCTGCTACGAGAAAGAAGAAAGTACTTGCATTTCTATTGCGCCTTTCATTACCTCACAACAACCCAAAGCATTTCACAGTTAATTAATTACCTTTCAAGTGTAGTAACTGTTGTAATGTAGGGAAACGCAGCAGCCAATAATCTGTTTTTTTTTTAGTTATGTTGCTTGAGGGATAAATATTGGCCAGGGCACCAGGAGAACTCCCCTGCTCTTCTTTGAATAGTGCCGTGTGATCTTTTACTTCCACCCGAGAGGGTAGGCAGGACCTCGATTTAACGTCTCAACTAAAGACGGTACCTCTGACAGTGCAGTGCTCCCTCAATACAGCACTGAAGTGTCAGCCTACATTATGTGCTCTAGTCTCTGGGGAGTGGCTTGAACCTGCAACCATGACTAGGTTGAGAGTGCTACCATTGACCTTTATAAATGCCTTTAATGTAAAAAAAAATCCCAAGGTGCTTCAGAAATGGAAAGCAGATGGACATCAGACGCGCACCGAGGGAGAGATTAGCAGGTGTGACCGAAAGTTTGGCCAAAAAGATGGATTTTGAGGTTTTGAAATTTTTAAGAGAAAGCAGTAGGAAGGCACAGGGTTTCAAGGAGGAAATGTACAAAATGACAAAGTAAGAGGACCAAAGAGTGCATGTGGAGCAACAAAGCCAGAGGAAATCAGAGATAGGGTGTTGCAAAGCCACAGAGAAATTTGAAGACTCGATGGGCCGAATGCTCTCCTTCTGTGCTGTACTGTTCTATGATTCTATGAATGAGATTAATTTAATACATTGGAGCATAGAGTGCCTTTGTAGGTCAGTGTGGGTGGGAGTGATGAACAAGTAGAGATTTAGTGCTGGGAGTGGCGGAGCTAGATTTGGGGTGGGGGGGCGAGGGGGGTGGCGGTCGAACACAAGATTTAGCCAAATTGGCAGGAAAGGGTCAGAGCTGGAGAATGCTAACATAACTCGTCCAAAGTCTGAACTATGAACCGCACAGATTGGCAGACTGAACCTGGATGCTGAAGACAGATGACAGAGGTTCTTTGGAGCGAAATGGAGGCAGTCCTCCAAAGCTGCATTGGCCAACCTTGAAATGATTGGCGGGTGGTCATGAGCAACTGGCTTGAGAAGGGAATGGAGTCAGTGGCAAGGGAGTAGATGTATTATAAAAAAAAACTGCGATGAGTTAGTAATCATACTTCAAAGTACATAAAGCAGGAGACAAAAGTCACTGAATAGGTGCCTGTATGCCACTTCTTTTTATAATTATGTGCACTGAGCAAGGTGACCGAGTCCATTGCTTTAAAAAAAAGTTTGGTCATCCTGTGTCAGTATTAAGCACTTCCAGATCAGGTTGGTTCAGTAATACGCACAGCAGAATTTCCTTCTCTTTCTCCACCCACCTCTCAAATGTTAGTATAATTCTCCATCCTCCTCCGAAGTATAACTCTCCATTCTCCTCCTAATACCATTACATGTGCCTGCGCACAAAACTGAACACCATCCTTGACAGAGGTTGGGATTAAATCTTATTTGAGCTATATTCTCCAGGCATTCATCGTCAATGGGCAGAAACTCTAGCCAGTCATTATTAGAGTAGAGGGAGCTTTACTCTCCATCTACAAATGTCCCAGGTGGTTCTTCAATAACTCTCGCAAACAGAAGTATTTCGGGGGGAGGAAACATTTTACATATTGCAAAATTGGTCTTTTTTTTGATGAAAGCAAGATTGAACTCAGATTTTAAACGCCCTTAGCTTCTGTTAAGTCCTTCAAGGATAACATTTTATCAGTTACAAGATGCTTAAAGGTGATTCTTCAAAATCGACAAACTACTTAAACTGGAATCCATGGGCTAGATTTCACCAGCCCTGAGGTGGGTTTGCTGGGAAAATCAAAAAAAACAGGAGCGGGTCCCGAACCTGTTCCCAACCAATCTCCCCAGGAGTCGGGTCCCCGATTTGCACAGGGACCCGACTCCTAGCAGCGGAGTTAACAGGCAATTAAGAGGCTTTTTCCCATTTTGCGACTTAGCTGCGGGCTTCCCGACGTCGGGGAACCCCGCTAGGGTAAGTGAGGCGTGCTGTGGGTCTGTTGTAATGTTTGTGTATAGATGACAGCTGCAGAAGTGGTGTGAAGTATGCAATGGGACACTGGTGAGTATCAGAGGTAAGGAAATGTTGGGAAAGTCATTTTTAATGTGTTTAGATTTTTCTGTAGGTGACAAGCTTTGAAGTGTTTGTGTGGCCTCACCTCATTGGGAGAAGTGACATATCGCTTCTGTACCCTTACCTGCAGTTGCCATCTGTTTTATCCTAAGGAGAGAGTCATTGGAGAGCCTGGGTACAAGGGCTCACCTTTGTACAGTGATTGTCAGTGTTTGACAGCACCTCAATGCTGTCAAACACTGTCAAATCATCTGTCACAAACAGATGGTTCATGTCCCTTTAAGAAAACCGGCAGATGAAGCGTCATCAACCGACGTCATCTGACACCGGTTTTCCCTTAATTGGCCGGCAAGCCCACAGGGCGGGCTTAACAAGGCCAATCAGGGGAAAATAGCATCTGTGCGTCGGACGTCGCTGGGGGCGCGACTAGAACCCGGAAGGCAGCAGTCCTGCCCCCAACTCGTCTCGGTAAGTAAAATCCAGCCCCATATATTTAACTTCAGATAAACAATTGAATCATTGGCTACTTCATATTCCACTATCAGCCCACGACTGGTAGCTGTAGAGAGTAACGAGCAGCAAGGCCCCAAGTTATACTGCAGCCTACAACTGGCGCTCTGCAAGAGTGTTCTGCTCTAAATCCCAAGTTACACTGTCACCTTTGAATCACTGTGTTTCTGAATCCACTTTTCATAGTGCAAACTAGCAGTAGAACTGCTGCATAAGAACTCTACTTCCATTTTTGTACAAGACTCTAAAGAAACCAAGATTTGAGTTGGAGGAGGGGGAGTTTTGGTGCAGGTATTGTAAACTCCAACTTTTGACACCAGCAGTATCGCTTCAATAGCAGTTTCATACAGCTACTAGTTTAAAAGTGGTTATAAATGTGCCCACACACAACCATATTACATCATTTCTTGGAAAAACTTCCTCCAGTTTATAGCATTTCTTCTAAGTCAATTTACATAATCAAGATCACTATACCAACATAAATCATTTGCTGTTCCATTTACTGCATTCTGCAGAACTGTGTGCATATACAGAATAGATAGGTAGCTACACTAAATAAACATTGACGCTGTCAGTACACATCAAAAATTGAGACTTGGAAACAGGGCGCACCACCAGGATATTGTCATAAGATTTCATTTGACTGATCTATTTGTATATATAATTTCCCCGAGCATGCATTTAGCAGACAACCTGCAGTATCCACTTGGTACCACATGGTGAGCAGCCTATGGCAGACAGAAAATACACTGAATCACAAAACCATGGATTTACAAGGCAAATAGAACCAGACGTTTTATTACCAATTTCACATGCTGAAATTGTGGCGATGTTTGATGTCCTCCCTAGATTATGAACAACAGTACTGGCTGGGAAAGTATTACATTCTGTTTTGCTGCTCAGTTTTTCCTAGTGACTCAGTATGTTGGCAAAATAAAGTGGGAAGGGGAAGGAACATCAAAATAAATAAGAGCAACGATCAACAAGAAAAAGATGTTTTCAACAAATACTCCATTGTAACTACAGGATTTATTTAGTATTGAAATACTTACCTGAAGCTGATGGGAAAATCCCAGGATTAATGCAGGAGCTGACTAGTTCTATAAGCAGCATCTCCAAACCCACAACTGTACATAATGTAAATAATTACCTAATGCTGCAAGCACATTCCCCAAATACTAATGTGCACAAAATACAATCCTGTACTTGTTTTTAAAAGCAACGATGTGGATCAAGTTGAAAGATCACATTGTAGTACTTTAGCATGTACAAACTCTAGCTTTTCTCATGATTCAATCTCATTCCCAATCTTACTTGTATGTTCCTTCTCTGTACATAAAGTCCATATCCCCGGAAAAACACCAAGTTTCTGCTTAACAACTTCACAAGTAAGCTGCTGAAGATTATAAATCTGCCAAGTGGATGGGGCAGGGAAGGAAGGTGGTGGTGGTGGGGGGGGGGGGGGGGGGGCGGGGCGGGTGCGGGTTGGGTGGAAAGAGACACGAGGATGCAAACCCAGCTGGGATTCCTGGCCAGCAATGTTCTATGCAGCCATGCAGGATGCAATACTGTTGTACTAATAAATACTTTAAATATATAAACACAAGATATCTCTAGTGTGCATTTGAACAAAGTAAAGCTGCATCTACTTGTACCTCTAATGTAGGGGTACTCATTATGTGGGCCACATGTCAACTGAAGCTCTTGTAAGACTCCATTGTGGCACAGAACAAAATCCAGACCCTCCCCAGTCAGAAGTCATTCTCGCTTCCCTATTCTCCTTCCACACGCCCCACCAAGTCGGGAGTCCTGGCCTGAGATGATACACGCAAAACCTACCAGCGTGTCAATAAGTCACAGCATTCAAAACAGAGCAGAACAAATATTAATTAGGCTCTGGACTTGATCCTGAAACATGTAAACCTACTATACAAATACAGGAAACTCTCTGGTATCCGGCACCAACGGGACCAGGATGGTGTCGGTTGATTAAAAATTCCGGATGACGGAGAGGGTTATCTACCGAGGCTATTTTTAACAAAGAGTCAGACTCCTGTTATTGAGGTGTTCGGACTTCTGACAGTGCCAAGAAGCCAAGTAGTGGCAGTTTGGAGAACTACCCCCACTGACTAACTCGGCCACCACGGGAGATTCGGACTCGGACTCGGCAACATTTCCGGTTATTGAGGTGTTTTCGGAGTATGAATTTTGCCGGTTAATAGAGAATTCCAGATATTTAGGTGCCGTTTAAACGAGAGTTTCCTATGCACAATTAAGCTGCCCTGTACTTGCCTATAAGTTCCACATCAAGATGTACTACAACACCACCAATACGTAAAGTAGTATGATTTTTCTTTAAAAATTTTGGTCCAGAAATTCGGGTCTCCACGGGTGAGTACGTACGGGGTACTCACCCGTAGGTCGAATGGAAGTGACGGTTTTCTGCATGCACTGCGCATGCACGGGAAACCGGCACTTCCGATCCTCTGAACGAAGGGGTTCAGAGGTCGAATGCGCACGCAGGAGAGGCTGCGCGTGCGCTTTGAACTTAGGTTTTTTTTTTTTTTTGCAGGTTTTCCCGGGATCGTAAGCCTGCAGTATTTAGAAATGTAAAAAGCAGGCGTAAGGCCTGCTTTTTACAAGGTAAGTGGTCAATTAATTAAAATTAAAACATTTTTTCCACAGGTTTATTATTTTTAAATACTTTAAAGCAAAGTAAGTTTATTTTTAGCCCCGTTAGAATATAAAATTATTTTTTTCAAAAATTTAAATTGTTTAAAATAGTTATTTAATGTAATTTATAGTTTATTTAAAAAGTGATTTTTTAAAAATTTATTTGAAGGTTTACTGCTATTTTGGGGCCGTAGTGACAGGTCTTCCTGTCAATCTTATGAATGGGCTTTTCCCTCCTCCGATTGGCTGCCCATGGCTCACGTGATCCCAGGGGACGCATCGCACTAACTACACCCCTGGGATACGCAAGCACAGCGCGCCGGCAGCTGGGCCAGGCCCCGGAGCGGAATTCCACGGGGCCCTACAGCTCAACTGCCGGCGCGCAAGGTAAGTGCAGGTCGGGGGCTTGCACCCGCGGGAAGCCCCCGACCCAAATTTCTGGGCCAACATCTACCTTAACTGCTTTCATGTTTGGGATGTAAAATGATATGCTTTTGAAAAAAATCAGTTTTTTAAAAATTGCACATTGATGATTTCTACTGCTAGAAATAATACCGATAATGGATGGAGGTATCTATACTCAGCTGTGCACTTGTATCCAAGATCTACAGGGAAGGAGTAGCTCTATCTGTTGTCCGTAAAGTAACTTTCTCTCTCTGCCTTCACGATGCTGCTGGCCTCATTCGAAGAGTTTGGAGACTGCCCTGGACTCTGATGTTAAGTTTAGGCTCTGGGAGTAGAAAGGAGCCAGCAGATTTCTCCCCCTTGCAGGGATTTACACAGTCAAGTTAGTGCAAGCACTGCAGTAATTGGGCATTCACTTGATCTAGGAGCTGATGGAACCACTGAACAATGACAGAAAGCCCAGAACTTTGTATGCAGCCTACACTCAGCAGAGGGGATGTTTGCTACAGGAACTTCAAAGAAAAAGATAGCCGTGTCCAATAGCAATCACTGACTAAAGTGGAGTTTGAGTGGAGACAGAATGGAGATGCAGAACTGCCGACAGAGACACGGACAAGGTAAAGCAGACACTGGGTTTGAGAAAAACCCAGGTGGCAGAGTGAAAAGGAGCAGGCTAGGTAGATGGTCCCCTTTGACAAACTTTGTTGAGGGCTCCCTAAAACCCCCAATGCCACCTCCGTTCTCTGCCCCTGCTACTCTCTTTCCTCTTCCCTTGTCTCCCCACCCACCCCCACAACCAAGTCAATTTGCTAGCAATCAGTCAGGAAAGCAATTATGAAATAACAACAGAAAACGCTGGAAAAACTCAGCAGGCCAGGCAACATCCGTGGAGAGAGAAACAGAGTCAATGTTTCGGGTCGAAACCCTTCTACAGGAAAGCAATTATATTGGCTGACAAGCAGAATTGATTTTAGCCATGCAAATATAAATATACGTGCTGGAAATAAAACATGACCACACAAACTGAATGTAGACTAGCTGACAGACGGAGCATCAGGGAGAGGGAGGGGGAGTGATTGAGAGTATCTCCAAGATATGAACATTAAAAAAATTGTGACTCGTACTTTATATTTCAATGACCATCTGTGCGAGTCACGATTCCTCCCCCTACTCCCTTTTGTTATTTTACAAGCACTAGGTTTTCTAAAAAAAAACCATGAGAGTGAAAGGTGACTTGGATACCATGCATTTTTCTGCTGTGCAGCGGGTGGTGGTGGGCGAAATAAATGAGAAACAGGAACATTTAGCCCCTCGAGCATGTTCTGCCATTCCATCAGATCATGGCTGATCTGTACCTCAGCTTCATTTACCTGCCTTTGTTCCATATTCCTTGATACCCTTACCCAACAAAATTCTCTCAATCTCAGTCCTGAAAATTTCAATTGACCCAGCATCCACAGCCTTTTGGGAGAGAACGTTCCAGATTTCCACTACACTTTGTGTGAAAAAGTGCTTCCTGACTTCACTCCTGAATGGCCTAGGTCTAATTTTAAGATTATGCCCCCTTGTTCAAGATTTCTGCAGCAGAGGAAATAGTTTTTTCTGTATCTTCCCTATACAATCCTGTTATTATAAAGGCCTCGAATGGAAAACAGGAAAAGGCGAAAAAAAGAAAAAAGGTGGCCGATGTTGGCTGTCTTCTCTCCTCCTCCCCATGGTGAAGGAACCCATCAACCTGTGCGAAAACAAACACTTCACACTTCTGGAAAAATCCGGAAATACATATAGCATGTGGGTCTATTCGCACGCAGAGGGCAGGCTCAGGCACTATGGTTGGCTTTGTGCTGTAAATTGCCGTGGGAGGGAGGCATGTGGCTGCTGCTTGTCTTTACCCTTTGCGCCAACAATGTATACACTGTGTAGCTGATTTTTTTTCTCTGCAGAAATAGTTCAGAAGAGCAAGGAGTGAAAGGAAATGATGAGCCTTGGTCTGGAGGTAAAGTAAAGTGAAAAAAAACAGAAAAGAAAGACTTGCATTTATGTAGTGTCTTTCACGACCTCAGGATGTCCCAAAGCGCTTTACAACCAATGAAGTACTTTTTAAGTAACAACAGAAAATGCTGGAAAAACTCAGCAGGCCAGGCAACATCCGTGGAGAGAAATTAGAGTCAACGTTTCGGGTGAACCCTTTGTCAAGACTAAAGAGGCACAGGAAATGAAATAGATTAAGAGGCCAGGCTGGGAGAGAACAAAAGAGAAGAGACATTAAGAGGTATTCAAAACGAGACGAGATGGTGATAGGACTAGTGGAGACAAAAGACGGCTCTAGGCTAGGTGTGCGCTGGCAGAATGGGAGACAGCTGCCATGTGAAAGAGAGAAAAAAAAAGGAAGGGGGGGGGGGGGGGGAAAGGCCAAAACAAAGGTGTGGATAAAAAATATAAGTAAAAATGTAATAGGGGCCGAGGTTATGATCTGAAATTGTTGAACTCGATATTGAGTCCGGAAGTCTGTAAAGTGCCTAATCAGAAGATGCAGTTGTACAGGGCCTTGGTGAGACCGCACCTTGAGTATTGTGTGCAGTTTTGGTCACCTTACCTGAGGAAGGACGTTCTTGCCATGGAAGGAGTGCAGCGAAGATTCACCAGGCTGATACCTGGGATGGCAGGAATGACGTACGAGGAGAGATTGTGTCGATTGGGCTTATACTCACTGGAGTTTAGAAGATTGAGAGGGGATCTCATCGAAACTTATAAAATTCTGTCAGGTCTGGACAGACTAGATGCAGAAAGGATGTTTCTGATGGCCGGGGAGTCCAGAACCAGGGGTCACAGTCTAAGGATAAGGGGTAAGCCATTTAGGACTGAAATGAGGAGGAATTTCTTCACCCAGAGAGTGGTGAACCTGTGGAATTCTCTGCCACAGAGGGCGGTGGAGGCCAGTTCATTAAATATATTCAAGAAAGAGTTGGATATGTTTCTTGAGGCTAAAGGGATCAAGGGATATGGGGAGAAGGCAGGGACAGGGTACTGAATTTGGATGATCAGCCATGATCTCATTGAATGGCGGAGCAGGCTCGAAGGGCCGAACGGCCTACTCCTGCTCCGATCTTCTATGTTTCTATGAGGTGCTGTTCCTCGAGTTTACGGTGAGCTTCCGTGGAACAATGCAAGAGGCCGACGACTGTGAGGTCCGAGTGGGAATGGGGCGGTGAATTAAAATGGCAAGCGACCGGAAGCTCGGGGTCACCCTTACGGACTGAATATCGCCTTCTGGACTCAACATCGAGTTCAACAATTTCAGATCATAACCTCGGCCCCTATTACATTTTTACTTATATTTTTCATCCACACCTTTGTTTTGGCCTCCCCCCCCCCCAGCCTTTCTTTTTTTTTTCTCTCTCCCACATGGCAGCTGTCTCCCACCTAGTCTAGAGCCATCTTTTGTCTCCACTAGTCCTATCACCATCTCGTCTCATTTTGAATTCCTCTTAATGTCTCTTCTCTTTTGTTCTCTCCCAGCCTGGCCTCTTAATCTATTTCATTTCCTGTGCCTCTTTAGTCTTGACAATGGGTTCACCCGAAACATTGACTAAGTTCTCTCCACGGATGTTGCCTGGCCTGCTGAGTTTTTCCAGCATTTTCTGTTGTTATTTCGGATTTCCAGCATCTGCAGTATTTTGCTATCATACAATTACTTTTGAAGTGTAGTCACTGTTGTAATGTAGGAAACGAGGCACCCAATTTGAGCACAGCAAGGTCCCACAAACAACAATGACCAGATAATCGGTTTTTAGTGATGTTAGTTGAGAGATAAATATTGGCCAGGACACTGAGGAAAGCTCCCTTGCGTCCACCTGAGGGGGCAGATGGGGCCTCTGTATAACGTCTCATCCGAAAGATGACACCGCCAACAGTGAAGCATTCCCTCAGTACTGCACTGGAGTGTCAGCCTAGATTTTGTGCTCAAGTCTCTGGAGTGGGACTTGAACCCACAACCTTCTGATTCAGAGGTTAAAGTGCAGCCACTGAGCCACAGCTGAGAGAGAAAAAAATTATTAGAAAGAAAATGCTTTGTCTAACAACTGGCTGTGGTACATTGCTGCTCATGTCAGCTGACATTCACCCAAGCTGAGAGTCTTTGACTTGACTGAAATTCTAGCTGGAGCATAGTTATCCCTGGAGCAACTCTCAAGCTCAGAACTATGACCCTCAGTCAAAGCTTGGTGACTACCCCTGCCATAGTACAACCAGAGTTGCTTCTGCATTGTACAAAGTGCTGTGCTAGAGCCACCAGCTCTCGACACACAGGTCCCCCACAACTGGCAGCAACAGCGACGTAAACATTGCCAGATTTACCAAGATAAGCAGCCTAGAACCGCAATATAAAAACTTAGCAAGATAGCAAAATTGTCTCAAAAGATAACATTAAAAGGCACCTTCCACGTTCATAATAGCAAATAAAATTAATGTGATTTTACTCAAGTGAACTATTAAATACACAGGCCCAGTAATTCCGTTCCAAACGCGTGAGTACGGTCGGGGTACTCACGCGTCTGGCTGGAGGAAATGCCGGTTTTCAGCATGCACAGCGCATGCGGGGAAAACCGGCATTTCCTGTCCTCTGAACGAAGGGGTTCAGAGGCACAGCGCGTGCGACTGCACAGGCAGCACGTGCGCAGTGAACTTCGTCGATTTCATTCATGGATTCAGTGAGGTTAAGTCCTTACAACTTACACATGAAAAAAGCATGAGTACAGTTGCTCCAGAGGCTGCGGAGGAAGATATATTTTATCGTGGAGCTTCTGAAAGGCAATATTTTTGTTTGGGAAAGGGAGGGAAGTTATTTTAAGAAATGCTGAGGTAAGTTTTAAAGTTTAATTTTTTTTTTTTATAAACGGGTTTTCAGTACTGTAGGTAGAAGGAGCAATTGTGGCTGTGTGAATTGAATTTGCTGTGTTTATTAAATGTGAAAATGACTGTTCTAAAATGAGTAATGTAACATTTCCAACATTTTTAAGAAAGAAACTTATCAGTAATATATTCTTTTAAGTAATTATGTATGTATGTCCGTATGTATTCCTTTACGTATATGTATGTATGTATATATTCCTTTGCTTGTGTATGAATGTATGTATTTAATTATGATTTTCCAATAAGTTACTTTCTCTGAAAGTCATAATTAAATACATACATTCATACACATAAGTAAAGGAATATATACATACATATACGCAAAGGAATATATACAGACATACATACATAATTACTTAAAAGAATATATTACTGATGAAAAGTTTCTTTCTTAAAAATGTTGGAGTCATTTTCACATTTAATAAACACAGCAAATTCAATTCGCATAGCCACAATTGCTCCTTCTACCTACAGTACTGAAAACCCGTTTTAAAAAACAAAAATAAACTTTAAAACTTACCTCAGCATTTCTTAAAATAACTTTCCTCCCTTTCCCAAACAAAAATATTGCCTTTCAGAAGCTCCACGATAAAATATATCTTCCTCCGCAGCCTCTGGAGCAACTGTACTCGTGCTTTTTTCATGTGTAAGTTGTAAGGACTTAACCTCACTGAAAGCATGAATGAAACTGGCGAATTTTACTGCGCACGCGCTGCCTGTGCAGTTGCACGCGTTCTGCCTCTGAACCCCTTTGTTCAGAGGACAGGAAATGCCGGTTTTCCCTGCATGCGCTGTGCATGCTGAAAACCGGCATTTCCTCCGGCCAGACGCGTGAGTACCCCAACTGTACTCACACGTTTGGAATGGAATTACTGGGCCAACATTTTACATGTCAATAAAATGAAAAATTTAACAATTGCACGATTTGCCCCCTCGTATTTGCGACTGAGGGTCCAAGGAGGTGCATTGCGCAAGAGGTCATCGTTGTACGTATCCTCACACTGTTCCCTTTCGGGAACTGTATGAAGTGGTGGAAGGATTTCTGGCCACGTTAACGCTCCTTCCGTGACCATAACCATCTTCATACCAGCCATTAGGGTGGTTAGGCCTATGGCGTGAGGGTTTTACGGGCTCCCACAACCCATCTGAGGGGGGGGGGGGGCACCCACACCCGCGGACGCAAGTATCCCGCTGGATGTCCACCCAGAATTTATAGTTGGAGCTCCGACTCCACTTGCCGGGACTGTCTGGAGCGGGGTTCGAAACCCTACTCCTTCTGGCCCAGCGGCGGGGATGCTTACCGCTACGCAAAAGGCACACTCCGCGCAAAAGGTGACACCCATACGTTTCCTGCGCCTTTTCCCTCCCCGTGACTGGGGCCCTATGCTGCCACTTGAAAGACCAAGCTATCATCTGTCCTTTTTGCGGCACCTTGGACTTCTCATTACCAATGATGAGCAGGCGCTGCGCCTCCACCTCGTTGAGGAGATTGCTGAGGTCATCATCAGTTCAACTGTGAGTTCTTTTAATGCCGTGAATTGTGCTCATTCCAGCCATTTCACGTTGCTAATCGGAGTGGGCCTTTGGCGTAGCGGTAGGATCCCCGCCGCTGGGCCAGACGGGGTAGGGTTTTGAACCCCGCTCCAGACAGTCCCGGCAAGTGGAATCGGAGCTCCGGCTCTAAATTCTGGGTTGACATCCAGTGGGATATTTGCGTCCATGGGTGTGGGTGGCCCCCCTCCCGCCATAGGACTAACCACCCTAATGGCTGGTACAAAGATGGGTACGGTCACGGAAGGAGCGTTAATCACGGCCATAAATCCTTCCACCACTTCATACAGTTCCCCAAAGGGAACAGTGTGAAGACACGTATGACGACGACGTTGCTAAATAAATAAATGGAATGAAAAAAATTCTCTCAGGGCTTTTAAAAGTCTTTAAATTGCTTTAATTCTGTTTAAAACTACTTCAGATTCTTCAAAATAATGTAAACGTTTTTAAAAGTTTATAAAAGTTACCAAAAGCTTCATAAAAATACCAAAAACCTATTTGAAATGCTGCTCTGCATGTAAAAATGCTTTGCAGCTTGTGAGAAACATTGGGGGTGTGTCCTATTAAACTGAGACCTCAAGGGGGGTGTCTCAGTTGCACAGCGCGCTCCAGGCTTCACGCTGGCTGCACTCCTGGGCGGCGTGACGTCAGACGCTGCCCGGGATTCTTCTCTTTCAAAAAAGGAATTCCAGGCGTCCCTGGAGGTGAACGGCAGGCGCGTCGGGTGAGTGCAGATCGGGGGCTTGCACGCGCGGCAAGCCCCGATCCGAATTTCTGCCCCACAACTTAAACCACAAATGAGCAGGGCCTATATTTGGTTCATTCACTGGTAAAGATTAATTTAATGATAAAAGACCCACCAAGGTTTACTGCTCTTAATTCTAGGTTTAATTCAAATTATCTGACAATTCAATTTGTGAAGTACTAAATTCTTAGTTTGCTGTGTTAGTTACATTCCTCAAATTAAATCATTGGATAATTCCAAAATGACTGAATTAGCAGTGGACTGCATTTTATATATGTAAAGTGCTGGCTGATAAGGTAGTGCTTCCTACCACTTTTAGTGTCCTATCACTAAACACTTAGGAGCAATCTTGAAGCAAGCGTTCTAAGTGGCAACAACAAATTAAAAAGCCTTTGTTTTGATGGGGAAAGGAATGTTACCCCACTGTTCAAAAAGGGTGGTAGAGAGAAAACGGGGAATTACAGACCGGTAAGGGAAAAAAGTGACCGGATCGGACAAAGTCAACATGGATTTACAAAAGGTAAATCGTGCTTGACTAATCTACTGGAATTTTTTGAGGATGTAACTGGTAAAATAGATAAGGGAAAACCAGTGGATGTGGTGTATTTGGATTTTCAAAAGGCTTTCGATAAGGTCCCACATAAGAGATTAGCGTGTAAAATTAAGGCACATGGGATTGGGGGCAAGGTATTGACTTGGATAGAGAACTGGTTGGCAGACAGAAAGCAAAGAGTTGGAATAAACGGCTCTTTTTCCTGAGTGGCAGGCAGTGACTAATGGGGTACCGCAGGGATCGGTCCTTGGACCCCAGATATTCACAATATATATTAATGATCTGGACGAGGGAACTAGATGTAATATCTCCAAGTTTGCAGACGACACAAAGCTGGGTGGGCGTGTGTGCTGTGAGGAGGACGCCGAGAAACTCCAGTATGATTTGGACAGGTTGGGTGATTGGGCAGAAGCATGGCAGATGCAATATAACGTGGATAAATGTGAGGTTATCCACTTTGGTGTCAAAAACAGGAAGGCAGATTATAATCTGAATGGCAATAGATTGGGAGAAGGGGAAGTGCAACGAGACCTGGGTGTCCTTGTGCAACAGTCGCTGAAAGTAAGCATGCAGGTGCAGCAGGCGGTTAAGGCGGCAAATGGTATGTTGGCCTTCGTAGCGAGGGGGTTTGAGTACAGGAACAAGGATGTCTTGCTGCAATTGTACAGGGCCTTGGTGAGACCACACCTTGAGTATTGTGTGCAGTTTTGGTCGCCTTATCTGAGGAAGGATGTTCTTGCCATGGAAGGAGTGCGGCGAAGATTCACCAGGCTGATACCTGGGATGGCAGGAATGACGTATGAGGAGAGATTGGGTCGATTGGGCTTGTACTCGCTGGAGTTTAGAAGAATGAGAGGGGATCTCATCGAAACTTATAATATTCTAACAGGACTAGACAGACTAGATACTGGAAGGATGTTCCCGATGGTCGGGGAGTCCAGAACCAGGGGTCACAGTCTAAGGATAAGGGGTAAGCCATTTAGGACAGAGATGAGGAGGAATTTCTTCACCCAGAGAGTGGTGAACCTGTGGAATTCTCTACCAAAGAAGGCAGTGGAGGCCAATTCATTAAATATATTGAAGAAGGAGTTGGATATATTTCTTAAGGCTAAAGGGATCAAGGGATATGGAGAGAAGGCAGGAACAGGGTACTGAATTTGGATGATCAGCCATGATCTCATTCAATGGCGGAGCAGGCTCGAGGGGCCGAATGGCCTACTCCTGCTCCTATCTTCTATGTTTTATGTTTCTATGTTTCTATGCCCGGTGAAAGCAAGGGGAGGAGGGGAAAAGAAAAGAAAACATCAAGTTCCAAGATAAGGGAATTCAGCAATCAACTTTCTATCAAGAAAATTAATGGAGCTCTGTTTATATGGGCGAACAAAGACGGAGAAGACATCTCAAAAGACGTAAAAGATTTTTTTCCATCAGCAGTGCAAATGGAGTTAGTTTAAGATGCATGTCTGGGGAGATCCAGTCCAATACAAATGAAAAAACCTATTCCACCACCCCCCAAAAAATGTAGAAAAAAAAAACTGGACATCATTAATTTCTTAATATATTCCCCCTGTCTCACTGGGAATACTTTAGTTTTAATAACAACTTGCATTTATATAGCACCTTTATCATAGGAAATAGCCCCAAGGCACTTCAAAGAAATGTAATCAAACAAAAATTGAAGCTTGAATTAAAAGCTTGGTCAAAGAGCTAGGTTTTAGGAGCGTCTTAAAGGAGAGGAGTGAAAAGGCAGAGAGGTTTAGGGAGGAGATTCCAGAGCTTAGTGCCTAGATGGCTGAAGGTGCAGCCTCCAATGGTGGGACAAAGGGAGAGGGGAATGCATAAAGAGACCAGAGTGGTAGGAATGGCAAGTTCTCAGAGGGTTGTCGGGCTGAAGGAGGTTAGAGGTAGAGAGAGATGAATCCACGGTGGGATTTGAACACGAGGATGAGAATTTTAGAATCAAGGCGTTGATGGATCAGGAGGCAATGTAGGTCAGCGAGCACATAGGTGATGAGTGAACAGGACTTGGCGCGAGTTAGTCTACGGGCAGCAGAGTTTTGGATGAACTAAAGTTTTAGTGTGAAAGATGGGAGGAAGGCCTGGAGAGCACTGGAATAGTCGAGTCTGGATGCAACAAAAGCATAGACGAGGGATGGAGCAGCAGGTAAGCAGAGGCAGAGGCAGAAGCAGGTGATGTTACAGAGGTGGAAGTAGGAGGTCTTTGTGGTGCATTTTAAAATAAATTGCTCATCAATAAATGAAAGCTGAAGCTACTAAATTTAAGCAAACAATGCCCTGCTACAGTACCAAAATGGCTCTTATCAAAGTCACAAATGACATCCTATGCGACTGTGACAATGGTAAACTATTCCTCCTCATCGGTGGTATAGTGGTTAGCACTGTTGCCTCACAGCGCCAGGGACCCGGGTTCGAATCCGGCCTCGGGTGACTGTCTGTGTGGAGTTTGCACATTCTCCCCGTGTTTGCGTGGGTTTTCTCCGGGTGCTCCGGTTTCCTCCCACAGTCCAAAGATGTGTGGGTTAGGATGATTGGCTATGATAAATTGACCCTTAGTGTTAGGGGGATTAAATACATGGGGTTACGGGGATAGGGTGGGATATGTGTTGGTGTAGGGGTTACGGGGATCGGGTGGGATATGTGTCGGTGCAGGCTCGATGGGCCGAAATGGCCTCTATCTGCACTGTGGTGATTCTGTGATCCTTCTCGACCTGCCTGCAGCCTTTGACATGGTTGACCACACCATCCTCCTCCAACGCCTCTCCACTGTTGTCCAGCTACATGCTGCCCCTCGGCGACATCATCCGAAAACACAGCATCAGTTTCCACATGTATGCTGACAACACCCAGCTCTTACCTCACCACCGCCTCTTTCGACCCCTCCACTGTCTCAATTGTCACACTACTTGTCCGACATCCAGTTCTGGATGAGCAGAAATTTCCTCCAACTAAACATTGGGAAGACCGAAGCCATTGTCTTTGGTCCCCACCACAAACTCCGTTCCCTAGCCACCAATTCCACCCCTCTCCCTGGCAACTGTCTGAGGCTGAACCAGACCGTCATATTTGACCCCAAGATTCTTATGTTCTTCTTATTACCTTCTGACCACATATCCGCACCATCATGAAGACTGCCTATTTTCACCTCCATAACATCGCCCGTCTCCGCCTCTGCCTCAGCTCATCTGCTGCTGAAACCCTCATCTATGCCTTTGTTACCTCTAGACTTGACTATTTCAATGCGCTCCTGG
This sequence comes from Somniosus microcephalus, assembly GCF_052327205.1. NCBI lineage: Eukaryota > Metazoa > Chordata > Chondrichthyes > Squaliformes > Somniosidae > Somniosus > Somniosus microcephalus. The sequence continues at coordinate 22,745,391 of NC_141000.1, read as the reverse complement.
CTGGCCTCCCATTTTCTACCCTCCGTAAACTTGAGGTCATCCAAAACGCTGCTACCCCTGTCCTAACTCGTACCAAGTCCCGTTCACCCATCACCCCTGTGCTCCGGTTAAACAACACCTCGATTTCAGAATTCTCATCCTTGTTTTCAAATCCCTCCATGGCCTCGCCTCTCCCTATCTCTAATCTCCTCCACCCCTACAACCCGCCGAGATATCTGTGCTCCTCCAATTCTGGCCTCTTGAGCATCCCGGATATTAAATCGCTCCACCATTGGCGGCTATGCCTTCAGCTGCCAATCCCCTAAACTCTGGAATTCCCTCCCTAAAGCTCTCCACCTCTCTTTCCTCTGTTAAGAGACTCCTTAAAACCTCTCTCTTTGACCAAGCTTTGGGCCACCTGCCCCACTATCTCCTTGGGTGACTCGGTATCAAATTTTGTTCGATAGCGTGACGTTATACTACATTAAAGGCACTATACAAATGCAAGTTGCTGTTGTTGATGAGGTGCATGCAGCTCTATTGTTTGTCTGTTGGTTGATCTCCAGGGAGTCAATCTGATTCTAGTGCAGAGAATAGGTTTACAGGTAATAACTGCTTTTTTTGTGGCCAATAAGTATGACCATTCTACAAAGTACAAAAAAAAAATCACTGGGGAAGATTTTGTATTATTTCTGACATTCTTTTGAGTGACTGAGGCATATCACGCTGTGACAAACACAGTGACACGGGGTCTGGAATATTGTTCAGTTAGCTATAGACGTGTTTCTATCCGTCTATAGCTAACAGAAAAATTCCAGACTCTGAGCCACTAAGTTTGTCACATCATGGTGTGTCTCAGCCACTCACCTAGAAATGTCAAAAGCAGCACAAAAATCTAGAAAACAGTGTAATCTTATTTTTCAGCTCAGTCCTTTATTGACCTTCACATGATCATCATTGTTATAACAGACCATGTACAATACCATGGTTCTTGTCTCTGGTTGGCACCCACATGACACTTTAAGGTATTGTTTGGAAACTGAATGATGGAAAGCAGTTTATTGAAGATTGTCGTGACGTTTCCGAACCACCCACCACCAGTACTTACTGAGACACAGAATCACACGCCCTTAAGTAACCTCCAGCCCTACTGTAAAAATCCCAGTAAAACTGCCAGTTTATGACTGGATGGGTGTTTCGTGGAAACTGTCAGCCTTGTCTCAAAATTAGAACCTAGAATTCGCAACTCCCTGCTGTCTCCAATATCTAAAATCACATACAACATTTCCATTTGGTACAAAAGTAGCCATTCAATCTCCATACATCACACCCTTTTCATCGAGACACAAGTGCCACTTCTTTGATTGTTCTCATTCAATTTCCCCTTTATATTTTCTGCTCCAAGTTTTGATCCAAAGAGAGATGCATGCGCTTATGTTTGTTACGATATCCCTGATCACCTCAACTCCCTTGAATCATCCGAATTCAAAAGACACTTTTCCTTCACCCAGTAAATTGACGACCTATTAATCCCCTAACCCGGGATAACTGTAGAACTTATCAACTTTTTGGCAAGCACTGAACTAACTTCCACTCTTCTGAGATCACTATTATTGCTAACTTCAACATTTACCATCAGCAACAGCTCAGCTTTTCCAATCTGATTGGCGATACTACCAAGTCCTTCACTAATCTGAATGGCCATTAACAATTCAAGTCAGCCTGCCTAGTAATTCAGCTAATTGTCCTGGATCTTTCCCTCACCTCCAATCCTAACTTATACCGTATTCATCTCACTGCTGGGCTCTCCCGACCACTATTATTTTTTAAAATTTATATCTGGCAGATATTCTACTACAAAAATTCAATGGTCTTATTTAAGTCACTACTGATTTCTTGTATAAGGGGAGATTTTCCCTGGGTCTGCGCCCAGGCATAGCAAATACTGGAAAAATAAGGCAGATCTGAGGACGTGCCTGTAAAGAAATCCAACCAATTTTCCTTCAATTAATTTAAATGGTAGGAAAATCAGACAGGTTCCATTACAGGCTCCACCCACCCAATGTGCCCAATTGATCCAGCGAGCCTGGGCACAGATCCAGAAACCTCCTCTACAGTGTCGAACCAGACTGGTGTAAAGTGCAATTTTGTTGCAGGATCTTCTACAAGCAGTGATACGAAACAGTGGTATAAAAAACAGAAAATGCTGGAAATACTCAGCAGGTCAGGCAGCATCTGTGGAGAGAAACAGAGTTAACGTTTCAGATCGATGACTTTTCGTCAGAACTTCTGGCGAAAGGTCATCGACCTGAAACGTTAACTCTGTTTCTCTCTCCACAGATGCTGCATGACCTGCGGAGTATTTCCAGCATTTTCTGTTTTTATTTCAGATTTTCAACCTCCGCAGTATTTTACTTTTCTATGAAACAGTGATTCATTTTAGAACTCCTGTTTTAACACTCTGACCTTTCTATCTGGGCATGTGAAGCAACTGATGTCATTCTAGCTAGTATGGCAAGTTTCATACCTTACATTCCTCTTCAATCAGATCTAGTATTTTATCTTGGTTCAATCATGTTATTTAGGCCTACTGCCTCAAAAATTCTGCCTATCACAGCTGATCTCTTGATCAGCCCAAAGCATCTGTAGCCAAATCCCAGTCCACCATTATATCTTGGAAATTTGCTCATTTTCACCCTACATGCTTATCATTCTGCCACCTTGGTTCCATTGCATTAGCTACAGTAACTTTAGAAGATATTATTAACTCTCAAGATATCCATGACCTTACAAATTCTGGCCTAGTCAATGATTGCCAGCATGGTTTTCAGCAAAGCTGTCTGATTGGTGACCTCGGTGCCTATGGTACACAGTTTGCTCTTAAAGACTTAAGTGAATCATCCATCATTGGTTTAGACATCTTCGAAGCCTTTGACAGGCTCTAGCACCATGCATTTCTCAACAAGTCATCGAATGGTCCCCCACTAAGGATATGTTCATGCCCAACTCATTCCTCGCACATTCCTTTATCTGTGCTCTAGTTGATGATTCATTCTATGGCTCTTTCCATTAACTCAGGTGTCTTACAGGAATCTGTCCTGTTTCCTGTTCCTCGTATCAGTGATCTTCTCCAATCATCCAACCATTCAGTCCTTTACTGATTATTTCACTCAACTTTCTTCACATCACATCCTCCAATCTACGCCTCTGAACTCAGATAGAACTCCTTCCACTGTTACAATGGTCTCCAAGAAGTCTGGTTCCTTTATTCATGCTAAATGTTTCTTTTCCCAGTAACTCAACTCTATAAGAGCACAAGTCTATCCAAGGCATCAGAAATCCACTCATATCTAGAAGGCTCCTCCAGCACTGCTGAACAGAATACAAGAAAAAAAACTAGTTAGCTGATGAGTAATTTCTCTCTCACATCTAACCTTCAACGTTTGTCACATATTGTTGAGTCTCTATTTGATTAATACTGTAGTCAGTGCTCTTCTGAACTTCCCTCTCAGTCCTCCAACTTATGTCACGGTGTTTAAATCAAGACTCGATACAGTTTCCTACTCTACCTCATTCTCTCCCAGTTCCTCAAAACTGTGCAATGTCTTACCTTTCAGTCTTTCTTACAATTATCAAGCCTGAAGCTACCTTCTCTACTTCCTGATTCACCTTGTCTTCTCTCTTACCCTCATTCGTGTCTCACAGTATGGCCTTTCACCTTGACGTCTTCTTAAAGCATAGTAAGTTGCCACTGAACACAATATCTTAGGCAACTGTGCCAGTAAAACTCGCTCACGCGACATCACAACCTCCGCTACTGCCACCTCAGGATCATGACCGAATGCATAGCTAAGCTCAGCATTTGTCTCAGCCTCCACTAAGAGAAGTCAAAAATATGCTACAAGGGCAGAGCTAGTGCAGCTGCTACTAAGATGACAGCTCTTTATTAAAACCTACAGGCTCTATAATTTTCATTAATGGGCTTTCAACATCTCTACGACCTCTGGGTTAGCTGACTTTGTAGGGTTGTGAGAAAGATAGCTACCCTCACATCTGCAGCGAGATGCGTGGCAGCAAAGGAAAGGGTGGGGGGGGGGGGGGGGGGGGCAGGGGCGGCCAAAATAAGAGAAAGGGAGAAAAGGATAAGAGAACAGGGCACCGAAGGATGTAATATTGACTATTTTTATATCAATTTTGGGTCACGCTTAAATTGCCAAGATATTCATTTTTTTCTGAATCATTAAAATGAGTGGTACTACAGCAGACCACCAGAATTCGTTTCAACTAAAATCTTTTGACCTTTATACCACAGTCAATGCTCATCTTTTCCAATGATAAACTACTACTTCCAGAGGATTGGCTGTAACTGCTGTTTCTTTAGTTATGTCCAGAGCATCAACAGCTATGGCATCTCTTCTTAGCCCCACTCTGGATTTCTCCAAATCTCTATCCTTGGCCTCCTTCTATTCCACATCTACATGCTATCCCTTGGCGACATCATTTGCAGACATGGGCGACAGCTTCCACATGTATATTGATAACATCCAGCCGACACCTCTCAGCCCCTCCACTGTCAGTTGTCAGGCTACTTGTCCAACATCCAATCTTGGAAATTGTAGCTCATCCTCCCGTTAAACATCGGGAAGACCAAAGGGACTGTCTTCAGTCCCTGCCACAAATGTCATACCCTTACCCCTCGTCACGGATTCTATCCCCCTCCCCAACCACTTCTCAGCCTGAACCAGACAGTTTGCAAACTCGGCATCCTATTCAACCCCAAGCTGAGCTTCTGACCCCATATTCTTTTCATCACAAAGACCACCTATTTCCACCTAGGTAACATTGCCTGCCCCCACCTCTTCCTCAGCCTATCGGCTGCTGAAACCCACATCTGTGCCTTTTGCCTTTAGACTACTACTCCATATAGTCCTTCTGGCCTCTTGCACATCCCCGATTTTAAACGCTACACCATTGGTGGCCATGCCTTCAGCTGCTGAGACCCTAAGCTCTGGAATTCCCTCCCTAAACGTCTCCACCTCTCTTTCCTTCTTTAAGTGCTCCTTAAAACCTACCTCTTTGACCAAGCTATTGTTCATCTGCCCTAAAATCTCCTTATGTGGCTCGGTGTCAAATGTTGACTGATAATGCTCCTGTGAGGCGCCTTGAGGTGTTTTACTATGTTAAAGGCGCTATATAAATGCAAGTTGTTGCTGTTGTTCATCCTCTACCCTCCCTAAACTTCAACACCTTCATGTCCTGCTCACCAATTACCCCCATCTCTGCTGACATGCTCTGGCTCCTGATCGCTCAACACCTTAGATTTTAAATTCTCATCCTTGCATTTAAATCCCTTCATGGCCTCGCCTCCCCTATCTGTGTAACCTTTTCCAGCCCTACAACTCCAAAACCCCAAACTCTCTGGGCTGGATTTTGTCAATGGGGGCGCTTTGGGGACAGGACTGCTGGTTTTCAGGTTTCAGTCCCGCTCCCAACGACGTCTGACCAACCCACGCTAATTTCCCTTGTTTGACCTTTACCGGCCAATTAAGGGAAAGCCGGTGACAGAGGACGTCAGCGTATGACGTTTCATCTGTCAAAATGTTTTCGACTGATGAATTGTCAGCGTTTGACAGCTTTTAGAAGCTGTCAAACACTGACAATCTCTGTTCTAAGGTGAGCCCTTGCACAGAAGGCTCACCAAAACCACTCTCCTCAGCAGAAAGCAGATAGCTGCTGCAATCTGTCATCTCTGCCATTGAGATGAGGCACCTCCGGATCCTCAAAGGTTGAAGCCTGCAGGAAGAAGCAAAGGTAAGGAAATGTTTTCCAACACTTTACACTCACCTCTCATACTTGCCTCTCCACACTTGCACCCATCACTCACCTCTACAGCTGACTTTTCGATCTCCTTCACCTCCGCAGACCCACCACTGACCCTGGCGAGGTTCACAGCCATCAGGAAGCCCGCACTTGCGGGGGTAAAATGGGGATAAGCCTCAAAACTGCCTGTTAACAGGCAGTTAACTGTCTCTAATCCCCTTCCCGCCTCTAGGGTCAGTACCTGCTCCCAGTTTCTGCCATTTTCCCGGCAGTCCCGCCTCCCCAGGGTTGGGAAAATCCCCCTTTGTTTCTCTGACACTGGCCTCTTGTGCATCCCCTTCTCCCTTCGCCCAAGCATCGTCGTCTGTGCCTTCAGCCACTTAGGGTCCATGCTCTGGAAATCCCTTCCCTGAACCCCTTTCTCTCTCCTGTTAAGACCCTCCTTAAACCCCACCTCATTGACCATGCTTTTGGTCACCCCTCCTTTGGCTCAACATCCTTTCTTCTTCTGATTACACCTCTGAAGTGCCTGGAGGCATTTTTCTATGTTAAAGGTGCTATATAAATAATGGTATTATTACAAAGCACTAATGTTCATTACAAGTACCAACAACTCAGAGCTGCCTACTCAAGGGCAATAGAAACTTGAATTAAAGCATGTGCTAGTTTAACCCAGGAAATGGATGTAGCTTGCTGCTTTTAGCTACATTGGCCCGTAATTTACGGTCAGCAGCAAAGCAAAGGCATTCGCCGCTGGCCCCAAAGTAAGCTTCCTACAAAGATCTTGCGATCTCTGTGGAGAGGTTCGGCTTTTCCAACAGCAGCTGAAATCAACATAGTATAGTGGTAATCCCATAGTGCGAGCTGCTGTGACGTCAACAAGCTATCTAAGCAGCTAATCACATTGCGGAATTGTCACAGAGAACCAGGAAGTAAGTAAGCTCCTTTGATTCAAACTTTTTAAAAATTTTATAGAGAGCAAAACGAAGATTGGGACTCTCACATGGGGAAATGGTAAATCTGAAATAAAAATGAACAAACTTAAAACATTTTTTTTTTTTGAAGTTTCTTAAAAATTTTAATTTTTATTAAAATGGATAAATTTGACACTCCACAAAATTACATTTAGTTTTTCAGGGCCACAACGGTTGTTTATCGGTAGTTATTACTCAGATCGCTGTTAAAACCCCAGTTACACCTGATTTGAATGTGTCTAACTTTTTATGGGCTTTCTAACAGCAATATTCATTCAAAGAGGAAGTTTATCAGTTCAGTGATTTCACAGATGCCGGCTCTTTGGGAGTGGGGGGGGGGGGGCGGGGGCGGGGGTGTTCCACAGCACAGCCTGTGGAGGAGCAGTGAATGACAGAACGCAACTTCAGGATTTCCACATTAGACTGAGCACGCACTAAATCCTGAAGTTGCAGTCAGTTTCAAAGGCAAAATAACAGCGAACTCTGCCAGTTCGCCATCATCAGGACCCCCAAGTTCCGGGCCAATATTATATTTTTGGTGAGATGACACCTTGGGTATTTGCAGACACACAAATGAAATCTAGTACTTGCTCAATTCTCTGCATTTTATACAGCTCAGCAAAAGTATTAAGTTAAAGACACATTTGTTGAACATGGTTTTAGAACCTAGAGGGGAGTCTTTTTTTTGACTTTAAGTAACAAATTTAATTTGGATTAAAATACCATCCTCAATTCAAAAACAATTTTCTTTGTAATATACGTACCACAAATTAACTTAAAGTAATGCACCATCAGTAAGAGGGGGGTGGAAATCAGCAAAGCAGTAAAACTAATAAGCACACAAAACCCAAGAGGCTTGCACTAGTATTAGATTTGTTATATACAAGTCTCCAGTCTCAGCTACATTACAGTACTGAGATGGAAGAGCCAAAAATTTACATTGCATTAACCTGGAGATTTGCAATCTATTTGAAATTACATTAGTGACAAATTGAAGGAAAAGGGTAGGTGGAACTTTCAGTATATACAGTACTCCCTGTCATAATCTAGACTCATTGCTCAATACAAAAGTTAGCTTCCGTAGACAAGCATGTAATTCCTATGAAACAAAACTTAATCTTGTGCACAAAGTAGGATAGTGAGCTTCTGGGGGAACAATAAACCTTTTACCCTTGGGCTATGTACAGCATCGAAGCTTTGACCACACTCGATCAGCTCCGATGGACCGGTCACATCGTCCCCATGCCCAATACGAGACTCCCAAAACAAGCGCTCTACTCGGAGCTCCGACACGGCAAGAGCGCCCCAGGTGGGCAGAGGAAACGCTTCAAGGACACCCTCAAAGCCTCCTTGAAAAAGTGCAACATCCCCACTGACACCTGGGAATCCCTGGCCCAAGACCGCACAAAGTGGAGAAGAAGCATCCGGGAAGGCGCCAAACACCTCGAGTCTCTTCGCTGGGAGCAAGCGGAAGCCAAGCGCAAACAGCACAAGTCAACCCAAGCACTCCACCCACCCGCCCCTTCAACCACCATCTGCCCCACCTGTGACAGAAACTGTAGCTCCCACATTGGACTCACCAGTCACCTGAGAACTCATTTTTAATGTGGAAGCAAGTCATCCTCGGTTCTGAGGGACTGCCCAAGAAGAAGAGAAGATGTACTGGAAATAGCACAAGATATCACCTTGCACTCCTGATCTCTCCACCTAACCAAACAAGACAGTGACAAACTGTTGGCTCCTAACAGATACATACTGCAGCCTCTGGGCCAGGACTTCCGTTCACTTGAGTTACTGTGGTGCAATGAGTAGAAGCAAAAGCAAAATCCAATGAAAATAAATGCAGAACTTAACTTACACATTACATTAATCTGGCAAATCATTTAGAGATTCTTAATTCTTTTCAGTGCACATTAAGCAAAGGTTGTGATGAAGCAAAACATGGCTTTAAGGACAATGGAGTCCCTTCACGCCACAGTAACTCAGACAACTGAACTGAAGACCTAGCCAAAGGCTGTAGTATTCATCTGTTAGGAGACCAGTGAGCATACAGCGGTCAATCAGATCAGCTTTTAAAGACTCAATGGGTCAACTATCTGAGCAAAAGACCCCCTGATGGGACAACAGTCACAAACAATTAGCTCACATCTACTGGCTTTCAATCAGACAGGTGTCGAGGAATGCAATAGCCAACATGAAAAATCCCTTGTTCCACAAAGAATGCATAACTTGGTTAGAAAGTGTTCCAAGAGCTACTAAGGACATCAAATCAGATGACCCGACTTCACATGCAAAGCTGCGGAAACAATAGCTTCCGTTAGCCAAAACCCACTTTAAAAGTCTCAGAAAGAATGCCACTTTAGAATTACATTTAAAAACTTTTACAGTAATAACATGCAATACCGACCCAGGACCTGAAACAGGATGGATTCCTGCCCCCACACTGATATTGTGACAAGTACTTTTACTTATTTTTTTTTAATTCCTACTTTACAAGACATAGTCACCATGTAAATAGATAAATCCTACATTACAACAGTGACTACACTTCAAAAGTACTTAATTGGCTGTAAACTGCTTTGGGATGTCCTGAGGTCGTGAAAGACACTGTATAAAATGCAAGTCTTTCTTCATTTCAGGTCTCCAGATTTCAGCATGGAATTATTCTGGTACAAGTTACAGGACAAGCCAGCAAAGTGCTGCATTCAGGACAGAGATCCAGCATCTTTTCCAATATACTGGATATAAATCAGGTGCCTCAAGTCCAGAAACACTACAATCATGTAACTGGTTGGTACCAAATTGTTCAGATTCCTAATCAACAACCTGAAGCAGGAACATGCTGATCTTCCTCACGTGCTGTTCCTTCAAGGGGAAGCAACAACATACAGGCACCAGAAGATGGAGATGCATCTTGCCTCAATCTCCCATTCTGTTGAGTTCCCAATCTTAGTGGGGAGGCATTAAGTGTATACCAGGTCTCCGTCTACTTCCACCTCTAGAACATTGCAAGCCTCCAACCCGATCTCAGACCATCTGCAGCTGAAATCCTTATTTGTGCATTTATCACCTCCAGACTCAATGGCCACGATACTAATATAAAGGCGGGTTCCTTGCTGAGGTGCGGTGAGGTGGGAGGGCGGTGGTATGTATGCGCAAACCCCAAATGTAAAGTCAGTGAGTCAGACGTCTCCAAGCTGCGCAGCGTTGCTATTTAAAGGGCCAATGCAGAAATTGAATTTGTAGGAGCTGTTTAGGAGAGAGGCACAAAAAGCAAGGGTAGCACCCAGATTTAATGATGCTTCCCTGGAATTACTGATGGGTGCAGTCAGGGGCAGGGGTACCTACTTTTCTCCCAGCAATGGGAGGAACAAACCTGCGGCTGTCAACAAGAAAATGTCGTTGGGGGTGGCTGAGGAGATGAGCAGCAGGAGCATTGTGCCCTGGTATTGGATGCAATGCAGGAAGCAGTTTAATGACCTAACCAAGTCAGGAAAGGTGAGTACATTTGCTGATTCATCTACATCCTGTGGTGCAAACGTCCTGCCCCCCCCACCCTTCACTCTAGTTTACCAAGCGTACTACATCACTCCTCACACCCACTTAAGTTTCAGCACCACCCATCCTTCGCTTTCAATGCACTTCCTCACCTTCTCCATGTATCCATTCACCACTGTCATTCACCCATTATACAAGGTCCTGTATCAGTCTGATAGTCACCCTCACCAAATGCATTCCAGCCATCAGGTGAATATATGATCTTCATTTCACTCACAGGTCTAGTTCTTCGCCCCTATTAGGAGAAGAGAGAACAAAACACAAAGGAGAGGGAGAACTGGAGGTGGACTGCCACAAATTCTGTAGTTAACAGAAGCAGAGGAGGATGCCATGGAAATAAGTGGCACATCTGCATCCCTCTCAATTGGAGATGGAGAGACTGGGAACTTGCAGATGGCTGTGAGAGAATAAAAAATATTTCTAACACATATGCTGACTTTATTTCATCAATGACTGAACTATGAGAAGACTGCAGTATGGTGATTGTCAAGATTGTTACTTCTTCACAACGAATTCAGATCACTTTCTTTTGTCTTCCAGGACCCTCACACATACAACAAGTGTCGCTGGAGATGCACAAGGATGATTCCTCAAGGCTTCATTCTTTCTGAGGGTGCACCGTCACAGGACGTACAGCCATGCACCACCAAAAATACACTCACTTCGGTGGATCCAGTTAGAGAGTTAGTTGGGTTTTCACCTGGTGTTTCACAATTCACAAGTGAGCACAAGCAGAAATTGGTGGGAGGAACAACTGTGGCGAGTCCGCGAATATGGGAGGGGGGGCAATCCTCTCCAAGCTCTGCTCATCTGGACACAAATGCTGAACTGTTGAGAAGGAGAATGTGAGAGGTGCATCAGCTACTGTGCGAGGTATTGACAGACGTGGGATGCACACTCCCCATAATAGTGGAGAGGATGGAGCAGTCCAATTCAAACACTATTGGTATATTGTATTGGTGGAGCAAGTAATTGCGAGAATATCTGCCATGGAGAGCGCGGTCGCCTCTGTGGAGCTCCCAGCACGGCTCTCAAATGAGTCAATGCAGGCCATGACCACAGCCGTGCACACTTTGGATGCCAACATGTCTACCACCTCAAAAAGTATGACAGAAATCTTATCCATGACGTTACAACACGCCACTGATCTTCACCAAGTTGGTCTGCAGCAGAGCGGTAGGACTGATGCGGCATTGGCCCAGGAAGGGGATGATGGCGAAAGGGGACATGGAAGTGGGAACTCCACTCAAAGCTCCACTTCTCACCCATTGCAACCGCGCGCGCCCCACCCCCACACAGTATCCAACATGCTGCCTTGTCTCCCGATGGCCGAGTCTGCCCCTGTACAGGTGCAGGTGGAGCAGTCTTTGGCTGCAGTTTGGCTGCCCCCTCAAATTGTAATAATTAACTGAACCTTCTAGCTATGAGGGCATCCCTGACAGCATTGTACATGGCTGGCGATGGGTGCCCCATCTTAATATTCCTCCTCCTCTTCAATGTACTCATCCAAAGACGCCTGATGAATGCCTTTGTCCCCCTCCACCCCCCTCCCCACCTGTAATCTTCTCTGCTGCACAATGTTGTGCAGGACGCAGCACATCACTATTATTCTGGACACCCTCACTGGCGAGAACTGAAGGGTGTCTCCAGATTGAGCTAGACTCCTAAAGCACATCTTCAACATTTCGATGGCTTGCTCGTTGACACACCTGGTGGTCATGTGGCTCTCGCTGTAGCGCTCCTGTTGGTGTTGATTTGATAGCCGTCAATTGTCTCCAAAACCTCTATGCTGACAAGAACTCTCTGCTAAAGGTTTGCCAGAGGGAACTGACAAAGCAGCTGTACGAACTGATCCTTCATTGAGATCAGGCACTGAGGTTTAAAGACCCACATGAACTGCACCGGACATTCGCCTTCTTTTCACTGGTGCATTTCCCCGAGCCCCGGGAAGCCTGTGCTGAAGGCGTTAAATCCAAAGGAAAGTTAAATTCATTTTTTTTTTTTTTTTTTAAACTCATTTGCATGTTATTATGGGGTTAAACGGTGTCAAAATTGCCCACCCGCTTGCATTAATGTCATGCTGACTCCATTGAGCAGGTTACTCGCACACAGCCAAACACGCCTCAGGTAAACCCAGAATTTGGCGCAATGGAGCCGGGTTGCAGTTAAACTATATTTTTCTCCAATTTTAAGTATGCACCTGACCCCAACCCACCCATTCTTGCCTGTTAAAATTCCCCCCAATTATCCCAACGCTCTCTAGATTTGACTATTCCAACGCACTCGTGGCCAGCCTCCCATCTTCCACCCGCCATAAACTTCATCGCATCCAAAAGCTCCGATATCTATATCTCACCCACAGCAACTCCTGCTTGCCCATCAACTCTGTCCTCAATGACCTACCTTGGCTCCCAATACCCTATGCTTCAAATGTAAAATTCTTATCTTTGTATTTAAATTCCTCCTCATCTCAAACCTCCACGAGCCCTACAATATACCCCAAAACTCTCCAGACCTAGTACTCCAGTCTCTTGTATCCCCCTCATCCCTGGACCTCACAATTGGTGGACATGTGTTCAGCTACCTGGGCCCCACACTCTGGAATTCCCTCCTTAAAACTCTTTGCATCTTCATGTTCCTCTCCACCTCTGGGGTGCTTTAAAACCCACCTCCTCGACTAAGCTTTTGATCACCCCACTCAATCCTTCCTGCTTTGGCACAGCATTCGTTTTTCCTTAGGCCTCTGTGAAACGCCTGGAGACATTTTTCTACACTAAAGACGCTATATAAATAGAAGTTGTTGTTGCTGTCTCCCCAAGAAGGAAAATAATCCAATGGGTATTCTCCAGTGAGCTAGCCAGTGAACAGTAGTGTCGGACCATTCCACCGAATCTGCTTTCTTGGCTGCAAGGGGTGCATTACCTCACAGGAAGCTGTGTACACAAGTACAACCACACACTTGATTCATGCACTTCAGCCTAAAATACGTAAAGGTCACACATAATCCAATGTCTCAGAGGCACAAGCATATTGGAGTTGAAAGAATGTTTTTAAATATTCTTTAAATCTATTCTAATCTTACATAGCTCATAAGCAAGGCAATATTACAAACAGTGTACACAATGTTGGGCACCCTACCTCCAAGAAGGACGTTAATATATTTGAATAGAATTCAGAAAATAGTAAGAATTACTCGGTGATTTAGGGCTCTAATTTATTAAAGAGACATTCAAAGAATTGATTTTTTTTTTTTTTTTTTAAAAAGGAGAAATGAAAATTGTGAGGTGGGGGGACACTATCAGTACTTTAAAATGACAAGAGGCATGGAGAAATAAGCAGACCACTTAAATTGGAGTGTGCAAAAAACTAGTGGATTTTAGTGCAAAATGAATAAGCCAGTGTAGACATCAGAGTAATGGATAAGTGGAACATATTTATGACATAACTCTAATTAGCAACAAAGCTCACATATGTTTTACGAGCTACTATGATCATGGGAAGATGAATACAGCTAGTATGTTCACAAGTGATATTCTGGAGCTATCCCAGATTTTCTCTGAAGCACAGAGAAATTTTGTAATACCTTCACGCAAGAGATTAAAGAGCTGAGTAGAGACAAAGCAAAACCATACGTAGCCTGTGGGCATATGTGAAATTAGAAAAAGGCCTTCTGTCGTCTCCTGAATCCAGCATGTTATTAAATCAGCTGCATTTATCAGAACATTATAGCAAGGGTACATTTTGCTAAAATATACAGCATCAAAATAAGTCACATCTTTTTATTTTGTCTTGATTATCTATTTGTTCTCTTTACCTGTATTTTGTAAACCTAGAAAACAAAAACCAGTCCCAACTATATCCGATCTACAGTTATCTGAAGAGGATAGACTCTACCTGCCTAATTATCGAATCCCCCCCAAGACCAGAACTTTCTTTCTCCATCTGTGTTGATCACTGAAGAGTGCAATTTGTACTAAAAGCAATAAAGCAGGATTGAGAATTGGCATCACAAAAATGATGCAATCAATCTTGAAGAATGCAATAACTCTGTAATGCTCCTCAACGTTTCACACCAAACATTCCAATCTGAGTATATCTCAGGGTCACCATTTCATGCTTCCTATTTGGCGACAGGGTGCGGGAGAGGAAAGGTAGCCCATCAACTGCTACACAAGCTTTTCTCAGCATAGGACACAGAAGGTGTCCTTGTGCACCAGTCGCTGAAGGTAAGCATGCAGGTGCAGCAGGCGGTTAAGAAGGCAAATGGTATGTTGGCCTTCGTAGCGAGAGGGTTCGAGTACAGGATCAAGGATGTCGTGCTGCAGTTGTACAGGGCCTTGGTGAGACCATACCTTGAGTATTGTGTGCAGTTTTGGTTGCCTTATCGGAGGAAGGATGTTCTTGCCATGGAGGGAATGCAGCGAAGATTCACCAGACTGATACCTGGGATGGCAGGAATAACGTACGAGGAGAGATTGGGTCGATTGGGCTTATACTCGCTGGAGTTTAGAAGAATGAGAGGGGATCCCATTGAAACTTATAAAATTCTAACAGGACTAGACAGACTTGATGCAGGAAGGATGTTCCCGATGGCCGGTGAGTCCAGAACCAGGGGTCACAGTCTAAGGATAAAGGGTAAACCATTTAGGACAGAGAGGAGGAGGAATTTCTTCACCCAAAGAGTGGTGAATCTGTGGAATTCTCTACCACAGAAGGCAGTTGAGGCCAATTCATTAAATATATTCAAGAAGGAGTTAGATATATTTCTTAAGGCTAAAGGGATCAAGGGATATGGGGAGAAGGCAGGGACAGGGTACTGAATTTGGATGATCAGCCATGATCTCATTGAATAGCGGAGCAGGCTCGAGGGGCTGAATGGCCTACTCCTGCTCCTATCTTCTATGTTTCTATGTTTAATATTAAAGTTCAACAAGTAAGATGTATTTTGGCATGCATTATAATAGTAAGCTCATATATATTTACTTTTGAGGTTCACATAATGATGTTTTGCTAATCTAAGATAATGACAACCTGAGATGTGCCCGGTGACAGTAGCTTGCTGAAATAGAACCTTACAAAAAGGATACATCATTTCTCCACTACCAACTCATTTTATTTGAAATAAAGCTGAAACCAACCAAGCAAGTAATTATTTACCACAGCTTCCTGCTTTCTTCAGCAGTGCAGATGTTGTCAGCTAGCTGATGCTCAGAGGTAGAAAGCGTTACTTTAATGCATCGTCCTGGTGCAACTGTTATGCCAAAAATGTGCCACATACAAGTCAGCAACATACACAACTTTAAGAGTGCATAGAGTTGAAATAATATGGCTTTGTAAATTTGGCCTAAAAAAAAAATCATGATAAATGTGAATTGTGGTTGCAGTTTTATGAAATTGACTCATTTATACTAGGAAAACTTGGGACGCCAAAACAAATTATTTTCGTAACCTGGGAAGGGAGGAAGTGGTAAGTGAGAGCGACTGTGAGATTTCACCTTATCAGATTTAAACTGCATCCTCCAGAAGACAGCTTAAAAACACACTACTTACCAAAATCCCTTTTTGTTAGCATCTTAGTCTTGCCACCCATTAGCTTCACAAGTCCAATAACTTTTCATTTAACTACTTATAAAAGCAATCTTAATCAGTAAAAAGAGCACGTCCAGTTGCGATTATTTAGAAAATTGGGAGGTTCTTGCAACTTCTGGGAAAGAAAATGTCGACAACTGATAGAACATTTTAGTGAATAATTTAGAAACATCTGTTCGCCATACAAGCAGTACAATTGGTTAAAAAAAGGGAGCAGCAAATGCAACGCAGCCTTTACTGTGGGGATGGAACTTATGTTGACACTAGATCTTGATCAAGTTGTTAAAATATTTTGTGCCAAAATACTTATATAAATTTAAGAGACTACGTAGGCTTACCCTATAAAAAAAACTTCATTGTAGATGTCTGCCAACACCAAATGTTGCATAATAATAGTAACTGATGTAAAGCATATTGTACTCACTCTTACAAAGTTGTCAGGGAACAAACCTCTTCTGCCATCGAGTTCACCCTCCCACCATCCTCCATCTTCTTTCTTGATGTTAGTTACAATATCTCCGACAGAGATGGTCAGCTCATCTTCATGCTGAGCTTTATAAGCAAACTCAACAATCGCTTCCACTAGAAAGAAAGAAAAAAACTTTTAGCACACAACAAGTTACTTTAACTGCTGAATGTCCAAACTGTAATATTGTGCAATACTAACATTTTAAAAGAATTCTTATAAAAAAATTCCCCAAAGAGTTTCATACTATTTACCTTGCCACAAAATGGCCAGTTACACTTTTGAACTGCATGCCAATTCCCCTCCAAATTGAACATGTTCTCCTTCAATCTGTACCTATTTTGGCACGCCTAGTGAAATCCAACTTGCAGGTTTTCTTTGTGATTGGTATTTACCCCTATGTCAAGGTTTTCCTCAACTGCTCTAATCTCCTTGGAGTATTCATCCCATAAAGTCAGGCAGCCTGTGTCCTGCCTCCGCCCGCACTGTTCAACCAGACTTCTATACAACAGCATGGTGCCCATATTCCCTCAATTCACAGCTTCCAAAGAGGCACAGTTTAGATTGTCAAATTAGTTGAGTGGATGGCCATGGGTGCAAACCCACAATCCACCACTTTATTTGTTTAAAATGTCATGTTTGTCAAGGTGTGGAAGTTAGCACTGGGAAAGGGAAACTGTCCCATTCCAAGTCCTCAGAGTTAGCTTTAGCAAGGTTAGAAACAGTGGAGCTTTTTTGCTCTGCCTAACTTCAAAAAAAGAGTGCCCCCAAGAGTGTCAGTGCGATATTTCCCATTTCCCACATAAGCCATCCTGCGGCCCTTCCAAAAGAGAGACTGCCAATTTAGCGTCAATGAAGTTCTATACGCTCAACACATGCCCAATAGGATTTGGGCTCAAACCCACTTCACTTTGGATCTTAAAATCAACATCAATCTAGGCTGGATTCAATCCAGAAGTTAAAAGCTAATGCACTGCACTACCCAGTCCCACTACTGTCAGTGCACAATGAAATTCAACTGTGTTAAAAACTGCCTTAATACAAACTGTTTCTGACAGGTAAGTGTTCATTCCTTCCTCACTATTTCTACATGAACTACCCATTAGCCACAAATCAAGGACTATAGAACAATGCATCAAACTAATTTTACAGAAAACATGATACACATCACCCTAAATATATGCAGTACCAGCAAAGACACTTCTTTTATACCATTTACAGATCCAAACCCTGATATTAACCAATATTCATACTCCCTAGTTGTATATGCAGCTGACCTACAAATCTCACAGTATCAGTATTGGTGAATACTCACAGCCTCACATCAAAACAAAATACTTTTTTTTTAAAGTATCAAAACTTCTCCCTGCAACACAATCAATCGGTAAAGCATATTGTATTATTTTTTTAACCTCTAGTTTGAATCCAGTTCAGACTGATAGGACTCATGCTGCAGCTATTGGGCTGTGACTCGTAGCTGCAGTATTGTTTTTAATCTGTGCCCCACTTACAATGCCTGGGTCAAATGCTATTCTACATACAGAGCTCCTCTCCCAGTGATTAAAATATAAATGTACAGTATAGCAAGCTAGACAGGTAGGTTAAAAATATGCCTAGTTCCTTCAAGTGATCTCCTAAGCTCTTTGTAAGATTGTGTTTGACATAGGGTTGCCAACCCTCAGGATTGTGCTGGAGTCTTCAGGAATTAAAGATTAATCTCCTGGACACTGCTGCGAGCAACCCAGGAGAAAAATCATAGGGGCTTTAAAAAGAGTGCTTTTTTTTTTTTTTTAAATGCTATTTGAACACTTTTGTTTATTAGCTAAAAAAATTCGAGATGGGGGTAAAAAGGCTGTTTGAGTGACAGTCAAGAATCATCCAATCGGGTAATGAAGAATCAGTTAGCTTTCCAATTCTGAAGGGAAGGCGATCAACGCTCCCAAGGTGCGCGGCCGCGCATCAATCCGGAGAACCCGCGCAGGTTGCTCACAAGCCGGAAGAGATACAGTGTATGTGTGGCCTATTTAAAAGGGACCGTGCACCAAAAAATACTTGAGGGAACATTGAAGGCAATGCGTCGCGAGGATGGACATAGCGGTGGGGCAGTCAGAGGCAGGAGCTCATGTGATGAAACCTCCCAGAATATATCCAAACAGAATGGGCAACCCTAAGTTGACACTACATTGGAGTTATATTCCTCACGGTGTCAAAACCAAAACAATGCAACATAATTTTCTCTAAAGGAGTCTCACACCATTTCTCTCCCTAGTGCTATTGTTCCCTTAGTTTACACATACAAGTCACAAAATACACGTTAGAAAAGCTGTGCAATACTTGCTAGTGACCTTTGAACAAATATTAGCATTAGCAAAATCTGTGGAAAATGTTCAAAACACAATCCTACATCTCATGGCTTGAAGTTCACATTTCTGTTAAGTGGTGCAGTCTGAGGTTAGCTAACTACTTTGCAAATGTGACACCTATTACAGTTTTCGTTCTGGGGCGTTGTTAGATAACATATTGTGGGTCAAAGCAATGCAATGGTAAAAAGACAAAGTTAAAAGCTCTATAGCTGAATGCACGCAGCATTCATAAAGATAGATGAGTTGACGGCACAAATAGATATAAATGGGCATGATCTGATCGGCATTACAGAGACGTGGTTGCAAGGTGATCAGGGCTGGGAACTGAATATTCCAGAGGATCTGACAATTCGGAAGGACAGACAGAAAGGAAAGGGAGGTGGGGTGGCTTTGTTGGTAAAGGATGAGATCAGTGCAGTGGTGAGAAGTGCTATTGGATCAGAAGATCAAGATGTAGAATTGGTTTGGGTGGAGGTAAAAAATAATAAAGGGAAAAAGTCTCTATTGGACGTAGTCTACGGGCCCCCGAACAGTAGCAATACTGTTGGACAGAGTATAAATCAACAATATACCAAAATTGTCCAAGATCAAAAATTCAAAGTTGGAACTTTTTAAGCCAATTGCTTGAGAGAATATGGGTCAAAAAGAAAATCTACGAGCTAATATTAAGATGGAAAGAAACTGAGGATAGACAATTCTTCAATTTGGTGTATGAAGCAAGATTTTTAAATTACAAAAAACTATATACTTCCATTGTGCATAAAATTAAATTTTGCAAAGCAACACGTCAAAAATTATCAGCTTGCACGCAGAGAAATCATTATAGCAACAATTGCATCATGTCAACTTTTAAAGTTTCATTAATTGAAGACTTCCTCTTGTGCAGCGCCTTGGGACGTTTTACTACGTTAAAGGCGCTATATAAATGTTGTTGTCGTCAGGGAAAAAAGCAACTCACTTGAGCAATTGAGCATGCAAACACATTTTGTACCCTAACTATAGGTGAAGGCAAAGATTTGCACTCTTCAAAAATAGACACTGCATGTATATATAGAATACTGTGTGACCTGTGCAAGAGGTCTCGCTTTCTCTTCAGCTGATTTGTGGGCGATTGGGTCTTCCCAGTGGATAAAATTCCTTTAATTCAGCATCACAAAATTTGCATTTGACTCAACATCCAAGAATACGAAACGGGAAAAGATACGGAGTACCAAGGCTAACAATGTGATGCAGAAATCAGAGGTTCCATCAGCAGGTCTTGCTGGGGGTCATTTAACTTCAGCAAAAGGACTTGCTGGAGTTTAGGAAAATTAAGAAGTCAAAATCTCTACATTTTTTAAAAATCAGAGTAATGAAAGCTGATTTGAAAAGCAAACCATTATAACTCTGTGGGACGAGAAGTGTGAAACTTTTTACATTTGCATTCCAATCGAAGTGGTCCAACAGAAAACAGCCTATAAAGTAAGTACAGCGTATTGATCAATTTCACAAGACAAGTATATTTGTCTTATACAATTTTATAAATATATAGGTCAAGAATGTAATAATAGGTAGATGTGGGGCTATCATTTTTCTTTTAAGCGAAATGCTTTCCCCCTTCGAGATTACTTAACCTGGCACTGGATACTATAGGGTTAAGGGACTAAACCAGCCTTGATCTAATTTATTGAACGCTGTTCTGTACCAGAACCAAGGTACGGCCTGACACAGAGGCACCATCCGACAGTTATAACAGTACAAGGCTTCCTCCAGAGTACGATAGGAAAATGTTTATCATGCAAAAAATTAAACCAGCGAGAGAGGGGGGGGGGGGGGGGGGGAGGAGGGGAGAGTGATGTTTGGATTTATAATAATATAATGGCCATATACAGTAACACTGCACGATTTAAGACAATCATTACGGAAGTCGTGCAAAATAGATTTAAACTGGAGAATAGTTTCTCGGCTGTGCAAAGGCTCCATTGTATTTAGCAGCGATGTGCAATCTGCTGCAAAGCTTGGACTGTCTCAAAAGCCGCGCCTGTACAGTCCCCCTACACCACACAGCCGGCGCCTTTAATGGGACACAAACTCAAGATGTGCCCAGCCCATCTCAGTGCATCGGTTTCCAGTGACCCTCATCTCTCGGACAGTGGGGAGGGAGGGAAGGCACGCTGATACCCATAAACTTGTCGGGGTGGTGGGGGATGCAGATGCAGCAGCTGGAATAACGGTGCCGGGCTCTCAGCGTTGCAAACGTGTCAGGCGGGGGCGCGCGTCGCTGACAGGATGGGGCCGCGTTAAAAGGCTGGGGGGGGGGTGGGGGGAAGCCGGCGGAGTTGGGTGATGGCAGGCGCAGGCACTCAGCACCCCACCCGAGGCCAGCGCTGACTCTCTCTCTCCAGGGGGGCCGCACTCACCCATTGATGTTGGCTGGACTCCAGCTGCCGATCGCCCCCCGAACTGGCGTGAAGAGTTTGAAGATGAGGAGACGCTCGAGCGCTCCGCCTCCCCCTGGGCTCCTGACACCTCCCTCCCTCCTTCCCTGGCTGGCTCACTCACTCACTCCAGCTCCGTCACGGCTCCGGACATCTTTGATCGCCTGTCAATCAGTCGCCGTGTGCTCACCCGGGGGTGTATGTTCATTCACTGGCGGACAGATTTGCGTTGCTGGCTGATGGGAGGGGGATGGGGGAGGGGCTTGGATTGGGGGGTGGGGGGAAGTGGGCGGGGCCTAGACCAGCTGAACGCCAGCTATCGCGATAACTCACTCGCACGGTTGTAACCATAGCGACCGGTTTCGCCAACCGGGCGCCATTTTGGTTTGCGGTGGATGGCGAGATGGAGAATGGAAAGTGACAGCCATCGTTGCTATGATGACAGAGGTGGGCTTGGGAATTGTTGTGGGCCACCAGTGCCTGTGCTACAGCTATATATTGCCTCGGGCCAAAGAGGAAACGACATTTTTTTCCCAAAATGTTTGGTCCATAGAGGCTGTCGGCACCTCAGGTGCTGCGGCCTGCGTCCAAGGTCAGAAGATTGGCTGGGGCCAGGGATACATTAGCTGATCGCAGTTGGAATGGCTGTAAAGTGCTACAATAGGTCTCAATCTCTAACCACTAGGAACAGGAGTAGGCCATTGAGCCCCTTCAGCGAGACCATGGCTGATCTGTGACCAATCTCCATAAACCCGCCTTTGCCTTATATCTCTTAATACCTTTGGTTAACAAAAATCTATCAATCTCTGATATAAAATTAACAATTGATGTAGCATCAATTGCCGTTTGCGGACGAGAGTTCCAAACTTCTACCACCCTTTGTGTGTAGAAGTGTTTCCTAACTTCACTCTTGTTTCCTAACTTCACTCCTGAAATATCTGGCTCTAATTTTTAGTCTATGTCCCCTAGTCCTAGACTCCCCAACCGGAGGAAAGAGTTTCTCTCTATCTAGCCTATCCGTTCCCCTTAATATCTTGAAAACTTCGATCAAAGCACCCCTTAACCTTCTAAATTCCAGGGAATACAACTCTAGTTTGTGTAATCTCTCGTAATTTAACCCTTGGCGTCCAGGTATAATTCTGGTAAATCTACGCTGCACTCCCTCCAAGGACAATATATCCTTCCTAAGATGTGGTTCCCAGAACTGAACACAGTAGTCCAGGTGTCCGACATCCAGTCCTGGATGAGCTGAAATTTCCTCCAATTAAACATTGGGAAGGCAGAAGCCATTGTCTTCGGCCCCTGCCACAAACTCTATTCCTTAGCCACTGATTCCATCCCCCTCCCTGTCTCAGGCTGAACCAGACTGTTTGCAACCTCGGTGTCATATTTGACCCTGAGCTGAGCTTCGGACCCCCATATTCTCTTCAACAGCACTCTTCCCTCCCTAACAGTACTGTGCGAGTACCTTCACCACACGGACTGCAGCGGTTCAAGACAGCGGCTCACCACCACCTTCTCAAGGACAACTAGGGATAAATGCTGGCCTTGCCAACGACGCCCACATCCCATGAACGAATATAAAAAAACCCGGCTATTTCTATCTCCGTACTATCGCCTGTCTCCGCCCCGCCTCAGCCCATCTGCTACTGAAACCTTCCTCTATTCTTTTGTTACCTCCAGACATGACTATATCAGTGCTCTCCTGCTTGGCCTCTCAACTGCCACCATCCATAAACTAAAGCTCATCTAAAACTCTCCTTCCCATATCCTAACTCACACCAAATCCTGTTCACCCATCACCCTTATGGTTGCTATCCTACATTGGCTCCCAGTCCACTAATGCCTCCATTTTAAAATTCTCATCCTCATGTTCAAATCCTTCCATGACCTCGCCCCTTCCTAACTCTGTAACCTCCTCCAGCTATACAACCCTCTGAGAACTCTGTTCCTCCAACTCTGGCCTCTTGTGCATCCCTCACATTTTTGCCTCACCATTGATTGCCGTGCCTTCAGCAGTCCAGGCCACAAGCTCTGGAATGCCCTCCATAAACCTCTCCGCCTTTCGACCTCTCCTTTAAGATGCTCCTTAAAAACTACCTCCTTGCCCAACCTTTTGATTGCCTGTCCTAATGTCTCCTTCTTTGGCTCAGTATCAATTTTTGTCTGATTACGCTCCTGTGAAGCACCTTGAGACATTGTACTATATTAATGGCACTGTTGAGGCTGCCGCGGAACATGAATGGAGGCCGAACTGATCTGAGGAATACATGGCTTTTTATTACATTCTCTTGAGAGATGGCTGCCCCAGCTCTACTCTCTGCTAAACCCGAAAACAAAATGAGGGCGACACCTGCGCTTTTGTGTACACACTGAGGTCGACGCCCGCTCCTTTGTCATGCCTTAAAGGCAGCATGCTTCTTAAAGGCAAGGTGCCCGATTTATTGTCCACGGACGGAAAAGTGGATTGCGCCCGTTTAGGTGGCGATCCGCCACACAGCTCCCCCCAGAATCCGCTTAGGAGGTGTGGACGAGATGGTGCGGCGGTCTGATGGGCCGGCCGGAGCGGCTCTTGTAGGACGCCGGTGGACGTGGAACGGCCGGGTGTGGAGCAGCTGGGTGTACTGGCTTGAGGGCAGGTCGGCCGCGTGGCGGTGGACGAGCTACTGGGACCTGCTCACCGGGCTCCGAGTGTGCTGGCTTGAGTCGGTCAACCGACACTTTTTCAGTCCTGTCGCCCACTTGTAGGGCGAAAAATTTGTCCCCAGCCTGTAGCACTTTGTAGGGCCCGTCGTACGGGGGTTGAAGGGGTCCGCGGTGGGCGTCGTGCCGGACGAAAACGAACCGTGCCTGGTGCAGGCTTAGCGGGACGTGTGAGGTGGATTCGCCGTGCCAGGCAATGGGCACCGGGGCGAACTGTAGCGCTGGTGAGGCGAAGTCGTGGCGTTGCTGGTCGGCTGACCAGGGTGTCGTGGCGGTGGGCAGGAACTCGCCGGGTACACGCAGCGGCTGGCCGTACACGAGCTCTGCTGCCGATGCGTGGAGGTCTTCTTTAACCGCGGAGCGCAGGCCGAGGAGGACCCACGGGAGTCGGTCGGTCCAGGCGCCGTCCTGGAGGCTGACTCGAAGAGATGCCTTCAAGGATCTGTGGAACCACTCACACAGTCCGTTGGCTTGGGGGTGGTACGCTGTGGTGCGGTGAATGGTCACCCTGAGATTGCGTGCGATGGCGGTCCAGAGTTCAGAGGTAAATTGCGGACCTCTGTCCGACGTCATGTCGGAGGGGACGCCGAACCGTGCGACCCAGGTGCTGACGAAGGCTCTGGCGATGTCGGTGGTGGTGGTAGAGGTCAATGGAATTGCCTTGGGCCAGCGCGTGGTGCGGTCGACGATCGTCAGCAAGTGCGTGTGGCCTTGCGACGGCGGCAGGGGCCCGACGATGTCCACGTGGATGTGGTCGAATCTACGTGACGGGACGGTGAACTCCTCGAGGGGTGCTTTCGTGTGTTGCTGCACCTTGGCCCGTTGGCAGGCTAGGCAGGAGTTGGCCCAAGTACGCACATCCTTGCGAAGGCCGCGCCAGACAAAGCGGTTGGCTACCAATTTGATGGATGCGCGGGTGCCGGGGTGGGAGAGGTTGTGGAGAATCTCGAATACCCGGCGACGCTGGGACGACGGGCCGAGGTTGAGATAGGGATATGTCGCACTTGACCGTGACTGCGGTCGGGCTGCAGGCGACGTCGGCCAGGCGTAGCCCTGGTAGGTTGGTAGGTGCGGAGAGCAGATCAGGGTCCGTGAGCTGGTCTGCTGCGAGTTGAGCGTAGTCGACTGCCAGGTGGATGGCGGGGCGGGAGAGGCAGTCGGCTACCACGTTGTCTCGGCCGGAGACGTGTTGGATGTCCATGGTGAACTCAGACACTGCCGCGAGCTGGCGCTGCTGCCTGGCGGACCAGGGGTCGGTTGTCTTTGCCATTGCGAATGTCAGGGGTTTGTGGTCGACAAACGCAGTGAAGGGGTGGCCCTCCAGCAAAAACCAAAAATGGCGGACCGCCAGGTACAGCGCAAGGAGCTCACGGTCGAAGGTGCTGTACTTGACCTCCGGGGGGCGTAGTTGGCGGCTGAAGAAGGCAAGTGGTTGCCAGGCGCCGTCAACCCACTGCTCGTACACGGCGCCGACCGCATGGTCGGAGGCGTCCGTGGTGAGCGCTACTCTGGCATTGGGCTGTGGGTGCGCGAGCAGGGTGGCGTCGGCGAGCGCGGTCTTGGTGGAGTTGAAGGCGGCTGATACGTCTGCCGTCCATTTGACCGCCACCTTGCCACTCCTGCCCCGGAGGGCTTCATACAGGGGCCCCATGAGGGACGCCGCTTTGGGGATGAAGCGGTTGTAGAAATTCACCATCCCGAGGAACTCCTGGAGTCCTTTGATGGTGGTGGGGCGGGGAAATTGCTGGACGGCCTGCACCTTGGTGGGCAGGGGAATGGCCCCAGCATGGGTGGTGTGGTGGCCGAGGAAGTCGATCTTGTCCGGGCCGAACTGGCACTTGGCTGGGCTGAGGATGAGCCCGTGGTCGCTGAGGCGCCTGAACAGGATGCGAAGGTGTTCGAGGTGTTCCTGCTTGGAGGAACTGGCTACCAGGATGTCGTCCAGGTAGACGAACAGGAACTTCAGGTCCCGAAGGACCAAATCCATGAGCCGTTGGAATGCCTGGGCCGCGTTTTTGAGGCCGAAGGGCATCCGCAGGAACTCGAAAAGCCCGAAGGGGGTGATTACGGCTGTCTTGGGGACGTCTGCCGGGTGGATGGGGTCTTGGTGGTAGCCGCGCACCAGGTCGACTTTGGAAAAGACTGAGCGGCCGGCCAGTCTAGCCGAGAAGTCCTGAATGTGCGGCACGGGGTACCGATCAGGGGTGGTGGCGTCGTTGAGGCGGCGGTAATCCCCGCAGGGGCGCCAACCCCCGCCTGGTTTGGGGGCGATGTGGAGTGGGGAGGCCCAGGGACTGTTGGAGCGGCGGATGATGCCGAGCTGTTCCATAGTGGCAAACTCGGTCCGCGCGATCTCCAGTTTGGCCGGGTGGGCATACATTGGGGGGCCTGTGGTGGGGATGAAGTGTTCCACCCCGTGTTTGGCGACCTCCGCGGAGAAGGTCGGGTTGGTGAGGGCCGGGAATTCGGCCAGGAGTGCCAAGTAGTCATCCGTGGCCCGGGCGTGGCACTGTGACGCCATGTCGGCGGGTTGACGGGGGGCCATGGCACCCATCCTGGGTGCCATGGCCCCCCATGTCCACGAGGCGGTGTCGAGGGATGTCTACCAGTAGGCCGTGGGCGCACAGGAAATCTGCGCCGATGAGAGGGGAGAGTACCTTGGCAGTGATGAACTCCCATCGGTAGTGGCGACCAGCGAGGTCGAGGGTGACTGTGCGGGTGCCGTACGTCCGGATGTCCGAGCCGTTAGCGGCAGCCAGTGCCTGTCCTCGTTCGCCCTTTTGGATGTCGAGGGCGGAGGCCGGAATGATGCTGTGCTGAGCTCCAGTGTCGCACAGGAACCGGCGGCCGGTTTTGTCATCCGTGACGTACAGCAGGGAGCCCGCGTGCCCTGGTACGGGGGCGGACTTGAAGGAGCAGGGAGGTGTGCACTGTTGTGCCCTGGCGCCGAACCGTGCGTGGTGGTAACAGTAGCCCGGGTTTGTGGGGCGCAAAGGCCCCGTGGCTGGGCCTTGTGGCCGTGTGGTGGCCGGTGAGGGGCGCGCCCAGGCTGTGGCTGCCAGGTCCGGAGCGACGTCGCGGCTGGAGTGAGCGGACAGCAGCTTGTCAGCCTCGTCGGCCAGGGCTTCTAGGTCCGTGAGGCCGGACGCCACGATCGCTGGGCGGATGCTGGGAGGTAGCTGGCGGATGAACAGCGTGCGGAAGAGGGACCCAGGTGGGCTCTCGTCGGTGAGTGAGAGCATGTGGGAGAGGAGGTCTGACGGTA
Source organism: Somniosus microcephalus (assembly GCF_052327205.1). NCBI lineage: Eukaryota > Metazoa > Chordata > Chondrichthyes > Squaliformes > Somniosidae > Somniosus > Somniosus microcephalus. The sequence goes on along the minus strand of NC_141000.1, from coordinate 22,718,257 downwards.
AGGCGTCACCGAGGCCTGGAAGGTCGAGGAGGCGGCAGTTTCGCTGGTATGTCGAGGTCGTAAATTTTTTAAGGAGCGCGGCCTTAAGATGTGCATACTTGCCCTCCTCTGGTGAGTTCTGCAGCGCTATCCAGACCTTCGTGACTGTGGAGCTACCGAGTGATGCGACGAAGTAGTCATACTTCGTCCCATCTGTGGTGATGTGTCGCAGCCGGAATCGGGACTCAGCTTGGAGGAACCAGGCTTCGGGCTGGTTTTCCCAAAACTCCGGCAGTTTCACGGAAACTGCGTTCGTGTCCGCCATTGCAGTGCTCGGAATACGTTCTGAGCGTTGGGGTCACCAATGTTGAGGCTCCCGCTCCTTTGTCATGCCTTAAAGGCAGCATGCTTCTTAAAGGCAAGGTGCCCGATTTATTGTCCACGGACAGAAAAGTGGATTGCGCCCATTTAGGTGGCGATCCGCCACAGCACTATATAAATGCAAGTTGTTGTTGCTGTAATACTATAGACAAAAAAATAAACAAGTATGTTTGGCAGGTTGATGAGACTAACCTGTTGTTCTGGTAGTGCAGGAAAGAAACAAAATGTTATCAGAAACAGCTGAGTCACAAACACACATTGTGATTTCTCCTAAATTACTTAGGTGGCCACTTCCTGCATGTATCGGAATTCTTTGTGATGGTAGAGATTAAGGGCGTGAAATTGGGATCGGTATCACCCATTGTTTAGGCTCCATGTGTGCCATTTGGGGACCAATCTGGAGCTCCTTGGACCTCCCCATTTGAACGGGGGCTGTTAACACTTTCTGGGTAAGGCACCCAAATTTCTAGACCTAAATGTTATATTTGAAATATTGGTGAACTTTTGAACATAGAAACATATTGAACTCAGTATTGCTAACAATTTTAGCAGATAAGCTTCAGTAATGTGATTTTATTTGGCTTCCTATAGATATTTTGTGATCACTTCTTATTGGGGTTCTTAAAAGATTTGATAGGGTAGATAAGAGAAACTATTTCCTCTGGTCGGGGAGTCCAGCACATGGGGGTATAACCTTAAAATTAGAGCCAGGCCATTCAGGGGTGATGCCAGAAAGCACTTCTTCCCACAAAGGGTAGTGGAAATCTGGAACTCTCTCCCCAAAAAGGTGCTGAAGCTGGGGGTCAATTGAAAATTTCAAAACTGAGATTGATACATTAGGCAAGGGTATTAAGGATTACAGAACCAAGGCGGGTTGATGGATTTAAGACACAGATCAGCCATGATCTAATTGAATGGCGGAACAGGCTCAGGGGGGCTGACTTCCTGTTCCTATTTTCCAACCACTGACTGGCTTATGACACATGAAAGAACTGTTCAGTAACTCTCGCCATCACCAGTGAGATATATTTATTTATAGCTCTCCCCACAATTGTACCCAAAGCACACAACCATGTTTCTGCATGTTCCAGGTGTGAAAAAGGGTCACATATTACTAATGATGTAAAAGAGTTAAGAGAATGGACAAAGTCAAGGCAACAATTTTGGATATGAGCATGTATCTGGAGGGCAGAGGTACTTATACAAAAGCAAAATACTGTGGATGCCGGAAATCTGAAATAAAAACAGAAAATGCTGGAAATACTCAGCAGGTCAGGCAGCATCTGTGGAGCGAGAAACAGAGTTAACGTTTCAGGTCAATGACCTTTCATTGACGACCTTTCATTAGCCTATGGAGAAGCAGTGAATTACGTAGGATTACATAGGATATACAGCACAGAAACAGGCCATTCGGCCCAACCAGTCCATGCCGGCGTTTATGCTCTACTGGAGCCTCCTCCTGTCTTGCCTCATTAACTCCATCAGCATAACCTTCTATTCCCTTCTCCCTCATATACGTATCTAGCCTCCCCTTAAATGCATCTATACTATTCGTTTCAACCACTCCCTGTGGTAACGAGTTCCACATTCTCACCACTCTCTGGGTAAAGATGTTCCTTCTGAATTCCCTATTATATATTGACTATCTTATATTGATGACATCTAGTTTTAGTCTTCCCCACAAACTCTCTGGGGTCGATTTTCAGTGTGCCGTGAGGCGGGCTTTTAGGCGTGCGGGGGCCTAAAATCCCGAATTCGGGGGTCCCGACACCATCCCGCCCAAAACCCGCCTCCATGTAAGTTTCAAAGGAGGCGGGTTCCCGCCCCGCACTGGGACCCGAGGCGGGAAGGGATTAGTGCCAATTAACTGCCTGTTAACAGGCAGTTTTTAGCCTAATCCCTATTTTGAAGGTTGTCGTGTGGGATTCCCGACGGCTCGAAACCACGCCAAGTTAGAGGAGTCGGGCCGTCGGGTTGAAGGACTTGGAGGGGTCGAGATGTTGGTGTTCAGGTGAGTGATGGGTGCATGAGTGCAAAGGTAAGTGTGTTTGGTGTATCTAAAGTGTGTAAAGAAGTTTAAATTACCTGTACTTACCTTTACAGCCTTCCTTCCTCTATGTTTCGGGAGTCCATCATTTAGCCGGCACAGAAAGCAGAATGGCCGCAAGCTGTCAAAAGGGACAACCTGCAGCTTTCAGTGCCGGCGAGATTTCTAACTGAGTCTGCGTAGAAGGACTCAGGTTAGAAGTAAGACTGTCAGTGTTTGACAGCTTCAAACAGCTGTGAAACACTGATATTTCATCTGTCAACACGTCTTGACAGATGAAATTTCAGTCTGTGACGTCACCTGTTGCCGGGTGGCCCTTAATTGGCCTGCTGAGCCCGCTGGGTGGGCTCAACAAGGTCAATCAAGTGAAAATCACGTGGATTGGCTGCATCTCAATGGAGGCGGGACTACACCCCGAAAGTTGTAGTCCCGCCTCCTTCCCGACTTCTGAATGAAAATCCAGCCCTCTGTGTCTACTCTTATCAAAAGCTTTCATAATTTTAAAGACCTCTATTAGGTCACCCTGTAAAGGAAAAGCCATATTTCAGAAAAATACACCATCCTATGAACAGATTTCTGATATTATTAAAACATGACATACTGGGTTTAAAAATCTAAAAAGCCTCAATGACACAAGCTGTCAATACAGGCTTCTGAGATAATATGAAGTGTTAACACAAAAGTTGTAAACACCACACAAGCTTTTGAAACGGGAATTGATTGTTAATACTGAGACAAAGGCCCTATTGAAGAAGCAAAGGCTTGCTTCCAAGGAGTCTGCAGTTTGGAACCAACACAATAGCAATGCCCAAGTAAAGTGTTAAAAGCTAACACTTCGAACAGAAACACAGAACATTAAAAAAACATGTGCCTTTGATAAAAGTAACATCAAATGAGAAACAGGAAACACGATTATATATACAACCAATTGAAGTAGCTAAGAAATGCAACAAACACCCTAGTTGAAGTGTTTTTGATTTACATATTGTAAAAAATACCTACAGAAGACTTTGTAAATATTACATCAATAGATGCACCAAGTAATCACATTGTGTTTGTATTGAACTTGGAACAGTTAGGAGACACTAAGTCTGGCTTACAACCAGCTAGGTGATTTAAGAATTGAATGGAAGCCTTCGTAAGAATGGCATCAAATAGATACATCAGTCATAACCATTTTTTATGATAGTTTTTTGAAACACCTATACAGCAGACAGGATTCTGAAAGTTAACAGCTGAAATGACAGTAAGATTAGAAAGAATTCAACAGAAGATGACTAGAGATAATTAGCTTACATCAGCAGAAAACTTCAAAGAATAAACCACTAAAAAAGAGTATAAAAATAGAGCTTTCAAATAGAAAGTCAGAAGTCGCTGGAAGGGGCAAGCAATTCTCGACTTCAGAGGCAGGCTCTGTAAGTTTTTAACTCTTTGAGTCTTGGGGATCAAGAGGTACTCTTATTTGATTTTGGTGGATATTCTGGATTAGAAATAATAAGAAATGTAAAAATGTATGAAGTTAAGATTTGAGAATAAGGATCTCTGAGAATAAGAAATGTAAGCTATTTGTATTTTGAACTGTTAAAGTCGCAGTTGACTCACCAGCTGTTAACTGTATGTCGGCTCTTAAATAAATCTATATATTTTTAGAATTGTCTCAAATAGTATTTCTGTATCAAACTCGCGAACTCAATTTCTGTACACTCTTTTTGTGAAGAGTTGCAGAATTCTGGGGGGTTTTCCAGACCCTCATAATATCCGGAAGGTTACAGTTTAGTTAAACTTATTAAAAGTGTTGTCTGGAAGACGGTAACATCTTCAAGTCGTTCCTTTCCTTTAGAGAGAGATAGCCTGACCTTTAGACCTAATTAAGCATCTTATAGAATTCGGCTATCTCTAACTTTAGTTGAAGGTGAACATCTGGGGAATATGCCTGGTCTGGGGTAGCCCGAAAAGGGCTAGGACTAGTAATTATCCCTTCAACCCCTCAGCCTTCTTTTTTCAAGAGAAAAGAGACTCAGCCTGTTCATCCTTTCCTGATATGTATACCCTTGCATTTCTGGTATCATCCTTGTAAATCATTTTTACACCCTCTCCAGTGCCCCTATATCCTTTTTATAATATGGCGACCAGAATTGTACACAATACTCTAAGTGTGGTCTAGCCAAGGTTCGATACAAGTTTAGCATAACTTCTCTACTTTTCAATTCAATCCCTCTAGAATTAAACCCTAGTGCTTGCTTTGCTTTTTTATGGCCTTGTTAACCTGTGTCATTACTTTCAGTGATTTGTGTATTTGTACTCCAAGACCCCTTTGCTCTTCTACCACACTTAGATTTGTATTTTCCAAGTAATATGTGACCTCCCTAACTTATAACTTCAGGATTACTGCGTTAGGCTGCGCATGCGCTAAATCCTGAAATTGCAGGTAGTTTCAAAGGCAAAATGACAGTGAATGCTGCCAGTTTGCTGTCATCAGGACCGTAAGTTCCGGGCCAAGATCACATTACTAGTTAGTGTTGCCTCCAACCACAGCACCACCTATTGTTGATGGTCAGCATTGTTTAGGGAATAATAGAAAATTTACATATGCCAGAGCAAAACATAAGTGAATTTTTTTGTACCATTAAACAATTACCGATGACCTTTTAATTTTGGAAGTCATGGTTTTCTAAGTTATAGACTCATACCAAATAAGATTATATATGGATTGCAGATTAATTAGTGGAATATTGGGTTCCCAGGTTGTAGTATTCACAAATGAAATGGAGAGTACATCTAAAATTTGAGATTTATGTTATTCAAAGGGATATTTGCTTTTGCTAAGGAATGTCAAGTAGGTCTGAATGTGGACAAATATGTAGTTACTAACATTAGTACAAGAAACATAAAACACATGCACAGAACAGACATGTGTCCAATGGGGAAAAAGTCTGTGATTATCAACTTTTTGCAAAAGTATTGTAAAGAATGCTAAGTACTGGGAGGCATCTTGAAGGAATTTAAAAGCAAAACTGAAGGAAGTTGTTTAACCCTGAAAACTGTTTGGTAAGCATAGATTACCAATACCCAATACAGTTTTATGCAACCATGTTGATACATTAAAGAACAAGAATGGTTCCAAGGCTTAGAATCCTAATTTTGCAGGATTGAAATGGTTTTCAATGGATAAATAAAAGGTTCGGAAGGAACATAATCCTGCTCTTTGTCCATACCTTTCAGCATTTTGGGTTATTTAACAAACTGTAATTACACAACTGGAGAAAACCAATTGGGAAGCAATCAGTGTGACTAAAGATTACACAAACTTTTTGCTCCTTCCCACAGTGAGAGATATTTGTGGGGGGAAAGGTGAAGCCAATTACAGTTCATGCTACGTCAATTAAGTGTCTAAAAAGGAACTGGATTAATGTTTAAGAACAGGATTAAAGGTTATAAAAATAAATTAAAGACAGATGATAAAATACTCTGAAATGCTACAACTCCAGTCGCTTTGGGAAAGTCATCTGCTAATGCACTTGGCCAGGGTTGAATAGTGTGGATTGCAATTTTCAACAGACATCTTGGAGCTTTCTCTTGATTATTTTCAAGGTAGTGGATTTTCACACAAAGGTAGAATATTGAAGTTTTGTCATCATACAGCTTTCATGTACGGTTATTCACCTCCAAGGAAGATTAAAATAAATTGGAGAGCAAAATAGCCCATAATTGGAAAGAGAGATAATATTAATTTTACATGATTTGTTGGAAGAAGTGGACTAACCGATCGGTTCTTATTCCATACATTTAATTATATGTGAATACGTAAAACGTGAGTCAAGTCATAACATTTGGATTTGTACTTGTGATTCTCCAGAAAGACAAGTTCTCCACTTTAGGCCGACATGGTGTATAGACTATACAGCACCCCACAGAAATGGAAATAATATTATAAAAACACTTCACCATGGGCCATTGTTACATATCTCCTGCTGGTCAGCATAAGACGAGGAGTAAAACAATTTTTTTTTTAAAAGAGTGTGCGGAAAATATGTAAAACATGAACAGTTTATTTTGCTTCTTTAAGATGTAGTTGTTCATATTATCTAAATTGTTCTTTCTCTTCATTATTTGGCACTGCCAGTAGCTTCAATGCATTTAAAAGGCTTGGCATGGGTATGGAAACACAGGGGGTGATTTTCTCAATGGGGAGCTTTTGGAGGCGGGACTCCCACTTGTCGAGTTTCAGTTCTGCCTCCATCAACTTCTGGCTAACCCACGCTATTTTCCTTTGATTGACCTTGTTAAGCCCACCAGTGGGCTTAGCAGGCCAATTAAAGGAAAGCCGGTTGCAGAGAACGTCAATGTATGATGTTTCATCTGTCTAAAAATCTTTGACAGATGAATTGACATCGTTTGACAGCTCTGTGAAGCTGTCAAACAGTGACATTCTCTGTAGTTTGAATTCAAGACCTCATCAAACTTCTTTCTTTTTCAGAAATGAGATGGTTGTTGCATTGGAGAATGCAACAGCCATCTGCAATGCGGAGGTCCGAGACTCTTCGAATGGCCACCGACTGAAGCCTGCAGGAAGAAACAAAGGTAAGTACACTTTTACTAACTCTTTGCACTTACCTCAGATACTCACCTCTCCACACTTGCACCCATCGCTTATCTTCACAGCACACTTTTGCATCCCCCCTCCCGATCCCTGTAGACCTCCTGTGAAGGAATAAGCCTATTCAGAAAAATACACTAGCTTATGAAAGCATTCTTGCTATTGAGATAAGACAGTTGTTGACCCTGAATAAATAACCTTATTGAAACAGAAGGTGAAGGGCTCCGACAGGCTGACTTTTTGGGAAAAAAACAATGGTTCATCCTGGATAAGGTGTTCTAATTTACACTTCATAAAGAAGCACATAAGGTAAGGAACATCTGCCCTCGTAAAGATGACATAAAGTAAGGAACACCTGCCGTCACACCGTAACTTAGAACACCTAGAGATGAGACAAGATTCTGGCTGAGGTGGCAGTAAGAGTTGTAGAGGTCGGCAGAAAAATTACTAGAGATAATTAGCTTGCATCAGCAGAAAACCTTAAAGGAAATACCACTGGAAAAGGGTATAAATATTGAACTCTCAAATGGGATAACAGACTCGCTTTAATCAGGCAAAGCGATTCTCAGCTTCAGAGGTGGCTCTGTAGTCTACCACTCTTTGTACCTCAGGGATCAAAGGTATTTGATATTGATGGATATCCTGTAGAAAACTTTAAGAAATGTAATACTGTAGCAAAGTTAAGATTTGAAAGTAAGATTCTCTGTTGAAAAGATCGTGGCCTAGAAATTCGGTGGGGTTAGCGCCCAATTAGAGGCGTTAGAGGGCCTTGCGCCGGAATTATAGCCGCGATCGAAATTGCGTTGGGCCCTACCATCGGCGTTAGCCGGTAGCGCTGCGCCGGCACCGATGACGTCATCGGTGTGCGCAGCGTCCCGGTTGCCGTGGTAACGCGGCCGGACGCCCAAATTCAGTTGCGGCCGTCTCGCCCGTGGCAGCCGCAACCAACGATTGTTCAACGGGATGTTGCAGCACGTAGCGCCGGCGCATTAAGGTGGAGCGGCGGCCGGCCGCTTTCCCGGCGGCCGCCTGCCCGCACCTCCCTCCCCGGACTCCTCCACCACCCCCCCGCGGCACTGATGTGTGTGGCCCGCGAGCCCGGCACTTCTCCGAGGTGCCGGGCTCATTTGTCGGGCGAATCAACCGGTCAGCGGTCGGCTGCAGGCAGCTCCTCCTTAACAGAAGGAGGAGGCCTGCAGTACCCCAGCCTGCCGCACCGCATCGGGTGCCGCAGCGGGGGATTAGCGCCACAAACCTGCATTCAGCGCCCATAGCGAGGCGCTGAAACCCTCCATTAGCGCCCGCAGCCGTCTGGGCGCGGGGCAGCTGAATTTTTGGCGGGCGCAGCGGCAATTATCGCGGGCGCAAAATTTTGGGCGCAAAAGCCCTGGCGGAGGCAAACCTAATTTCTAGGCCTGTATGTTTTATCTTTTTAGAACTGTTAATGTTGCGATTGGCTCACCACCTGTAAATTGCATGTCGGTTCTTTAATAAATCTATATATTTTTAGAATTGTCTCACATAAGACTTCTGTATCAAAAACTCGCGAACTCAATCTCTGTACACTCTTTGGTGAGGAGTTGCAGAATTCTGAATGAGTTTTCTGGACCCTCTTAATATCCGGAACGTTACAGTCTAGCTAAACTTATTAAAAGCGCTATCAGGAGGATGGCAATATCCTCGGTTGTTCCTTTCCTTTAGGGAGAGATAGCCCGGACCTTTAGACCCAATTAAGCATCTTTAGGATTCGGCTACCTCAAACTTTAGTTGAAAGTGAACGTCTGAGAAATACGCCTGATCCGGGGTAGCCCTAAAGGGCTAGGACTAGTAAATATCCCTTCACCCATACTCGCTTCGGTGACGTGGTGGGTTTCGGAGCCTTCGGGAAGCCCGCACTTGTGAGGGCAAAAAGCGGATAATCCTATTTTCTGCCGGCTAACTACCTGTGGACAGGCGGTTAATAGGCTTTAATCCCTTCCCGCCTCCAAGGAGACGGGACCCGGCGTGGGATGGTTACCCGCCTCCTGGGAAGATGGCATGGAGACGGGTTGGGGGCGGGGCCCCCAAAGTCTGCCATTTTCCCGGCAGCCCTGCCGCCATACCCGCCTCCCCAGGGCTGGCAAAATCACCCCCTATGTCTTAGAAGTAGAAAGCAGAAATGTTCCTGATTATCTATTCTAATTCCCAAGATACAAATTTACATGATATAATTTCTCAAGATAAAAAAGGAAAGCCACAAAAATAAGAGTAAAAGGGAAAGATGGAAATCATTTGTTCAGAGTTTCCCCTCCCCCATTCCCCTTTTATAGAAGAAAATACATTGACTGTAAACTTCTTTTTTCACAGCACAGGGACCATCAGGTTGGGTCTTTCTCTTTGCTTGGCTGCTTCACTGATATAAATTATGGTGACTGTCCTCGTGGATCCCAAAAGTAGCTCATTGACAAACTGCATGGTTTATGACTTCAAAGCTGTCTGAGAGCCAACTAACCCCAGAGTCCCAGAAAATACAGCACAGAAGGAGGCCATTGGGCCCACTGCACCTATGCCAATACTGTTTCTTCAACTGGACTGGAGAACAAAGCCATTTATGGTCAGTCTTACTTTCTTCTATAAAAAGAGGGACTACTTTGAACAAAAAGTATCCACTCTAGACTTTGTGCTTCCCTTTTGAGTAGCTCATTGCTTATAACACTGTTTAGTACTAATCTCCCTCAATATTGTAAGGAAGCTTGACATGTTGGGTCCTTCAAATCTGTATGTATCAGTAAGTATACAGTTGGGCTGGTTTTTGCTTTTTTAAAGCACCCGTTCATTTTCCATTAGAAAAGTCAGACTAATAAGTTACTTCCCCCTTCTTTATTTTTACAGCTAAGTTGCAGTATTTGGAAAATCACACATCATACATCCTTCCTGATAGCACTTTTTGAAATTAACCATCTTAAACCGATAATGTGTTTTGCAACCACCAACATTGCACCAGGCAGATTTTCTTGCAAATGAATACAACTACTTTGCTGAAAAAATATTATCTACATAAGTAATAATTAATTAATGTTTAAATTCAAACACATCTAGAAATTTCAATTACACATTAAAATATACATTACTTAGCTCGTGTTACTGTTTCAGGCATCAAGAAAGTCACTGACAAAGTTCCGTGTAAGTAAATGTCACAACTTTGGTGAAAAATACAATAGTTATATCTCAATAAGCCCTGCATTATCAATTTTAAATTGAAATTAAATAGATTAAGCATACAGGAAATTTCAATATTTGTTACAAGCGGAAAGATTGTTTTTGAAACCGAACTGTCAGTGGAAAAAAAAGCATTCTAACTTCCAGCAAATTATAAATGAAATATATTCCATGTTGGCTTGAATAGATTTCCAGGCAGTTTTTCTCTTTCATTTTCAGAAGTGCTGTGATTCAGTAGGCTTTACCATTGTTCAGTCATTCAAGTGTCGAAGCTGTACTTGTACCCTTTGAGGAATTTTATGTTGAAATGCAGTTTTAGTGATATCTATGTGGCTTCTTCTTGTGCTGTGCATAAATCAATTCACTTGTTGGTCATGGCTCAGTGGTATCAGTTTGTAGCTATGCAGTCAAAATATTTGAAACCTCCTTTAGCATTATGGGGAAAAAATTCAATTGCTTTGCGCTTCCCGTTAGTTCCCTAAAAAATTCAGCGGGAGGTTATCGGTGGCGGTAACCGTTAGCGCCCCGCGGCGCTGCACCGCCGGCGATGACATCATCGCCGTGCGCAGCGCCCTGGCCGCGATCTTCGGTAGCGCCCCATGACTTACCGCAGGACGCTATGTCCGACTGGGTCAGGGGGGCCTACCTGTGGCCAGAGTGGCGCTAATTAAAGGCGAGGTGCCGGGCGGCCATTTTTGTTGCTGGCTGCCTGCCAGCACCTGCCTCCGTTGCCGTCCCTGGCCTCCTGAGCACGTGGAGTGCCGGCTTCACTCCATGAGCCCAGCACTTCTCTTGAGTGCGGGCTTTTTTGCTGGCACTCCGATCCCAGTGGCCCAGCTGGGCCCCGGGTCGCACTGCGCAAGACCCCTTCCCTTTAAGAAAGGAAGGAAGGCCCGCAGTACCACGGTGCAACGTGCTGCAGCGCGTGGTGCTGTGGCACGTAGCACCGCGATATTCACTCGCAGTGCCCCAAGAGGGAGGCGGGGCGTTTCAAGTAGCACCCCGCTTCCCTCTTGGGGCGCTACCGATGAAATTTGGCTGCGGGGCGCTAATTTTTTTGGGGTACTACGAAGTTAGTGCCCCAAAGGGGGCACAACTCAATTTTTCCCCTTAGTATCCTCTTACAACACAGCCACTTGTCTAGAGCAATGAACAAAGGTAGTTAGTTCTAATGTTACTGAACTAATAATCCAGTGAACGTCAGTTCAAATCCCACCACGGAAATAAAAAAAGCTGGAACCAATCCCGAGAATGAATTAAAAAAAAACTTTGATTGGTGATATCTTTTATATACGACAGAGTAATCCAGCAAGTTCTGGAGGACACATGCCATCATATGACTACTTGCTGTATGGCACACATACCTTCCAGGTTACAATTAACTGATTTTAATTTTCAGAAATGAGGGAAAACATATTTTATTATGATAGATGCATATCATAAGAGGAGAAAAAAGGACAGTGAGAGCTTAGTACATGGCGCTAATAACTTGATTAAAATATATATATTCTGCAGTGCACAGAAGGTAGTACCTTGTAGAATGTACTATAGGTAAGTAATCCATCTCTAAGTATAACAAGTATTTACTTCAAATCTTGTAATTTCTAATCTACTTTACTTGGTTCTGCCTTATGAGGCAAATAGTGGGACCTTCAGTTCCAGTATATAGAAGTTACAATACAGAAACTGGCCATTTGGCCCAACCAGTATGTGTCAGTTTCCATGCAAGCAAATAAGTCTTAAATACATTTACCTGCCCTTTTCCCATACCCTTTCCCCCCCCTTTTTCTTCATCCACCTATCCAATCTAATCTTGAAGGGTGAATGTTTCTGTCTCAAACACTATCCCTGGAAATGAACTCCACAGCCCCACAACTATCTTTGTAAAGAATTATGTCTCGGTCTCTGTTCTAAATCTCTTGCATTTAATTTTGTATTTATGACCCTTCATTCTAGAATCCTTAATGACTGGAATCAGTCTATTTCTATCTACCCTATCTCATCTTTTCATAATTTTAGACACTTATATCACTTATGCCATGTAATCTGCATTGTTCTAAAAGAATAAACTATTTTTCAGGTTTTTTTGTATTCGCATTTTCATCATACCAGGCAGTATCATAGTTCATCTGCATTGTACCCTCTCCAAAGGCTCAATATTCTTTCTCTTAGTGTGGAGCCCAATACAATAGTATTCTAGCTAAGATCTTAAGGTCTTATATAGGCTCATCGTTACCTCTCGGGTTTTATATTCTATACCTCTTGTAATAAAACCTAGAATACCATTAGTTTTTTTTACAGCCTTAACAATCCAAGATGCTGTCTTTAATGTCCTTATACACTAAATCCATCTACCATGTCCGTTATCTCAAAGTATTCTATGAGGTTTGTCAAGCACAATCATTCCTTTTGAAATCCATGCTGGTTACTTCTTAAAAAAGGAGGCCATTTGGCCCATTGTGCCTATGCCAACTCTTTGAAAGAGCTATCCAATTAGTCCCACTCCCCTGCTCTTTCCCCATATCCCTGCAAATGTTTCCTAAATATTTCCTTTGTAATATGGTAATTTCATCCTAATTTTAAAATCTAAGTTTTGCCTACCACAGATGTTAAACTAATAGGCCTGTACTTAACTGGATTAGCTCTGTCTCCTTTTTTAAAAAAAATGGGTACAATACTGGCCACTCTGCAGTCCTCAGTATACATCAACACTCAATATAACCTTGAAAATAATTTCTTGGACCTCAGCAATTTCCCTCTTCATCTCCCTCAGGATTTTGGGATATATCCTGTCAGGCATTGGTGCTTTGTCTTCCTTTAGCCTAACTAACTTATCCAAAAATTTCCTTTTATCCATCATAATATCACTCATCTCATTCTCAACCACTTCAGGATACATCTCCTCTCTGTTATTCTTTCTCTTTAGTAAAGACCCTTGCAAAGTTCTTATTACAACCTCCACTATTTTTGATCATCTACAAATTGGCAATTCTCTCCTCTCAGGAGTCCCACCTCACTTTCAATAATGTTCTTTTTACTAAAATACCTGTAAAATACTTTAATGTTCCTTTTGGTGTTTTGGGAATTTTTTCCCTCATAATCCCTCTTAGCTTTCTTTATCCTGCTCTTAACATCTACAGTCCTGTGTGCCAATTGCTCATTCCACCTCGTCTCAGCTAACTCGCTCAACAGCTTTCTAAAATCTGCCCTAATCCAGTCTGGCGGTGGAGTTTTGTAATGACTTGCTGATGGCCACAGTCAGAATCAAATCAATAAATTCCATTTCTACAAAATGCTGTGCTTTCAGAGTTGCAGTTGTGTGTTGTTTATACCTACATATCAGCATAAGTTTGACTCTTGGGTCAGTGAATAATCACGGCTAAATGTAGTGTATGCAGCCAGGAGTGCTTCAACTTTCTCAAACTGACAGCACCACTACACAAGCACAACGACGCAAAGCATAGGTGAATGCACAGTAGCACTTCAGGTGTGAGGCAACTGAAGTGCGTAATTGTGCAAATCCAGTGTAGCCTGGATACCATGATTGAGGAGACGTTATTCAATGCAATTCAATCACATTAGCAGATACTTTGAGCCACATGGAAGTACCTAGGGAGCATCACAATAATAGGTTGTCAAATGCAGGATTCTGCAGAGATTTGTTGAGGGGATGAGACTTAATCCATAGAGCAAGTTGGAACTACAAGACCAATAAATGCAGAGGGGATGAATTAAATTGACCTCCAAGTGCATTATTCTTTAATAGAGAAAATCAATAAAGTTACAGTTGATTTTTCTAACCCTAATTTCTCCTGCAGTCTGCATGGATTGCACATTTCAGCATGATTTTTATTACTGTAATTGTTTTTTATTTTGTATTTATTTTACTTTTCTTGCACATAAATGTTAGACCAGTTGAGGCAGAATAACAGGAAAGGAAGTTAAATGGAGGCTGATCTGATACAAATCACATAGTATTTACATATTACAGCACAGAAACAGGCCATTCAAAGAATGACCACCGGACGTCTCAAAGCGCTTTACAGCCAATGTAGTACTTTTGAAGTGTAGTCCCTGCTGTAATGTGGGAAAAGTGGCAGCCAATTTGCGCACAGCAAGGTCCCACAAACAGCAATGTGATAATGACCAGATAATCTGTTTTTGTTATGTTGGTTGAGGGATAAGTATTAGCCAGGACACTGGGGATAACATCCCTGCTCTTCTTCGAAATAGTGCCATGGGATCTTTTACGTCCACCTGAGAGAGCAGACGGGGCCTCGGTTTAATGTCTCATCCGAAAGACGGCACCTCCGACAGTGCAGCACACCCTCAGCACTGCACTGGAGTATCAGCCTAGCTTTATGTGCTCAAGTCCCTGGCATGGGACTTGAACCCACAACCTTCTGACTCAGAGGCGAGTGTGCTACCAACTGTGCCACAGCTGACACTCAGCCCAACAATCGATGTGGAAAAAGGAACAGACAGACAGGTTGAAAAAGAGAAAGTAGAAGAAATTGTAGAAAGGAATTTTAATAACAGATGAAGAAAAGTAACACAGATAAAGATTAAAGTGAAACTCAGGAAAAATAAGGAAAACAGGGAGACACCAGGGATATTAAAGGACAACTGCTACTCAGAAGGTGGTGTGGATGCACCCAGCAGCAAGCTCATGGTCTACAGAGCAGTAGTGATACCCGCCCTCCTGTATGCCTCAGAGACATGGACCATGTACAGCAGGCACCTCAAAGCACTGGAGAGGTACCACCAATGCTGCCTCCGCAAGATCCTGCAAATCCATTGGCAGGATAGGCGCACCAACGTCAGTGTTCTCGCTCAGGCCACCGTCAAAGCCTCCTTGAAAAAGTGCAACATCCCCACCAACACCTGGGAATCCCTGGCTCAAGACCGCACAAAATGGAGGAGAAGCATCCGGGAAGATGCCGAACACCTCGAGTCTCTTCGCCAGGAGCAAGCGGAAGCCAAGCACAAACAGCGGAAATAGCGCACTTCAACCCAAGCACCCCATCCACTCGCCCCTTCAGCCACCGTCTGCCCCACCTGTGACAGAGACTGTAGGTCCCGCATTGGACTCATCAGTCACCTGAGAACTCATTTTTAATGTGGAAGCAAGTCATCCTCGGTTCCGAGGGACTGCCTAAGAAGAAGAAGGTGTGGATGCAGTTGATAAGAATAGTAGGGAAAATAAATACTTTAATTATAGTAAATATTCTGGCTTTGGGACGACTGGAAATTCCAAGGCACCATGGGTGGAAATGGTGGTGGACCATCAAACAACTAACGGGAGGAGGAGGCTCCATGAATATCCCCATTCTCAATGATGGTGGAGCCCAGCACGTGAGTGCAATTGACAAGGCTGAAACGTTTGCAACCATCTTCAGCCAGCAGTGCCGAGTGGATGATCCATATCGGCCTACTCCTGAGGTCCCCACCATCACAGAAGCCAGTCTTCAGCCAATTCGATTCACTCCACATGATATCAAGAAATGGCTGAGCGCACTGGATACAGCAAAGGCTATGGGCCCCGACAACATTCCGGCTGTCATGCTGAAGACTTGTACTTCAGAACTAGAACTAGCCGCGCCTCTAGCCAAGCTGTTCCAGTACAGCTACAACACGGACATCTATCCGACAATGTGGAAATCTGCCCAGGTATGTCCTGTCCACAAAAATCAGGACAAATCCAATCCGTCCAATCAGTCTACCAGGCCAATTACCGCCCCATCAGTCTACTCTCAATCATCAGCAAAGTGATGGAAGGTGTCATTGACACTGCTATCAAGCGGCAATTACTCACCAATAACCTGCTCACTGATGCCCAGTTTGGGTTCTGCCAAGACCACTCCGCTCCCGACCTCATTACAGCCTTGGTCCAAACATGGACAAAAGAGCTAAATTCTAGAGGTGAGGTGAGAGTGACTGCCCTTGACATCAAAGCAGCATTTGACTGAGTGTGACATCAAGGAGCCCTAGTAAAACTGAAGTCAATGGGAATCGGAGGTGAAAACTCTCCACTGGCTGGAGTCATACCTAGCACAAAGGAAGATGGTTGTGGTGGTTGGAGGTCAATCATCACAGCCCCAGGACATCGCTGCAGGAGTTCCCTAGGACAGTATCCTAGGCTCAACCATCTTCAGCTGCTTCATCAATGACCTTCCCTCCAACATAAAGTCAGAAATGAGGATGTTCGCTGATGACTGCAGTGTTCAGTGCCATTCACAACTCCTCAGATAATGAAGCAGTCCATGCCCACATGAAACAAGACCTGGATGACGTTCAGGCTTGGGCTGATAAGTGGCAGGTAACATTCGCACCACAGAAGTGTCAGGCAATGACTATCTCCAACAAGTGAGAGTCTAACCACCTCCCCTTGACATTCAACGGCATTACTGTTGCCGAATCCCCCACCATCAACATCCTGGGGGTCACCATTGACCAGAAACTTAACTGGACCAGCCAAATAAATACTGTGGCAACAAGAGCAGGTCAGAAGCTAGGTACTCTGTGACGAGTGTCTCACCTCCTGACTCCCCAAAGCCTTTCCACCATATACAAGGCACAAGTAAGGAGTGTGATGGAATACTCTCCACTTGCCTGGATGAGTGCAGCTCCAACAACACTCAAGAAGCTCGACACCATCCAGGGCAAAGCAGCCCAATTGATTGGCATCCCATCCATCACCTTAAACATTCACTCCCTCCACCGGCGTTCCGTGGCTGCAGTGTGTACCATCTACAAGATGCACTGCAGCAACTCGCCAAGGCTTCTTCGGCAGCACCTCCCAAACCCGCGACCTCTTCCACCTAGAAGGACAAGGGCAGCAGACGCATGGGAACACCACCACCTCCAAGTCACACACCATCCTGACTTAGTATATCGCTGATCCTTCATCGTCACTGGGTCAAAATCCTGGAACTCCCTACCTAACAGCACTGTGGGAGTACCTTCACCACATGGATTGCAGCGGTTCAAGAAGGCGACTCACCACCACCTTCTTAAGGGCAATTAGGGATGGGCAATAAATGCTGGCCTTGCCAGCGACGTGCACATCCCATGAACTAATAAAATAAATAAAAATTAAAAACAGAAGTATGCCATTTATCAGCAGGACCAGGTAGCTGTCATGACTTGCAGTAACTGGAGGAATTATCATGGAGTATGCTTTTGAGGCATTAAACATGCTTCAATATCTTTAAAAGATTTTCTTAAACTAAGGTAAGACTAAGGATACCAATCCTCCAGGATTGTCCTGGAGTCTCCAGGAATTGAAGATTAATCTCCAGGACACTGCTGCGATCAACCGGGGAGAAAAATCATAGGGGCATTAAAAAAATCATTTTCTTTCAACACTTTTGTTTATTAGTTATAAAAATATTGGAGTTGGGAAAGAAAAGGCTGTTTGACTGAATCATGCATTTATTTAATGAAGTGTCTGTTTGTTTTCCAATTGGTGTGGGATGGCATTGCACCATGAGAATGGACATGTTGGGCAACCAATGGGGGGAGCACAGGGTCAAGGCAGTTGGAGGGAGGAGGTCATCTGATGATACCTCCAGGAATACATCCAGCCAGAGTTGGCAACCCTACATAAGACAGATTTATTTTCTTATATAAAGGGTCAAAGGAACGGTCACATTTCAATTGTCAACAAAATGGCAACATCTTGAGCAAGAACTACAATTAACTAAAGGCATGACTTGCATAATCCTTGTACAGGAAACTTTTTTTTTATCCGGCACGGACGGGACCGACGTGGTGCCGGTTCATCAAAAATTCCGGATAACCGAACGCTATAGTAAAAGATACGGAGCTGAGAGCTCCGTATAAAGCAACAAACCCCGTTGCTTAGCAACAGCTTCAGAACAATGGCCACAAGTTGCAAGCGTCTCTGTAGCTTAGCAACAGCTGCAGCCACACCCTTGCACAGCAACACATGGAGGAAGGCAAGTAATAAAAGTTACCTGAACCTACTCCTGAATTTTGCCGGTTAACCGAGATTTCCGGTTATTTTAGGTGCCGGTAAATCGAAAGTTTCCTGTAGTTTCAAACAACATTAACTTTGCGCAATTCAAAATCAGGTTAATAATATTTCCACATAATGTTGCAAGAGAAACCATTAATGAGCTCCTTTTAAAATTCAGATTTTGGGAGGGAGCCTAAATAAAATAATTGCTTGTTGTATTCATCAGTGTAACTCTGACTCTGAATTACCCGAAATAAACCGTCAAATTACTGTAACATGTTTAAACCATTTTTCAGCCATCAGCAGGAATACAGTACAACAATGGTTGGTATTTGACTATTAGTTCATTTTAGCATTGTTAAGGACTGATCAGTCTTAAATCTTTTAATTTGCTATTTCAGTGTAAGGATACTACAATTATCAACATAACCAGCACCAACAGTACAATAATTTGGCTTCAAGATTGCAACACAGCATTAGAAGGGTTCAATTTAATATGATGTAATTTGGCATTTAATTTCAAGGCTTACAATGCAACCTTAGTTGAGCTCAGTTAAACATAGGATATGAATACCATTCAGCTTTATAGATTATGGCAGGTGCTTTGTGAATTTAGTAGATATTAGTTCATATTGCAGAGTAACAGCTAGCAATTGTATGCTTATCATTTTAACTTGTGTTTTGGATGAGGTTAATAAAATATAGGAACTCTCTGCTCTGGTAGCAGTTTAACTTATAGTGTGAAATAGTTCCGCCTCTCTCTGCTGCGCACTGTTCCACCTGTGAGTTACATCTTTGAGTTGTCAGTACTGTAATGTTCTTTCTTGGGGTGTTGACTGTGATAAAAATAATAACTTCCGGGAAGTTATGTCATCACTTCCTGTGAACTGTGAACTATGAACTGTGTACATACCTCACTTCCTGTCATATGTCACTTCCTGTTGGACTGGTATAAATACTGGTCTGTTCAGTATTGTAAGAGGCTTCTACCAGAGGCATGGTAAAGACCTCTCTTGTATATAGTGTGTTTATAAGTTACTTAAAGCTTACTTTAAAGTTACTTGATGGTAAGCCTCCTTTTTCTTACATCAATTTAAGTAACTTAGTATTTACACTCACAAATACTAGACCTTCGGACAAACTCGGAATTAAGGATCCAGGGAACCACCCATCATGGAGAAAATCCTTAGACCTATTCGTCTGGACTTGGACCCGAATGCACCAGCAGCTGGCAGGGTATGGAAGCATTGGTACCGTACTTTTGAGAATTTTCTGGATGAATGTGAAGCGGATGCTCCTGCTAGATTGAAGATACTTATCAATTATGTGACCCCAAAAGTGTTCGAATATGTTGATGAATGGGATAATTACGATGAGGTGATTCGGGCACTTAAGAAACTGTATGCCAAGACCCCAAATGAGGTCTATGCTAGACATCTACTGGCCACAGCCCAACAAGGGCCAGGGGAATCAATTGACGAATTCCTGCAAGAACTTCGCAGGCTCAGCATAGATTGTAACTTTCAGGCAGCCTCAGCTGAGCTGTACCGCCAAGAAATGATTCGTGATGCTTTCATCTGCGGGATTGCCTCTCCATTTATACGCCAGCGTCTACTAGAAAGTAAAACACTTGAGCTACAAAAAGCTTTTGACCTAGCTTGTTCTCTGGATTTGGCAAAGAGAAATGCAGACCTCTATCAGCTGCCCAGATCTCGATCTGCTGCTGTAGCTGCAACCAGACAATTCAAGCGGTCTCAGGTGAACCCCATCATGGGGGAATCTAATTCTGATAATTCTGATGAAGAGGAGGATGACCCCACTTTAGCAGCCTCTTGGCAATCTAGGAAGGAATGCTTCTTTTGTGGAGATGCTTTTCACCCTAGGAAAACCTGCCCTGCTCGCAATGCAATCTGCAGTTATTGCAGGAAAAAAGGACACTTTGCTAAAGTTTGCCTATCAAGGGCCTCTACGAGGGCCAATCCAGCTAAGGCCTACCGAACTGCCCCAATTAGGGCCTATCAAGATGCTCCAGCTAGGACCTATCAAGCTTCCTCTCGAGCTCTCTCCCGAAGAAGCACACCGAGAGTTTTAGCCACTCTCTGTGCAACGACACCAATTACAGCTGCTTGCCCACAGAACCTGTCTCATGCAGCCACAAAAATTTCAATTAAAGGGCATACCTTAGATGCCTTAATTGACTCAGGAAGTACTGATAGTTTCATTAAGGAACAGATTGTTGCGAAATTGAAACTACATGTCTTCCCATTGGACCAGGCAATTGCGATGGCTCAGTCATCACTTAATACCAGAATCTCCGGCTTTTGTGTTGTTGATATGACACTTCATGGTCGTATGTATCCCTCCACCCGACTTTCGGTGCTCAAGGACTTATGTAGTGATCTCCTCTTAGGGCTGGACTTCCAAAAACAGCATAAGAAACTCACCATTGAGTTTGGTGGATCCAAACCCGGACTTACTATTTCTAATATACCGTCTAAATTACCGTTTTGTGCATTATCAGCAGCTTCACTTGATGAACCCTCATTATTTGCCAGTATTCCGCCTCAATGCAAACCAATAATAACGAAATCGCGGCGCTTTAATCAGGAAGACCAATCTTTTATTGCGGCTGAAATCTCTCGACTTCTAGCAGAGGATATCATCGAACCATGTTCGTCGCCCTGGCGGGCTCAAGTCGTCATTGTCAAGAACCCTCTAAAACCTCACAAACAGCGACTATGCATCGATTATTCGCAAACCATCAATCAATATACCGACTTGGACGCCACGCATTGATGATATGGTTAATAAACTGGCTGAATACAAAGTGTTCTCAACTTACGATTTAAAAAGTGCCTATCATCAGGTACCCTTGAAGGTCTCAGATAAGCAGTACACAGCCTTTGAGGCTAATGGACGGCTGTACCAATTTCGTCGCCTCCCATTCGGGGTTACTAATGGAGTGGCTGTCTTCCAATGGGCAATGGATGGCCTGGTTAAGCAGGAAAACCTAAGGGACATTTTTCCCTATCTTGATAACATTACCATTGCAGGTCACGATCAACAGGAACACGACGCCAACCTCCAAAAATTTCGGGATGCCCTCCATCGCCGTAATTTGACCCTGAATGAATCCAAATCTGTTGAGTCACAACCGACCATCAACATCCTTGGCTACTGCGTAGGCAATGGTATCATTAAGCCAGACCCAGAAAGACTTCGCCCGCTCCAAGAGCTCCCGTCACCTAAGAATCCGGCTTCTTTACGTCGGGCTCTCGGTCTGTTTGCATACTACGCTAAATGGATTCCTCATTTTTCGGACAAAATCCAACCCTTGCTGCATGCTAGATCATTTCCACTGGGAACAGCGGCTGTTGCAGCCTTTAACCTTCTCAAAAAACAGTTGGAGAAAGCAGCTCTTCACTCCATCAATGAGAATCTCCCTTTCGTGGTTGAATGTGATGCCTCGGAGGTGGCGATCTCGGCTACTCTGAATCAGGAAGGTCGTCCTGTAGCATTTATGTCCAGGACCTTACAAGGTGCCGAGCTACATTATCCTCTGGTTGAGAAAGAAGCCACAGCCATCATAGAGGCAGTACGGAAGTGGAACCATTTTCTAGCTCGCCAGCACTTTACATTGATCACGGACCAGCGATCAGTCGCCTTCATGCTCGATAATCGAAAACGAACCAAACTTAAGAATAATAAAATACAACTTTGGAGGATGGAACTGGCCTCTTTTGGTTATACCATTCTCTATCGGCCTGGCAAGGAGAATGTGACCCCGGACACCCTCACACGGGCATTCTGCTCCACTATGTCATCCTCTACTCTCATGGATGTCCACAATGGATTGTGTCATCCTGGCGTTACGCGCATGCTACATTTCGTACGATCACGGAATCTCCCTTTTTCCACTGGAGATGTAAAGAAAATATGCTCAGAATGCCGGCTTTGTGCGGAATTAAAACCTCAGTTCTTCCGCCCCTCTGATGGTATACTCATACACGCAACCCAACCGATGCAACGACTTAGCATCGATTTTAAGGGCCCAGTGCCCTCTGCAACTCGGAACACATATTTGCTCACCATGATCGACGAATATTCACGTTTTCCGTTTGCCTTCCCCTGCTCCAATATGCTGGCGTCCACAGTAATCTGTTGCCTTGAGCAGGTATTTTCTCTCTGTGGCATGCCGGCTTATATTCACTCAGATCGGGGTCCATCCTTTATGTCAAGGGAACTCAAGGACTACCTCTCAGAACGGGGAATTGCTACAAGCAAAACAACACCATACCATCCCATCGGAAATGGGCAGGTAGAGAGGTATAACGGTATCATCTGGAATTCCGTACGTCTCGCTTTAAGATCTCGGGGCCTACCAGACCAGCAATGGGAAACAGTGCTTCCGGATGCATTGCACTCTATACGGTCCCTGCTTTCTACAGCCACAAATACTACACCTCATGAGCGGTTCTTTGGATTCCAGCGTCGCTCATCTCATGGGACATCACTCCCGTCATGGCTAACTACTCCTGGACCTGTATTACTCCGAAGATACGTTCGGACGTCTAAAAATGACCCTCTCGTAGACGAGGTCGAACTAACCGATGCCAACCCCACCTATGCAAACATACGATATTCCGACGGCCGAGAATCTACCGTATCATTACGGGATCTGGCTCCCTGCCCACCAGGACCTAGTGGGACATCGGGTGATGGCATTTCACCAGGAAACTCTTGGGACCTATCGGGTACCCCTCTCCAGGACCCTGATCGGACACCAACTAGCTTGGTGCCGGTAGAACCCCGTGCTCAAGGTTGCGACCCTCCCAGTACCGCGCATGAAAGTACTGATCCGCCACAGACCAGCTCTGCACCTCCCTCTGAACAGAGGCAGTCCGACTTTGAACCTATTGGGGCTCGTACTCGAAGCCATGATCTCCCCGACCCTTCACAGGGCAATCCAGGCCACACGGACTCTGACCAATGGCCAACCGCATGTAAGCGGACCAGCGACCCTCTACGACGGGAATCCAAACGGGTGCGACTCTTCCTTGTTCGGCGGCTGCGGACCAAAAGGTAGACCACAGCCTCCTAAACCTGCAGGAGGGAAGAATGTGATAAAAATAATAACTTCCGGGAAGTTATGTCATCACTTCCTGTGAACTGTGAACTATGAACTATGAACTGTGTACATACCTCACTTCCTGTCATATGTCACTTCCTGTTGGACTGGTATAAATACTGGTCTGTTCAGTATTGTAAGAGGCTTCTACCAGAGGCATGGTAAAGACCTCTCTTGTATATAGTGTGTTTATAAGTTACTTAAAGCTTACTTTAAAGTTACTTGATGGTAAGCCTCCTTTTTCTTACATCATTGACCATCTTCTCCTTTCTTCTGGCTAACATCTTGCATATCACAGAAATCACAGAAACCCCACAGTGCAGATAGAGGCTATTTCGGCCCATCGAGCCTGCACCGACACATATCCCACCCGATCCCTGTAACCCCTACACCAACACATATCCCACCCTATCCCTGTAACCCCATGTATTTAACCCCCTAACACTAAGGGTCAATTTATCATAGCCAATCAACCTAACCCGCACATCTTTGGACTGTGGGAGGAAACCGGAGCACCCGGAGAAAACCCACGCAAACACGGGGAGAATGTGCAAACTCCACACAGACAGTTGCCCGAGGCCGGATTCGAACCCGGGTCTCTGGCGCTGTGAGACAACAGTGCTAACCACTATGCCACCGTGCTGTATGTAAACTGTCATGATAGGTTCCTTATATACTTCTAAAACGTGTGCTACTGAATGAACTATTGATTACTGTGTTCCTAACTTCCTCTTTCTATCTATACACTTCTAGCATTTAAACACTTCTCCTTTTATTCTAACAATCTCTAAATGATTTCCTGCTTTCTGCTCTGATATTGCATTTCCTTTTCAAATTATCTAAATCTAAATTCTACAATAAAAATGGTCCCTCTTGTCACCTTTAATATCAAAACATACTGCAGCCGGTCTGACATCACTCATTCCAGATCACTGTTGGAGCTCACATCAGCAAGGATCACTTAACCTTTGCAAGACTTCAGAACATATCAGTGACAACTATTTGGTGGGATTTCTTTGATTTTTGCCTCAGCATAAGCAAACTGGATACTTTAAACTCTGTAACAGACAGCATATGCTTCCCATAAACACCTTTGCATCCTGCAGCATCTGCTGTTAAGAAGGGCTCTTAAGCAGAAGTTGCCGTGGTACAGATGTACATGATCTGAATTTGAGTACGGAATATCAATATTTGCAGATGGCACAAAAACAGGAAGCATGGTTAATTGTAAATAGGTCTGTGTGCTACAGCAGGAGAACATAAATGGGATAGAAGATTGAGCAATCAGATCTCAGATTAAATTTAATGTGAAAAAATATGAGGTGGTACATTTGTGAGGAATAATGAGAGGACATATACACTAAATGGTAAAACCCTAAAAGGAATAGAGGAAATCTTTAAAAATGAGTTCCGAGGTTTTATAAGTAGGGGCATACAGAGTATAAAGTAAAGAGGAAATGCTGAAGCTATACAATTTATTGATTCGGCCACTGTTAAAACCCACTTCTTTAATCAAGCTTTTGGTCACCCCTCCCAATATCTTCTTTCTTGGCTTGGCCTCAATTTGTTATCTCATTACACTTCTGTGAAGCACATTAGGACATTTTTCTACATTAGGCGCTACTATTTAAATGCAAGTTGTTGTTAATATAGTGTTTAGTTTGGGTATCTTACTTTAGGAAGGTTGTCAGGGCTATGAAGAGGGTGCAAAAGAGATTCACTAAGATGGTACCAGGAATGAAAGGCTCTAGTTAGGAGAAGAAACTAGAGACACTCAAGCTTTTTCATTGGATCAAAGAAGGTTAAGAGGAGATCAATAGAGGTGTTCAAAATTATGAGGGGTTTTGATGAGGTAAAATTAAGGAAAAACTATTTCCACTGATTATTGAGTCGGTAATGAGATCATCGAAAGAAGGGAAAGGTTAGGGGAATTGTTTCTTTATGCAAAGGGTTTATAGGGCCTGTAAATCCCTACCAGAAAGACTGGTGGTCTAGTACCTCTTAAAATGGAAGTGGGTAAATATTTGAAAAATAAACATTTTAAAAGGTATGGGAAAAGGCAGGAGGATGGGACAAAGTAGATAGCTCTTTCAGTGATGGGCCAAATGACCTCATTTGGTGCTGTGAAATTCTATGATTTCCATATTAAGTAAATTAGAACCTCAGGATGCAGCATTTCTGTTTTATATCACTGTCATCATATCTTGGACAGAAGTGGTTCCTTGATCAAATTCCTTGTTTAATAATGACTAGGATCAATGGGCAGGCCAGTGTATGCCAGGATACACCTTTAATGAAATTAACCGTATGCTTTTAGATTTGCTGCAGCTCAACAACTGTGCTTTTTCCAACATGAGTAACATCATTTTGTTTTCTGTAAAACACTGCAGAGATTTGGCAGCTATTCTAAAGGGCTGGTGATGCCCATTTAAACAACCCAAGAGTGGAAATATATTCTTATAAGCAAGAAACGAGCAGTGCAATGTTCCAGTTGGCACATGCTAGACCTTTCTCAGCAGAAGTTCACCCCTGTTATTTTCCAGTCCTGGCAGTGAGTAACTTGTTCAACTACTTACATTTTTTTGCTGGTGGTATTCAGCCATTTTACTGCTGGACAGGGGAACAAGAGGTATTCAGCCCAAGTGAGTATGGAGCATCCTCCCCTTTTAGCTAACCAGTTATTCATATTTTAAGTAATTATTAATTACATGTTATAAGAAAAATAATATACACATTGCTGTAGTTAATTAATTATAAGTCAGTCTCTCAGGAGGCTTCCTGACTCGGTCCGGATAACGCCTCGGGGGTGTCGTAGTTTCTGGTGGTGTAGTAGGTTCTTTTGGCAAGGCTGATTCGGCTTGAATGCTAGTGTTGGGTTCATCGGGTTCCAGTATCACCGGATCGGAGGTAGATATGGGTATCTCTACTTCATCGTTAGACGTATAGAGTTGTGGTGTAGGTTGTCCCTTTTCGGATGACTTTATGATTTGGTCAGCATGGCGCCTTATTATGCTTTCTCCGATGTCCACGGTATACATCAGTGGTCCTAGTCGTGTGCAGATAGTTCCAGGCTGCCATTTCTCGGTTCTAGTTGGCCTTTCATTCATGCCTTGAAACTGCCGGTTCTCCACGTCCCTTCTGATGTTGGGCTTGACCAAATCCAGCCAGCATCTTAGGTTTCTATTGAAGAACATCATGGCGGGAGTTTGGTTGGTAACCATATGTGTTGCATTCCTGTATGCGAATAAGAAGTTATCCACCTTGTGCTGAAGTTTTATGTCTTCATTACCCATGGCCTTTATGGCCTTCTTGAAGGTCTGGACAAACCTTTCAGCCAATCCATTGGTGGCGGGATGGTATGGGGCGGACGTGTAGTGCTTAACCCCATTGTTTTTTAAGAACTTTCTGAATTCTTCGGACACAAATTGCGGTCCATTATCAGAACATATCTGTTCCGGCAGCCCATTCCTGACAAATATGGTCCTTAATACAGTGATGGTTTTTTCCGTGGTGGTGGAGGACATCTTTATTACCTCCGGCCACTTGGAGTGTGCATCAACCGCGATTAAGAACATTGAGTCCATAAATGGACCAGCAAAGTCGATGTGCACCCTTTGCCAGGGAGATGAGGGCCATTCCCATGGATGTAGAGGGGCTTGTGGTGGAGCGTTTTGGACCTTCTGGCATCCTAGGCAGCTCTTGGTCATTTCTTCGATGTCTCCATCGATACCTGGCCACCATACAAACGCCCTAGCTAGGTTCTTCATTTTCACTCCACCCAGATGCCCCTCGTGAAGCTCCTTTAGCACTTTATCCTGGAGTTTGGGTGGAATCACCACTCTGGGTCCACACATCAAGGTTCCTCGGCACACTGACAGCTGTTCTCTTCTTTGCGAGAATGCTGGCAACAGTGGTTTGCCACGTGCTGGCCATCCCTTCACTGTTAAATCGTAGACCTGTGAAAGAGTCGGGTCATTTCTCGTCTCCCTTTCAATGGCAGAATTTGTTACTGGTAGACATTCCACTATGGTAGAGTGGAACATCTCTACTGGGTCTACTGTAGGTGCCTCTTCTACCATTGGCAACGGTAGGCGCGCTAAACCGTCAGCATTCCCATGCTGTTTTGATCCTTTGTATTCTATGTTGTATTGGTGTGCCCCTAGAAAAAGGGACCACCTCTGTAGCCTTTTCGCTGTCATAATGGGAACACCCTTTTTAGGGTTGAATATGGAGATGAGGGGTTGATGGTCAGTCAACAAGGTAAATTTTTGTCCGTGTAGGTAATGGTTGAATTTCTTCACTCCCCATACCAGGCTGAGTGCTTCCCTGTCGATTTGGGCATAGTTACGCTCAGCTGAGTTTAATGAGCGTGATGCAAAAGCTATCGGCCGTTCTGAGCCATCAGGGAATTTATGGGATAATACTGCTCCTATGCCGTAAGGGGATGCATCGCACGCCAGTCTGATTGGCAGTGATGGGTTGTAATGAGCCAAAACTTCTTCGGATGTGATTAAGCCTTTGCATTTATGGAAGGCATGTTTACAGTCTTCGTTCCATTTCCAAATCACTCCTGTTTGTAGAAGTTCATTAAGAGGGTGTAGAAGAGTTGATAAGTTCGGTAAAAATTTATGATAGTAATTTATTAATCCCAGGAACGACCTTAATTGTGAAACATTTTCAGGTGCTGGGGCTTTTATGACCGCTTCAATTTTTTTCAGGTGACTTATGCAACCCTTCATTATTAATTATGTGGCCACAATATGATATCTGATTTTGGAAAAATTCGCACTTGGGGCGATTTGCTCGTAGGCCCCGTTCTTTCAGCCTAGTGAGCACCTGCTCCAAATTGGCAAGGTGCTCGTTGTCGCTTTCTCCTGTTACAAGGATGTCATCTAGGTAGCATTGAGTCCCCGGAATCCCTTGCAGGACCTGCTCCATAGCTCTTTGCCAGATAGCTGGAGCTGATGCTACTCCAAAAACCAGTCGATTGTACTGGTACAGGCCTTTGTGTGTGTTTATCGTGAGATACTTTTTAGAGGCCTCCTCAACCTCCATCTGTAGATATGCCTGTGCCAAGTCAATTTTGGTGAAACGTTTCCCTCCGGATAGTGAGGCGAAAATATCTTCTATCCTCGGAAGAGGATACTGTACTGTGTGAAGGACCGGGTTTACAGTCACCTTGAAGTCTCCACAGATGCAAATTTTTCTCTGTTCTTCAGATTTATCATTATTCAATGCTTTTTTCATGACTGGAACGATGGGTGTTGCCCACTCGCTCCAATCTATTTTGGATAATACGCCTGCCTTTTCCAAATTCTCCAGCTCTGCCTCGACTGCTGGCCGAATTGCGTATGGCACCGGTCTTGCCTTAAAAAATTTGGGAATTGCTGCATCTTCCACTTTTATTGAGGCGGTGATGCCTTTCAAGGTTCCTAGTTTCTCCTGAAACACTTCTTTGGCGTTGGCCAAGATGTCTTTTAATCGTTCAGGTATGATGTCATCATTGTTTTTTTTCTTACTGGTCACCGTCAGTGCCTGAATGGAGTGCCAGTCTAAACGTATCTTTCTGATCCATTCACGTCCCAACAACGGTGGACCACCATCTTGTAGAATGTATAAATACAACTTTTGTATTTCTTTGCCGTTGTATACAACAGGCACCCTTATTTTTCCTTTGGGGTATACTTTCTGCCCCGTATATGTTTTTAAGATAATGGATGTGTCTTTTAGAGGTATATGCGAAAATAGCCTCTCGTAATCCCGTCGATTTATTACGGTTAGAGCTGATCCTGTATCTAGCTCCATTTTAACTGGGGACCCTGCTATCGTGAGGGTAACCCAAATGGTTTAGTAATCATCTTTGGCAAGTACATTATGTAATTTGAGACAGCTTAGTCTCTTGTTTTCGGAGTCGCTATCGCTCTTCTGGTCTTCGGAGCTACTGTCCGTCATCATTTGTACCTTCCTGTACTTTCCTTTATTGATTTTTTTTTTTCTGTCCGTGGATTTATTTTGTCCAGATCGGCATACCCGTGCAATGTGTCCAATTTTTCCGCATTGCCTGCATGCTTTGTCCTTGAACCAGCAGTCCTTCTGGTTATGGGTGGATCTGCCGCAGCGATAACATCTTTCGAAACCCTGTGTCATTTCATGGGTGCCGAAGTCCTGTGTCTTTTGTTGTATCTCTGCAGCTCCTCTTGCTGCTGCTTCGTATGATACAGCCATACTGAAAGCTTTGTCCAATGTTAAATCTTTTTCAGAAAGCAGCCTTTTTTGTGTTCCTTCACTTAAGAGACCGCAAACGAATTTGTCTCGAAGATAATCTGCTAGTCCTGCCCCGAATTGGCAGTACTTTGATAGCTTTCTTAATTCGGTTAGGTAATCAGCGTTACTTTCATTCTTGTGTTGATTTCTCTTGAAGAATTTGAATCGTTCCGCTATCAGCAGCGGTGTTGGGTTTAAGTGCTCCTGCAGGGTATCAACAATTTCTTCAAAATTCTTGTCCTTTGGTTTGGCTGGAGTGATTAAATTTCGTAACAGCCCGTATGCCTTTGCGCCCATTAGGTTCAGCAGTACTGAAGCTTTTTTTCATCTTCTATTCCATTTGCAGTGCAATATACCTCTACTCTTTCCACGTATGTGGTCCAATCCTCTATTTCGCTATCAAAAGCATCAATATTGCCAGACTTAGGCATTTCAGAAAAGATATGGCGCTTCCCGCGCTTTTCTTTCTTTTCTGCAGCAAAGATATGGCGCTTCCCCCACTTTCCCGCCGCTGCTGCCGATGACAACGCTGTTTCCCGCGGTTCCCGTTCTTTTTGAAAAATTTATTTACAGTTGGAGACTCGTTCCCGCGGGACTTTCTCTCCAGGTCTGAACGCTGACCTGCTTGCCACGCCGGCCGTCTCCCGAGTGCTCCCTCCCAGTCCGTTATTGCTTGCCTCCGATTTCGCTGCCTGTCTCAGCTGTAGAGCCAGCCGCTGGAGCCCCAGCCTGACACCCAGGAAGGATTAGCGCAGTACCTGACACCAGCTTGGCCCGCTGGTGAAACCACAGCTTCTCTCACTTTCTTGAGTCTTCTGGACGCACGAGGAATTGATGTCCTTGAGGTGCTGCCGAATTGCAGGTAAGTCCGTTTCCACTTCGTCGCCACTGTAGTGTCCGTGTGTTGATAAAGACACTGAAGACAGGAGTTGGTTCATAGGTGTTTACTAAGCAAAGTCTGGGGGGGGGGGTTCTAACGGATATACACAATATACAGGCTTATATAGCCCGAGTGGCCATTACCGGCATTACAGCACACCTGGGGCTCTTAAAGGCACATACACTACAGAGCAGATTTTTCTTTTTCTTTTTGTAAGAAATAGAAAAGGCTGGAGTTGCAACCTGCTCAGGCCTGAACTACAGCCATTCAAAGAGGGAATCGTTATTGCCAGTTAAAGCTACATTTTTGCTCTCATCGACATATCAGTTCCTACCCTGGAAAGTTAGGAAAGGATAGCAATTGCCATAATTGACATAATGTAGCCATAACAGCAATAAACCACTCGTGCTCCAGTTGGGAAATAGTGCATCAGATACTCATTGGCTGTAAAGCACTTTGGGATGCTGGAAAGCGGGAGTAGGCTGGATAGCTCTTTGTCGGCCGGCACAGACAAGATGGGCCGAATAGCCTCCTTCTGTGCTGTAAATTTCTATGATTCTATGATGTCCTGAGGCTCTGTATAAATGCAAGTCATTTCCTTCCTTTCCCTTAATTTAGCTACATTCTGTTAATCCCATGAATTCTTCAGCCTCTGTTAACCCAATATTATGTTCAGTATCTCTTTGGAATAGTTAAAAATCTTCTCTTACAATGGGGGGAATTTAAACACCCAATAACGGGTGTGTTGGGGTCGGGTGGGAAGTAAAAATTGGAGAAAAATGAAGCACGACCGCCTCCAACGTGGCGACTTCGGGTTTAACATGGAGACACCATGGATGTTTTTGACACTACATCGAACAAGGAAGTCAATCACCATCCATGGCAGCGACGACGTGCTGTGGTGGGATCAGCAGGTACACAAGGGAGAGGTGCACAGGAGGGAGGTGCACAGGCGAGAGGAGACCACCAGAGGGGCCAAGGTCGCAAGAGGTTCTACCAATGTGAGAGGGTGTACTGACAGAGGCTCAGTTTCCTTGACCTAACTAAAGAGCAGTGCCTCTGCAGGCTCAGGTTGTCATGGCATGTGGCTGCAGACATCTGCAGCTTTCTTCAGGAAGAGCTGCTCCCTGCTGGACCTGGTGGCCACCACCCTTCCAGGGCACAACCGGAGACATCTCAAGTATCGCTCAGTCAGCTGCACATAAATTTATATGGCAGGTCACAGATGGTTGATTGTAGGGTGTGTGGTAAACCACTTTTATCGTTCACTATCGTTACACTATAGTTATCACTGTTATATCGTTACTCTATGGTTAGCACTGTTCACACTGTTGTATCACTATACGAGGTCGCCTCTTGTCACGCTGTTATACCTGGGCTGACCACTGCTGACTCCGCCCATGACTCCACCTACCTGCCCAGGTATAAAGGTGGTCGACTGGCTAGCATTCCTCCTTGTTGTATCCGATCACCCACGAGGGTGGGCTCTGTTATTTAGCCAATAAAAACCTATAGTTACTTTCTTAACTCATCGCTTTTCATTGGATGAATTGATAGGTATATCAATTTTATTGGCTAAATTTTAAAATGTCTACCGAGCCAGACCAGCCAGACGCCCAGCTACAACAGCCACAGCAGCCGTCAGACGCCGAGCTACAACAGCCACAGCAGCCGGCTTGGCTGCGAGCCCTCCGACCACCGTACCTGGATTTAAACCCACAGGCAGCAAACTCAGCCCTCGACTTCGAACACTGGCTGAGCTGTTTCGAGTCCTACCTGGGAGAATCCGGCGTGCCTCAGAAATCCAAGCTAAGAGTTCTGACCGCCCAAGTGAGCCCTAAAGCATTCGCACTCATCCGGGACCTTAAAACATACGAGGACGCCATCAACCGGCTGAAACGACAGTACCAGAGCCCGGTAAATTCCATGTATGCCAGACACCTCCTAAGATCCCGCCCGCAACAGCCAGGAGAGCCTGTGGATGAATTTTTACGGGTGCTACAAGCACTCGGCAGAGACTGTAACTTTAAAGCGGTAACGGCGGCAGAAAATACTGAAGACAACGTCCGCGATGCCTTCGTGAAAGGCCTGCGGTCCGACTACTCACGGCAAAGACTACTTGAAGCAAAGGACCTCGACCTGGACAAAGCTGCAGCCCTCGCTCGCTCCCTAGAAGTGACCCATCGGGACCTCGAGGCATATTCAAGGTACTGTAACTCGCGACCCCGGGACTTGGGACCGACCCCGACCGCAATACCCCCTGCAGCACCCCCCCTGGGACCTACCTCAGCGTCGGCGTCCCGGACCCGATCGGGACCGCCACCCCCGGTACCGGCTGCGACATCGGACCCCCGCGATCGGGCCGCCGGCTGCTTCTTCTGCGGCCAGGCGAAACACCCGAGGGCGCGCTGCCCAGCCAGAAACACGACCTGCTCGAGATGCATGAAGAAAGGCCACTTTGCAAAGGCCTGCAGAGGGGGATCAACGGAGGCCAGCAGTGCCTCATGCGAGCTGTGGGGGCGGCCATCTTCCATCAAGGCCACAGAGGCCAGCATCCCCACATGTGAGTCATGGGGGTGGCCATCTTTGATCCAGGCAACCGACACCAGCAGTGCCTCATATGAGTTGTGGGGGCAGCCATCTTCTCCGCCATTTTGTCCTACCTCGTGGGCGCCGCCATTTTACCCACCACGCTCGACCGTCACCATGACTCCAGACCCGACCACCCCCTCACCCGCAGACTACAGCGACTCGCTCAGCTATACACTAGCCTCCGTCACACTGGATCAAGCCCGCCCGCATCACCTGTCCAAGTCCATGATGGACATCAAAGTGAACGGCCACGCCACGACCTGCCTGTTCGACAGCGGAAGCACGGAGAGTTTCATCCACCCAGACACGGTGAGCCACTACTCCCTCACTGTCCGGCCAACGCGCAACCGGATCTCGATGGCATCGAGGTCCCACGCCACGGACATCAGCGGCTACTGCGTTGTGACCCTGTCGGTTAAGGGCACGGAGTATAAAAATTTTAAACTCCTCGTCCTGCCCCAGCTATGCGCTGCCGTCCTACTAGGCCTAGACTTCCAATTCCACCTCCAAAGCGTCACGCTAGCATACGGCGGACCCCTCCCCCCACTCACAGTCGATAACCAGCAGATTTTAAACCGCCCACCGCGCAACACCTGCGGCCTATCCACCCTCAAGGTCCTGCCACCTTCCCTGTTCGCTAACCTCACCCCCGACTGCAAACCCGTTGCGACCAAGAGCAGGCGGTACAGCGCCGGGGACAGAGCTTTCATTAGCTCTGAGGTGCAGCGTCTCCTGAAGGAGGGCATCATCGAGGGGAGCACCAGCCCCTGGCGTGCCCAGGTCGTGGTCGTTAAGACCGGCAATAAAAACCACCTGGTCATCGACTACAGCCAGACCATAAACAGGTACACCCAACTTGACGCATACCCCCTTCCCCGCATATCTGATATGGTCAATCAGATTGCGCAGTACCGGGTATTCTCCACCATCGACCTTAAGTCGGCCTATCACCAACTCCCTATCCGCCCTGAGGATCGCCAGTATACAGCCTTCGAGGCGAACGGCCGCCTCTACCACTTCCTTAGGGTTCCCTTCGGCGTCACCAACGGGGTTTCGGTCTTCCAAAGGGAGATGGACCGGATGGTTGACCAGAACGGGCTGCATGCCACGTTCCCCTATCTAGATAACGTCACCATCTGCGGCCGCGACCGGCAGGACCACGATGTTAATCTGGAGAGATTCCTCCATACGGCCCAATGGCTGAACCTCACCTATAATAAGGATAAATGTGTGTTTAACACCTCGTGCCTTGCCATCCT
Source organism: Somniosus microcephalus (assembly GCF_052327205.1). Taxonomy (NCBI): domain Eukaryota; kingdom Metazoa; phylum Chordata; class Chondrichthyes; order Squaliformes; family Somniosidae; genus Somniosus; species Somniosus microcephalus. Next base: position 22,683,951 of record NC_141000.1, on the reverse strand, counting down.
CGGCTGTGTAGTAGAGAACGGAGTCATCGGCCCCGACCCCGAAAGAATGCGCCCCCTCGTGGAGCTACCCCTCCCCCACTGTCCAAAGGCACTGAAGAGAACCCTGGGGCTCTTCGCCTACTATGCCCAATGGGTGCCCAATTATGCGGACAAAGCCAGACCCCTCATGAAGTCCACATCCTTCCCCCTTACGGAGGAAGCGTGCGCAGCCTTCTCCCTCATTAAGGGAGACATTGCCAAGGCCACAATGCACGCAGTGGATGAGTCCATCCCCTTCCAAGTCGAGAGCGATGCATCCGACTTCGCCCTAGCCGCCACCCTTAACCAGGAGGGGAGACCGGTGGCCTTCTTCTCAAGGACCCTACAGGGCCCTGAGATCCGACACTCGTCGGTCGAGAAGGAGGCCCAGGCGATTGTGGAGGCGGTACGACGCTGGAGGCATTACCTGGCAGGCAAACGATTTACCCTCCTCACCGACCAACGTTCGGTCGCTTTTATGTTTAATAACAAGCTGAGGGGCAAAATCAAGAATGACAAGATCTTGAGGTGGAGAATCGAGCTCTCCACCTATGATTATGATATCTTGTACCGGCCAGGTAAGCTGAACGAACCCCCCGATGCTCTGTCACGAATTACATGCGCCAGCGCGCAAAGTGATCGACTTCAGACCCTCCACAATGACCTCTGCCACCCCGGGGTCACCAGACTTTACCACTTCATTAAGGCCCGCAACCTGCCCTACTCCATCGAGGAGGTCAGGACCATGACCAGGAACTGCCAGACCTGTGCCGAGTGCAAACCGCACTTCTTTAGGCCGGACAGAGCAAGCCTGATCAAGGCCACCCGCCCCTTCGAGCGCCTGAGCATCGACTTTAAGGGGCCCCTCCCGTCCTCTGACCGTAATGTGTACTTCCTCAGCATCGTTGATGAGTACTCTCGTTTCCCCTTTGCCTTCCCCTGCCCAGGCATGACCAGTACCACGGTCATTAAATGCCTGAACGACCTCTTCGCCTTGTTCGGGTTCCCAAACTATATACATAGTGACCGGGGCTCCTCCTTCATGAGCGAGGAACTCCGTCAGTTCCTACTAGCGACAGGTATTGCTGCAAGCAGGACCACCAGCTACAACCCCCGAGGGAACGGCCAGGTGGAAAGAGAGAATGCGACGGTATGGAAGGCCGTCCTCTTAGCCTTAAAGTCTAAGGGCCTCCCAACCTCCCGCTGGCAGGAAGCCCTCCCGGCAGCGCTGCATTCCATCCGGTCACTACTTTGCACTGCCATTAACGCCACCCCCCATGAACGAATGTTTATTTTCCCCAGGAAGTCGACTACGGGAACCACGCTACCAACCTGGCTGACCTCTCCGGGGCCCGTCTTGCTGCGAAAGCACGTGAGGGCCCATAAAATGGACCCCCTGGTCGAGAGGGTGGACCTCCTGCACGCCAACCCCCAGTACGCCTATGTGGCATGCCCAGACGGGCGGGAGGACACAGTCTCCTTACGAGACCTCGCACCCTCGGGCACTCCGGAGACACCACCTTCACCACCCCCCCAATTCCAGCCCAGGTAGACGGCATGCCGGAACCCCACGAGCCTTCGCCGACCACGCAAACACCAGCATTAACACCGGATAATGCAACACCGCCGCTGCGACGATCAGAAAGGCTTACGAGGCCTCCGGACAGACTGACATACCAGAACTGGTAGTACACTTCACCCCGCCGGACTCAAATCTAAACAAGGGGTGAATGTGGTAAACCACTTTTATCGTTCACTATCGTTACACTATAGTTATCACTGTTATATCGTTACTCTATGGTTAGCACTGTTCACACTGTTGTATCACTATACGAGGTCGCCTCTTGTCACGCTGTTATACCTGGGCTGACCACTGCTGACTCCGCCCATGACTCCACCTACCTGCCCAGGTATAAAGGTGGTCGACTGGCTGGCATTCCTCCTTGTTGTATCCGATCACCCACGAGGGTGGGCTCTGTTATTTAGCCAATAAAAACCTATAGTTACTTTCTTAACTCGTCGCTTTTCATTGGATGAATTGATAGGTATATCAGGGTGTTGACTTATGCCAACTTTCCCTGCGAATAGCCAGAATGAGCAGGCACTCGCATTCGCCTCTCTAGCTGGCATCCCACAGGTGCAGGGTGCCATCGACTGCAAACAAGTGGCAATCTGAGGATCACCCACAGCAACCAGGAGTTTTTATCAACTGCAAGGGATATTCATCCATTAATGCACAGCTAGTGCGCAACCACAAGAAAAAGTTCATGCAGGTGTGTGCCAGATTCCTTGGGAGCAGCCTTGATGCATTCATACTGTGGCAGCCCAACATTCCAGACCTTTTCCTACCAAGAAACAGACTTAAGGGCTGGATCGTAGGAGACAAGCAATAGCCCCTTCAAACTTGGCTCATGACACCTGTGAGGAACCCTACCAATGAGGCGCAGGAGGCTTACATCAAGAGCCAGATGACAACCAGGTGTGTCATTCTGCAAGCCATCGGAATGTTGAAGATACTCTTCAGGTGCCCTTCAGTACTCGGCAGTGAGCTTCTCCAGAATCATAGTGGTGTGCTGTGTCCTGCATAACACTACGCAGAAGAGAGGATTACAAGTGGAGGAGGACGAAAGCGCTCATCAGGTATCTTCTGATGAGAACATTGAAGAAGAGGAGGAGGAGGGGGAGGAATATGAAGATGGGGCATCCATCGCCAGACCAGCCACATATATTGCTGCCCGGGATGCTCTCATAGCTAGAAGATTCAGTTGATTATTCCGACTGCAACAAATAACAAATGAAAGCCACCACCAGCACGGCGGCGTTCGTGTCCATGATGTCACTTCAACGAAAATTGTTTGAAGAAATCGGGGTCACCAATGTAGGAACTAGGGTTCCTAGCCGAAGAATTGAGATCGGCTCAGAAAATCAAAAACAATAAAATTTAATGAACAAACGAAGCTGTACAGGAAACTGTAGGATACAATGCAAATAGGTCTGGTCTGCTTGAAAGCCTCTCTGGAACTGCTAGAAGGTTCCGAGCTCAACTGCCAGCAGGTTCCGAGCTCAACTGCTAGAAGGTTCCGAGCTCTGACGTCATGACGTCATCACGTTCTTCCCGCCGTTGAGAGATCACGTGACAGACGGCATGACGTCATCACGCGGAGTACAGGAAAGAAGCACTAGTACAGTTAACAGATACATTAAAGGTGCAGCCCCCAGCTGTACTACATTGCTGTAAAAGGAATTATATACAATTGTCCGTAATCCTCTGGTGGTTCTGCCACATGTGCCCCCCCAGAATTGCTTTTAACAGAGAAGGTAAGGCGAGAAAGGGGTCTGACGAGTCTGTCCGACCGACTGCGATACCCTGGCAGCTGGAACGGAGTGCTAGAAGACGAACTGGCCGTTGGCTGTGGTTGGGATGACGCCGCAGGCGGAGGAGAAGAAGAGGCCAGCTGTGGTCGACCCGATGAGGCGGGAACTGGCGACTCGGCGGATGACTGTGGCTGTACTGGACCGGCAGTCGACGGTGGACGACCACGACGAGGTGGCTGAGCGGTGACGACTGGTTCGCTCAGATCCAGATGCGCCAGTTTCAATCGGTCGATGGAGATGTGGTCAGGCTTACCGCCGACGTCGACTGTGAAGGACCTGTCACCTGACGAGATGACGCGGAACGGACCTGTGTAAGGCGGTTTGAGCAGGTTTTTGCGAGCATCCTGCCGAATGAACACGTATTCTGCACTCTTAAGATCCACCAGGACATGGGAGCGCTGCACGTCATGATGCGACGTAGGCACTGGGATGAAATTCCTAGCCGCTTCCTGGTGGCTGATGAGCTGCTGAGTTGGGGACCAGGGTTCCGTGTGAGGAGGAAGAAAATCGCCAGGCACTCTGAGTCGTTGGCCATAAACCAGCTCTGCTGAAGAAGAATGCAGGTCGTCCTTAGGTGCTGTGCGAAGACCTAGCAGCACCCAAGGGAGCCTGTCCACCCAACTAGGCCCACGGAGACTAGCACGCAGTGCGGCTTTAAGGGACCTGTGGAATCTTTCACACAGACCGTTCGCCTGTGGATGGTAGGCGGTGGTATGATGAAGCTTGGTGCCCAAACCTTGAGCTACGGCGTTCCAAAGCTCAGAGGTAAATTGAGGCCCCCGGTCGGAGGAGATGTCAGCCGGTACCCCGAACCGAGCTACCCACGACGAGATGAAGGCTCTGGAGACGTCTGCCGCTGTGGTGGCAACCAAAGGAATTGCCTCTGGCCACCTGGTGGTGCGGTCTACCACGGTGAGGAGGTGAGTGTACCCACGAGAGGAAGGGAGAGGACCAACCAGGTCCACGTGCACATGGTCGAATCGATGCTCCAGAACTGGAAAAGTGGCGACTGGGGCCTTAACATGGCGTTGTATCTTGGACTTCTGGCAACTCACACAGGTATTGGTCCAGTCATGGGCGTCGAGATGCATGCCCTTCCAAATTAATTTCTTTGCCATGAGTCGTTGTGATGCTCTCTTGTGATCCTGAATATGCCTGCACTTCAGGGTCTGCCTTCTGTTCTTTTGCCAAACCAACATAGTCGACTCCCAGGTGTACTGCGTGGAGCTGGGTGCGGGAGAGACAATCCGCCACCAGGTTGTCTTTGCCCGAGACATGTTGTATGTCGGTTGTAAATTCAGATATGTACGTAAGATGACGTTGTTGCCGTGCCGACCATGGTTCCACTGTCTTGGCCATCGCAAAAGTAAGTGGCTTGTGGTCTACAAAAGCTGTGAATGGGCATCCTTCCAGTAGGAAGCGAAAATGGCAGATGGCCAGAAACAATGTCAACAACTCCCTATCAAAAGTACTATATTTGCATTCGTTCTTCCGCAATTGGCGGCTGAAGAAAGCCAATGGTTGCCATGTGCCGTCGACCCACTGCTCCTGTACTGCCCCGATGGCATAATCAGATGCGTCGGTGGTAAGGGCAATGGTTGCGCCCGGAAGGGGATGTGCCAACATGGTCGCAGCAGCCAAAGCATTCTTAGTGTCGAGGAAAGCCGGTTCCATCTGGGGTGTCCAATCGATCGGGTCTTTGCCCGATTTACCTCTGAGGGCCTCGTACAAAGGTTGCATCAACAATGCCGCCTTGGGGACGAACCGATGATAAAAATGGACTATTCCCAGAAATTCCTGGAGGGCCCTGACGGTCTGAGGAAGAGGGAACGAGGTGACTGCTTCCACCTTCGTGGCCAGTGGGACAGCGCCTTCTGAGGTGATTCTGTGTCTCAGAAAATCAATGCTGTGCAACCCAAACTGGCACTTGGCCGGGTTGATAATAAGGCCATGTTGGCTGAGACGAGAAAAAAGGGTACGCAAGTGCGTAATGTGTTCTTTCATGCTGTTACTGGCAATAAGGATGTCGTCTAGGTAGACGAAGATGAACGGCAGATCGCGCAACACGGAATCCATGAGACGTCGGAAGGCTTGTTCTGCATTCTTCAGCCCAAACGGCATATGAAGGAACTCAAAGAGCCCGAAAGGTGTGATGACGGCAATTTTGGGGACGTCCTGAGGATGCACGGGCACTTGATGATAGCCTTGGACGAGGTCTACTTTGGAAAAGATGGAATTCCCTGCCAGATGGGCCGAAAAATCCTGAATGTGAGGAATTGGGTACCGATCCGGTGTGGTAGCCTCATTCAGGCATCTGTAGTCGCCGCATGGTCGCCATCCGCCGCCCGGCTTAGGAACAATGTGTAATGGCGAGGACCAAGGACTATTCGAACGTCGAATAATACCCAGGCGTTCCATTGTATGGAACTCCGCCTTGGCGGCTGCGAGTTTACCGGATTCCAGCCTTCGAGCTCTCGCATAAACGGGGGATCCTGTCATGGTAATGTGGTGCGCCACACCGTGCCTCGCGACTGAAGAAGAAAATGTGGGCCTGGTGAGCTCAGGGAACTCACTGAGAAGACGAGAGAACTCATTTGGAGATGGGACTGCACAGGCAACTGACCAAGACATCACGGTGCTTTGGTGGCAGGGGACCGAGTGAAAAGTGGAGGCACTGATTAGCCGGCAGTGTCGGACGTCAATGAGAAACCCGTTTGCGCAGAAGAAATCTGCCCCCAGGATGGCCTGTGAGACCTTCGCCGTGATGAACTCCCAAACAAAACGTTGGCCGCCAAAACTCAACTGGACCCTACGCTTTCCGAACGTGCGAATGGCTGCACCATTGGCTGCCTCGAGGGGGGGACCTTGACCGCCGGATTGAAGATCTAGCTTCGACGCTGGTAGGATACTGCACTGGGAGCCAGTATCACAGAGAAAACATCACCCTGACAGGGAGTCTGTAATGTATAGGAGTTTCCCTGTGGACCCGATGGCCATCGCAACTCCGGCGCGTCCCTTTGGCCTTATTGATCTTCTCAGAAACCGCTGGTTTGAGGTAGGTTTTTTTTTGGTGAGAAACTGCAGGGCAGACGACAATTTCTGGCCTTCGCGCCGAAACGAGCGTGGTATGTACACCAGCCTGCAGGAGGAGGAGTCGGATTCGCTCTTGTGGGGGATGGGCGCCTCGTGGTTGCACAACATGGCTGTGTGCAGGAGCATATTTTATCCGCCTCTGCGGCGAGTTCAGCATAGTTTTGGCGCCTCGTGGTTGTACAAGATTGTTGTGAGATGGTGAATATTTTATCCGCTTCCGCGGCGAGTTCAGCACAATCCGTGATTGTGGAATTGGCCAAGGCCATCTGTACTGGCTCTGGTAGTTGACAGAGAAACAGCTCGCGGAACAGAAAACATTGCGATTCCGAGCCCAAAAGCGTGAGCATTTGGCTCATGAGCTCTGAGGGTTTTGAGTCCCCGAGGCCGGGCATGGAGATAAGTCTGCGAGGGCGCTCCGACTTGGACAGACCGAAAATCTGCAGTAAACGTGCTTTTAAAGCTTCGTACTTGCCATCGTTCGGTGGACTCTCGTGGAGGCTGACGACCCGCGAGGCCGTGGCGCTGTCGAGGGCGGAGACCACATAATAATAACGGGTCGAATCCGCTGCTACTCCCCGGATTGCAAATTGGGCTTCTTCCTGGAAAAACCACGCGGCCGGTTGTTGCTCCCAAAATTGCAGCAGTTTGAGGGTGACGGCGTTCGTGTCCATGATGTCACTTCAACGAAAATTGTTTGAAGAAATCGGGGTCACCAATGTAGGAACTGGGGTTCCTAGCCGAAGAATTGAGATCGGCTCAGAAAATCAAAAACAATAAAATTTAATGAACAAACGAAGCTGTACAGGAAACTGTAGGATACAATGCAAATAGGTCTGGTCTGCTTGAAAGCCTCTCTGGAACTGCTAGAAGGTTCTGAGCTCAACTGCTAGCAGGTTCCGAGCTCAACTGCCAGCAGGTTCCGAGCTCTACTGCTAGAAGGTTCCGAGCTCTGACGTCATGACGTCATCACGTTCTTCCCGCCGTTGAGAGATCACGTGACAGACGGCATGACGTCATCACGCGGAGTACAGGAAAGAAGCACTAGTACAGTTAACAGATACATTAAAGGTGCAGCCCCCAGCTGTACTACATTGCTGTAAAAGGAATTATATACAATTGTCCGTAATCCTCTGGTGGTCCCGCCACACCAGGATACTTAACTTTTAGAAGAGATAGGCAAAATGGAAAAGGAGGAGGGGTAGCCCTGATAATAAAGGATGGGATAAAGACAGTAGAGAGAAAGGATCTTAGCACTGAAAATCAAAAAGTAGAATCCGTTTGGGTGGAGCTAAGAAACAGCAAGAGGCAGAAAATATTGGTGGGAGTTGTTTATAGGCCTCCAAATAGTAGTTGTAATGTAGGGCAGCGTATAAATCAGGAAATTAAAGGCGCATGTAATAAAGGTAATACAGTAATCATGGGGGACTTTAATCTACATATAGGGCTGGATTTTCATTCAGAAGTCGGGAAGGAGGCGGGACTACAACTTTCGGGTTTTAGTCCTGCCTCCATCGAGATGCGGCCAATCCACGCGATTTTCACTTGATTGACCTTGTTGAGCCCGCCCAGCGGGCTCAGCAGGCCAATTAAGGGCCACCCGGCAACAGGTGACGTCACAGACTGAAATTTCATCTGTCAAGATGTGTTGACAGATGAAAGATCAGTGTTTCACAGCTGTTTGAAGCTGTCAAACACTGACAGTCTTCTAACCTGAGTCCTTCTACGCAGACTCAATTAGAAATCTCGCCGGCACTGAAAGCTGCAGGCTGTCACTTTAGACAGATCGCAGCCATTCTGCTTTCTGTGCCAGCTGAATGATGGACTCCCGAAGCCTAGAGGAAGGAAGGCTTTAAAGGTAAGTACAGGTAATTTAAACTTCTTTACACACTTTAGACACACCAAACACACTTACCTTTGCACTCATGCACCCATCACTCACCTGAACACTGACATCTCGACCCCTCCAAGTCCTTCAATCCGACGGCCCGACTCCTCTAACCTGGCGTGGTTTGGAGCCATCGGGAATTCCACACGACACCCTTCAAAATAGGGATTAGGCTAAAAACTGCCTGTTAACTACCTGTTAACAGGCAATTAATTGGCACTAATCCCTTCCCGCCTCGGGTCGGCGGGTCCCAGTGCGGGACAGGTACCCACCTCCTTTGAAACTTACATGGAGGCGGGTTTTGGGCGGGATGGTGTCGGGACCCCTGAATTCGGGATTTTAGCCCCCCGCACGCCTAAAAGCCCGCCTCACGGCACACTGATAACCGACCCCATAGACTGGGCAAACCAAATTTGCAGTAATAGTGTGGAGGACGAATTCATGGAATGTATGCAAGATAGTTTTCTAGATCAGTATGTTGAGGAACCAACTAGGGAACAGGCTATTTTAGATCTAGTATTGTGCAATGAGAAAGGGTTAATTAATAACCTTGTTGTTAAATCAGAAACTAGGGTCTTTAATCTAAACAAAGCAAACAACTTAGGTATGAGGGGCGAGTTGGCTAAGGTAGATTGGGAAACTACATTAAAAGGTATGATGGTAGACAAGGAATGGCTAGCCTTTAAAGAATTAATACATAATTTACAACAAATATACATTTCTTTGAGGCACAAAAACCCCACAGGAAAAGTGGTCCAACTGTGGCTAACAAGAGAAGTTAAAGATAGTATTAGATCAAAGGAAGAGACTTATAATGTTGCCAAAAAGAGTAGTAAGCCTGAGGATTGGGAGGATTTTAGAATTCAGCAAAGGAGGGCCAAGAAATTGATTTAAAAAAAGGGAAAATAGAATATGAGAGTAAACTAGCGAGAGACATAAAAACAGACTGTAAAAGCTTCTATAGGTATGTAAAAAAGATTAGCAAAAGTAAATGTGGCTCCCTTACAGACTGAGACAGGAGAAATTATAATGGGGAATAAGGAAATGGCAGAGAAATTAAACAAATACCGTGTCTGTCTTCACGGAAGACGACGCAAAAAACTTCCCGGAAATAGTGGAGAACCAAGGGTCTAGCGAGAATGAGGAACTGAAAGAAATTAGTATTAGTAAAAAAATAGCACTGGAGAAATTAGTGGGACTGAAAGCCAATAAATCACCTGGACCTGATGGCCTACATCCTAGGGTTTTAAAAGAGGTAGCTATAGAGATAGTGGATGCATTGGTTGTCATTTTCCAAAATTCCATAGATTCTAGAACGCGGATTAAAAGGTAGCAAATGTAACCCCACTATTTAAGAAAAGAGGGAGAGAGAAAACAGGGAACTACAGACCAGTTAGCCTGACATCAGTAGTAGGGAAAATGTTAGAATCTAAGAACGTGACAACAGGGCACTTAGAAAATTATAATAGGATTGGGCAGAGTCAACACGGATTTATGAAAGGGAAATAGTGTTTGATAAATCTGCTCTTTGAGGTTGTAACTAGTAGGATAGATGAGGGGGCACCAGTGGATGTAATGTATTTGGATTTTTTTGAGGTTGTAATTAGCAGAATAGATAAGGGGGAACTAATGGATGTGGTGTATTTGGATTTTCAGAAGGCAATTGATACGGTGCCACACAAGAGGTTATTAAACAAAATAGGGCTCATGGGATTGGGGGTAATATACTAGCATGGATTGAGGATTGGTTAACAGACAGAAAACAGAGAGTAGGAATAAATGGGTCATTTTCAGGTTGGCAGGCTGTAACTAGTGGGGTACCACAAGGATCAGTGCTTGGGCCTCAGCTATCCAATGATTTGGATGAGGGGACCAAATGTAATATATCCAAGTTTGCTGATGATACAAAGCTGGAATGTAAATTGGGAGGAGGATGCAAGGAGGCTTCAAGGGGATATGGACAGGCTAAGTGAGTGGGCAAGAACATGGAAAATGGAATATAATGTGGAAAAATGTGAAGTTATCCACTTTGGTAAGAAAAATTGAAAAGCAGAGTATTTTTTAAATGGTGAGAGATTGGGAAATGTTGGTGTTCAGAGGGACCTGGGTGTTCTTGTACACGAATCACTGAAAGTTAACATGCAGGTACAGCAAGCAATTAGGAAAGCAAATGGTATGTTGGCCTTTATTACAAGAGAATTTGAGTATAAGAGTAAAGATGTCTTACTGCAATTATATAGTGCTCTGGTGAGACCACACCTGGAGTATTGTGTACAGTTTTGGTCTCCTTACCTAAGGAAGGATATACTAGCCATAGAGAGAGTGCAGCGAAGGTTCACCAGACTGATTCCTGGGATGGGGGGATTGTCCTATGAGGAGAGATTGAGTAGACTCGGCCTATATTCTCCAGAGTTTAGAAGAATGAGAGGTGATCTCATTGAAACATACAAAATTCTTACAGGGATTGACAGGGTAGATGCAGGGAGGATGTTTCCCCTAGCTGGGGAGTCCAGAACCAGGGGTCACAGTTCCAGAATAAGGTGTCGGCCATTTAGGACTGAGATGAGGAGAAATTTCTTCACTCAGAGGGTGGTGAATCTTTGGAATTCTCTACCCCAGAGGGCTATGGATGCTCAGTCGTTGAGTATATGCAAGACAGAGATCGATAGATTTTTGAATATTAAGAGAATCAAGGGATATGGGGATAGTGCAGGAAAGTGGAGTTGAGATAGAAAATCAGCCACGATCTTATTGAATGGCGGAGCAGGCGCGAAGGGCCAAATGGCCCACTCCTGCTCCTATTTCTTATGTTCTTATGTTCTTATAAGATCCTTATGTTCTTTAAGTGTCAGCTGTGGCTCAGTTGGTAGCACACTCACCTCTGTGTCAGAAGGTTGTGGGTTCAAGTCCCACTCCAGGCTGACACTCCAGTACAGTGCTGAGGGAGTGTTGTACTGTCGGAGGTGCCGTCTTTCAGATGAGACGTTAAACCGAGGCCCTGTCTGCTCTCTCAGGTGGACGTAAAAGATCCCATGGCACTATTTCAAAGAAGAGCAGGGTGTAATGATCAGTAACATGTCATTCTAGAATAGTACACTAGGTGGAGCTGTATGTTTAATAGTGGGCTACCCACAAGGCAGTAGTCAAGATGGATGCCCGTACACTAGTCCACATGGCTGAATAAATGACTAGCTCAAGCTAGCTGTTCACAATGAAAACGTCTATTTATTTATGAACATAAAATGGTACCAGGATTGGTAATATTTGCTGAATATTGTGAAACGCGACATGGAGAATTTGAAGCCACCGGAGGGTTTGAAACTCACGGGGAATGTCGACTGCAATTGGCGGACTTTCAAACAACAATTCGAACTCTACGTTGCCGCCATCGGGTTCGGTACGAAGCCAGACGCAAGCAAAATAGCGTTACTGCTCACGGTTGCAGGCCCGTAGGTGATAGAGGTATTTAATACGTTTGTATTTGATCAAGAGGAGGGCAGAGAAAAAATGGACGATGTGCTAAAGAAGTTTGATACACATTGTTCTCCCAAAAAGAACGAGACCTATGAGAGGTACGTGTTCCATTCACGGACACAGCAGTAAAATGAGACTTTTGATAGCTTTGTGACCGATCTGAAACTGAAAGCACAGACATGTAATTTCTCTGAACTGAAATCTTCCATGGTTCGTGACCAGATTGTGTTTGGTATTCATGATAAAAAGGTCAGGGAACGTTTGTTGAGAGAAACTGAACTAACATTGGAGGATGCTGTGAAAATATGCCATGCCAGTGAGCTAGCTCGGCAGCACGCAAAGACTTTCAGTGAAATTAATAATGATGCGACTGTAATGAGTGACTGTGCTGCTGTCGGTGCTGTGTCCTACGAGGGGAAGAAACATGGGCAGAACAGAAATGCAAAGCAATTGGAGGATGGAATTTTTAATTGTAAACGCTGTGGTTACCAGCACCAGTCAAGACAATGCCCTGCGTTTGGGAAAATGTGCACAAAATGTAATGGAAATAATCACTTTGCCAAACAATGCTTTTCAAAAGTAAAAACAAAGAAAGGGCAACAAGTCAATGTGATTGAGGACACTGATTTGAGTGAGACATTTTTTGTAGGAATGGTGTCATGTGACAATATCGAAAAGGATACAGAAAATGTGCAGCCCTCAGGAATGGACAATGCTGAACATAAAGTTAATGCAGTAAAAGAGGACAAATGGATGATGCCACTGCAGGTAAATGGAGCATTAGTTACATTGAAACTAGACACTGGGGCAAAAGCAAACTTAATCAGTATGAGTGACATTTAAAATATGAAAGAAAAGCCCAAAATACAGAAAAAGTCAGTACTACTGAAGAACTATAATGGACAGAAAATAGATAGCTTAGGTGTATGCAGACTTAAAGTGACAGTCAAAGACAAAGTGCATCATCTCATGTTTTCTGTTGTGGCTGAAGGACTTGATTCACAACTAGGTGACAAAGTTTGTGAGGACTTAGAACTGGTCAAGAGAGTCTACCGTATAAACTGTGCCATAAGCAGACCAGATGACTCGGTGGATTCTGTAGTGAGTAATTTCCAGGATGTGTTCAAAGGATTTGGAGTTCTACCATTCACTTACAAGATCCAGCTAAAGGAGGATGCTCAGCCAGTGGTACATGCTCCACGGAGAGTTCCAGCACCCCTGCGTGACCGGCTCAAGAAAGAACTGGACAGAATGACCACACTAGGAGTCATCAGGAAAGTCGAAGAGCCAACAGACTGGGTTAACTCCATGGTATGTGTAAAAAAAAAGAACAATGATCTAAGAGTATGCATGGATCCAAAGGACTTAAATGCAAACATAAAACGTGAACACTACCAGATTCCCAAGTGAGAAGAAATCACCAGTGAAATGTCAGGTGCCAGATACTTCACAAAGCTCGATGCCTCACAAGGATTTTGGCAACTAAAACTGGATGAAGAGAGCACCAAATACTGTATCTTCAACACACCATTTGGCAGGTATTGTTTCCTCAGAATGCCTTTCGGGATAATATCTGCATCTGAAATCTTTCATAGAGCGATGGAACACATAATTAAAGGTCTGGAAGGAGTTCAGGTCTATGTTGATGACATCATCATCTGGGGCTCCACACTGAAAGAACACAATGAGAGACTGACTAAAGTGCTACAGAGCATACGCCGGAATGGACTGAAGCTCAACAAAGCCAAGTGTCAGTTTGGCGTCCAGGAAGTCACTTTCCTAGGAGATAATCTATATGGTAAAGGAATAGAGCCAGATATGGAAAAAGTAAACGCCATACTCAACATGCCCCGACCCACTGACAAAAAAAGAGTGCTACGCATCATGGGGATGATAAACTTCATTGGAAAGTTCATTCCTAACTTGTTAGCCAAGACAGCCTGTCTGCGAGACCTGCTACATAAAACAAATGAGTTTGCATGGACAGAAAGACATGAACAAGAGTGGATGAACCTCAAAACAGTGCTGACAACCACACCTGTACTCACCTTCTTTGACCCAACAAAGAGAATCAAAGTGTCAACGGATGCATCAAAAGATGGCCTAGGCGCGGTCTTGCTACAAGCAGAGGGTGAAGATTGGAAGGCTGTTGCCTATGCCTCCAGGCCTATGACTGATTCTGAGTGTCGATACGCCCAGATTGAAAAGGAATGTCTAGGCTTGGTAGTTGGACTAGAAAAGTTCCATGGCTACATATATGGACTTCCCACCTTCACAGTTGAGACAGACCACTGTCCACTGGTTGCCATCATAAAAAAAAATCTGAATGAGATGTCTCCAAGGATTCAACGACTCATGATGAAGCTGCAAAGATATGACTTTGAACTGATCTACACACCAGGCAAACACATAGTGTTAGCAGATGCACTATCCCGAGCACCCACAATGAGTCATGTGAGCTCTACTGAGGAAGACGTGGATGTTCATGTGAGTATGGTCACTGCTGCGCTGCCTGTGTCAGACACAAAATCAAAGCAAATAGCAGAAGAAACAGTAAGAGATACAGTGTTACAAACAGTAATAGAGAACATTCATCATGGTTGGCCAAAAGGTTCCTGTCCAAAGTACTATCACATTAGGTCAGAGTTGAGTGTCGCAAGTGGACTATTACTAAAACAGAACAGAATAGCCATTCCACAGGCTCTACGTCGAGACATGCTCAAAAGGATTCATGAGGGACACCTCGGAATTGAAAAATGCAAAAGGAGAGCAAGAGACACTGTTTATTGGCCTGGCATAAATAAGGACATTGAGAACATGATAGGCATATGTGAGACATGTCAGAAACACCAAAACAAACAAGCAAAGGAACCAATGATAGTAGCTGACTTACCAACAGCACCATGGCAAAAGGTTGGTATGGACCTCTTTCATTTGAATGGTAAAGACTATCTAATAGTGATTGACTACTATTCTAACGATCCTGAGATGGCGCTGCTCTCAAGCACATCAGCAAGCAGTGTCATAATGCATGTTAAATCCATCTTCGCCAGACATGGAATTCCCAGGATTGCCGTTAACGACAATGGTCTGTGCTTCAACTGTAAGGAGTGGCAACAGTTTGCAGCACATTATGACTTTCAGCACATCACATCCAGTCCTCTGTATGCTCAGTCAAATGGTAAGGCAGAGAAAGGTGTTCAAGTTCTCAAACAGCTACTGAAGAAAGCAACAGAAAGCAAGTCTGATCCTTATCTCACCCTGCTGAGCTACTGAGCCTCCCCTTTAGATTGTGGTTCTTCACCTGCTGAACTCCTAATGGGTCGCAAGTTGCGCACCACGCTATCCTGCTGTGCAAAAGAAAAGCAGAGTAAGGAACTAAGACAGAGACTTCAACTGTTAAAGCTGAAACAGAAATCACACTATGACAAGTCATCAAAAACTCTGAAACCATTGACAAGGGATGATGTTGTCAGGATTGAGGATCCAAATGCATGGAACAGGAAAGCTACAGTTCTTGAGGAAGTAGGACCAAGGTCATACACCGTTAGAACTGAGGAAGGACAGATTCTCAGGAGGAACCGCCGTTCCCTCCTGAAAACACAAGAAACTATCCAAGAGTAAATCGATGACAATGCCGCAACTGAATCTTGTCACTCACCACCAGAACAATCTAACACAAACACACATACAGGCTCTCATGCAAACACATCAGACTTACCTGTGCTGAGAAGATCCACACGTGAAGTAAAAAAGCCTGATAGACTTAATCTTTGAGTACAAAGAAAACTATAATAACAGAATGAAAAGCTTAGAGTTCATAAAGTAAAGCTTTGAAAATGTGTTGACTGTTGTGAAGATGTTTATGTCGTTATGATTGATTGATATTGATTTTGTTTAACCTCTAAGGAAGGGGGCTGTAATGATCAGTAACATGTCATTCTAGAATAGTACACTAGGTGGAGCTGTATGTTTAGTAGTGGGCTACCCAGAAGGCAGTAATCAAGATGGATGCCTGTACACTAGTCCACATGGCTGAATAAATGACTAGCTCAAGCTAGCTGTTCATAATGAAAACGTCTATTTATTTATAAACATAACACAGAGGAGTTATCCCTGGTGTCCTGGCCAATATTTATCCCTCAACCAACATAACAAAAACAAATTATCTGGTCATTATCACGTTGCTGTTTGTGGGAGTTTGCTGGGCACAAATTGGCTGCCGCGTTTCCCGCATTACAACAGTGACTGCACTCCAAAAGTACTTCATTTGGTGTAAAGTGCTTTGAGATGTCCAGTGGTCGTGAAAGGCGCTATATAAATGCAAGTCTTTCTTTTTTATGTATTGACATTAATCATGAAATGTGTGAAAGGGCGAGTTGGCACTCAGGCACCAATATTGGGCAAGACATGGAAAGTGGTGTTAATCAATAAATTTTATGTGGCGTTATAAAAAAAAGGAAACAGTATAATGTTTTGTCAACACCAATGTGCATACCCTTGGTGAATTACAATTGCATTAACTTACTTCTACGTAGTGCATCCTTGACTGCAGAGATGCTTTTGGCCTATGACCTCTGGGTTTTGGAGCTCCTGAGAGCCCCGCCAAAGACTGCTCCACCTGTACAGGGGCAGACTCGGCCATCAGGAGACAAGGCAGCATGTTGGGTACTGTGTGGAGGGGGTGGGGCGGGGGCGGGGGTGCAGGGAGCAATGGGTGAGAAGTGGAGCTTTAATTGGAGTTCCCATTTCCATATTTCCTTTCACCATCATCCCTCTCCTGGGCCAGCACCACATCAGTCCTACCACTCTGCTGCAGAAAAGCTTGGTGGAGATCAGTAACTCATTTTAAGGCCACCGATAAGGTATCTGTCATCCTGTTTAAGGCAGCAGACATGTTGGCATCCAAAATCTGCATGGCAATGTTACATTTAATTTTTTTTTGGGTGCGTAGCCCAATCAGAATATCACGCATGCGCGGTTTTTCCTATTTAAAAGTCGGTGAGCCGGCTGCGCGGGAGCTGCAGAGTGCTGCGTGGCTGTGCAGCTTAAAGGGAACATTGCTGCACAGCCACGGTCATGGCCTGCAAGGACTCATTTGAGAGCCGTGCTTGAAGCTCCATGGAGGCGGCCACTCTCTCCATGGCAGACATTCACGCAATTTCCTGAGCCACCAATATACTAGTGTCTGAGTTGGACTGCTCCATCCTCTCCGCTATTGTGGAGAGTGTGCGTCCCACGTCTGCCAGTACCTCGCAAAGTTGCTGATGCACCTCTAGCATTCCCCTTCTCAACGAAGGCCCCCAGGATTCAGCATCTGTGTCCAGCTGAGCAGAGCTTGGAGAGGATTGTGCCCTCCCATTGCGGGCTCTCCACCGATGTTCCTGCCATCAGTGTCTGCTCATACTCACTTGTGAATTGCGAATCACCAGGTAAAAACCCAACTAACTCTCTAACTGGGCCCACCAAAGTGCGAGTATTTGTGCTGGTGCATGGCTGTACGTCCTGTGACTCTCAGAAGGAATGAGGTCCTCTGAGCAATTGTCCTCGTGCATCTCCAGCGACACTTGTATGTGTAAGGGTCCTGGAAGACAAAAGAAAGTGATATGAATTAGTCGTGGCAAAGTAACAATCTTGGCAATCACCATACTGCAGTCTTCTCATAGTTCAGCCATTGATGAAATAAAGGCAGCATGTATGTCAGAGATATTTTTAATTCTGTCACCAGCAAGTTCCCAGTCTCTCCATCTCCAAATGAGAGGGATGCAGATGTGCCACTTATTTCCATGGCATCCTCCTCTGCTTCCGTTAGCTACACAATTTGTGACGGCTCACCTCCAGTCCTCTCCCTCTCCTTTGCGTTTTGTGCTCTCTTATCCTAATAGAGGTGAAGAACTAGACCTGTGAGTGAATGAAGGTCGCATATTTAACTGATGGATGCAATGCATTTGGCGAAGGTGACAATCAGACTGATACAGGACCTTATATAATGGGTGAATGACAGTGGTGAATGGATACATGGGAAGGTGAGGAAGTGCATTGAAAGTGAAGAATGGGTGGTGCTGAAACTTAAGTGGGTGTGAGGAGTGATGTAGTATGCTTGGCAAACCAGAGTGAAGGGTGGGGGGGGGGGGAGGGGAGGGCATTTGACCACAGGATGTAGGTGAATCAGCAAATGTACTCACTTTTCCTGACCTGGTTAGATTATTAAACTGCTTCCTGCATTGCATCCAATGCTGGGGCACAATGCTCCTGCTGCTCACCTCCTCAGCCACATAAGAACATAAGAAATAAGAGCAGGAGTAGGTCATACGGCCCCTCGAGCCTGCTCCACCATTCAATAAGATCATTACTGATCATCGACCTCAACTCCACTTTCACGCCCGATCTCCATATCCCTTGATTCCCCATGAGTCCAAAAATCTATCTATCTCATCCTTGAATATACTCAAAGACTCAGCATTCACAGCCCTCTGGGGCCGAGAATTCCAAAGATTCACAACCCTCTGAGTGAAGAAATTCCTCCTCATCTCAGTCTTAAATGGCCTACCCCTTATCCTGAGACTATGCCCCCTAGTTCTAGACACTCCAGCCAGGGGAAACAACCTCTCAGCACCTACCCTGTCAATCCCCTTCAGAATCTTGTATGTTTCAATGAGATCACCTCTCATTCTTCTGAACTCCAGAGAGTATAGGTCCATTCTACACAATATCTCCCACATGCTGCAGTTACGACACACCACCTGCCCTGCCATCTCTAACCTTGTTTTATTTATTAAATAATTAATTAAAGATTTTATTCAATCGATATTTTAGGTTTATTGTTTATTTTATTTAGTTTAAGTTATTAATTTAATAAGTACTAGCAAGTTACAGTTCCTCAGCTCTTAATTTAACCCGATTCCCTAACTTGGAGAGGAAAAAGAGCTGTAATACTCACCAACCAATCACCTACCTGCTCTCCTGTGACATCACTCTTTGATGTTGTTTTTGAATCGGAGCCTCGCGCTGCCCCTGCTTTAATTCAGGTCCGCTCTCGGGCCGCTCTTTATCCTTTCGCCACAGCCTCCAAGCACGTCTTCTGGGTGATGGCAGCAGTTTCCTTCCTCCCATTTATGGGGAAAAGTACGTCCACCTTGCCCCTGACTGCGCCCATCAGTAATTCCAGGGAAGCATCATTAAATCTGGGTGCTGCTCTTGCTCTTTGTGAATCCATCTAAGACACCTCCTTGTTCCTTCAAAATCCCATTTCTGCATTGGCCCTTTAAATAGTGGACTTCAAATCGCACCATGCGGGTGCGCATCACTCCCACTGCGCAGCTTGGAGCACTCCTACACAGAATATCCAGAGTTTGTACCAGCTTTCCTACACCATCAATTTCTAGCTAATGTTCTCCTTTCATAAAAGTGATTGATGACATTAGCAATGTAAATATACCAACCTGAAAATATCTTCAGCCCTATGACGTAGCCTGTACAAAATCCCATCCAATTTTTATCAACCTGTCTCACTTTCTCTTACTAGGTTACCACTACCAGATAGTGAGTTACTTGACTATTATTTTATTCCAATTAGTATTTTATGTGCGAAAACAGATTGCAATAGAAAACTCCCCATGATTGTAGTGTTTTGGAAAAAAAGAGGCTACATATATTTTGACTATATTATTTTACAGTTTTTTTGAGGGCATTGTCTGTTGTTTGAGAACATTTATGCTATTAGATGTTGATAAAGTCAGCTTTTTAAAAAGGAAAATTTCCTCCAGCCCAAGGCCTAAATAAATGGGAACGGTCTTGAGGCTGCAGACGAAAGGATGGCTTCTGCAAATTGTTAGTAGACAAACTATAGTGCCAGTTAGAATTTTGAAACTTATAAAATTCTGACAGGACTGGATAGACTAGATGCAGGAAGGATGCTCCCGATGGCGGGGGAGTCCAGAACCAGGGGTCACAGTCTAAGGATAAGGGGTAAGCCATTTAGGACAGAGACTCATTGGCCCAGGGGAACCCACACCTCTGAAAGTAACTGGCCAATTAGCGGAAAATCACAAATTTTTCCCACCTGACAGTGGAGGCAGGTTTGGAGCCCCCTTAAACTTAAATAAAGCCAATTACATAGGTATGAGGGGCGAGTTGGCTAAGGCAGATTGGAAAAATAGATTAAAAGGTATGGAGGTAGCTAAGCAGTGGCTAGCATTTAATGAAATATTTCATAATTCTCAACAACAATACATTCCATTGAGAAACAAAAACTTCACGGGAAAAGTGATCCATCCGTGACTAACTAAAGAAGTTAAGGATAGCATTAGATTGAAAGAAGAAGCTTATAATGTTGCAAAGAATAATAGTAAGCCTGAGGATTGGGAGAGTTTCAGAAACCAGCAAAGGTTGACCAAATAATTGATAAAAAGGGGAAAATAGAATGAGAGAAAACTAGCAAGAAATATAAAAGCAGATTGTAAGAGTTTCTACAAGTATGTAAAAAGGAAACGAGTAGCAAAAGTAAACGTTGGTCCCTTAGAGGCTGAGACAGGAGAAATTATTATGGGGAATAAGGAAATGGCAGAAATGTTAAACAAATATTTTGTATCTGTCTTCACAGTAGAAGACACAAAAAGCATACCAAAAGTGGTGGGGAACTAAGGGTCTAATGAGGGTGAGGAACTTAACATCATTAATATAAGTAGAGAAAAAGTACTAGAGAAACTAATGGGACTAAAAGCCGACAAATCCCCTGGACCTGGCGGCCTACATCCTAGGGTTCTAAAAGAGGTGGCTGAAGAGTTAGTGGATGCTTTGGTTTTGATCTTCCAAAATTCCCTAGATTCTGTAATGGTCCCAGCGGATTGGAAGGTCGCAAATGTAACACCGCTTTTCAAGAAAGGAGGGAGAGAAAAAACAGAACTACAGGCCTGTTAGCCTGACATCAGTTGTCGGGAAAATGCTGGAATCCATTGTTAAGGAAGTGGTATCAAGTCACTTAGAAAATCATTACATGATTAGGCAGAGTCAACATGGTTTTATGAAAGGGAAATCGTGTTTGACAAATTTATTAGAGTTTTTTGAGGATGTAACTAGCAGGGTAGATAAAGGGGAACCAGTGGATGTAGTATATTTGGATTTCCAAAAAGCATTTGATAAGGTGCCACATAAAAGGTTATTACACAAGATTAGGGCTCATGGGTTTGGGGATAATATAGTAGCATGAATGGAGGATTGGTTAATGGACAGAAAACAGAGAGTAGGGTTACATGGATCTTTTTCACCTTGGCAGGCTGTAACTAGTGGGGTACCGCAAGGATCAGTGTTGGGGCCTCAGCTATTTACAATCTATATTAATGACCTAGATGAAGGGACCGAGTGTAATGTATCCAAGTTTGCTGATGACACAAAGCTAGGTGGGACAGTAAGCTGTGAGGAGAACACTAAGGGGTCAATTTTCTGGCAGCCGTCGGGCGGCTTTTCATGCGGCCGGGGGCCGAAAATCGCCGAAAAAGTGGGTCGGGACCCCCCCGCCTGATTCCTCGCCCCGTCCGACTTTCGGACCGCTGTTTCTCCGCGACCCGAATCAGTCCCGCCCGCCACTGGTGGGACTGGTCGTCGGCACACTAATGACCAATAATTACCTTGTTGAAGTAGATTTTCTGGGGCCGTTGCGATTTTGGGGCTTTCCCCACATCAAACACGCCTGCGGGGAACCCCGCTGATGAGACCTGGCGTGAAGCTTGCTGGCTTGCTTGCTGTCAGCTGCAGGTCAATCAGAGAAGCTGCGATTTAAAGGGACAGCACTTGTATGTTGAAGGACCTTGTTGTTGCAGGTTTGGGGCTACTTCTTCAAGGCTTAGGCACAGCTGTGGAAGGTTGGAGCCTCACACACTTCTCCAATGCGATCTCCTGGGAAGCCCCTCTCGCCACCCTCACTCAGCGCTTCCTCAGCGGAGGCATCTACGAGAAGCATGGGACGCCTTTTTTTCCTTCCCTTCTTGCCATTAGAGGATCTCCAGCAGCAGAGGCGACAGCAGCAGAACCAGGAACAGCAGGATCAGCAACAGGAGCACCAGGCTGCTGCTCACTCACCTGAAGCTGCACAGGCCAGAAGGGGCCAGCGCTTGGAAGTGGCTTGAGAGCTGCGCTTTAGGGGGCCATGGGGACCCGTTTCTGCACTGGCAGTCCTACTCAGAAGGACATCCATGAAGATCTAGTTTCACTGTTCAACAGATGGCCAACGCTCCTCAAGAGATGTCATTCTCTTATGAGCACTCACCATGTTTTCCGTACCCTGGCGAGTTATCTCCTCCATGGAGGTTGCCAACCTTTCCATGGTGATGCGTTCATGCGCCAGTGACTCCACAAAGGCTCTGCTCATGGTCGCTATGGACTCCTCCATTCGCTCCACACTCGCAGCGACCCTGGAGACAAAACCTGCCAGAGACTCCTGCATCTGTGCATGGAGATCCATCACCTCTTCTCTTGCGGATGGACCCAGAAGCAGAGGGTCGACATGCAGCGCAGCTGAGCTGAGCTGGCAGAGTCCTGCGCCCTCCGACGAGGACTCTCCACTGCTGTCCCTGTCTCCAGAATCTGCTGAGGTTTACTTGTGAGCTGTGAAACACCAGGTGACAACACTACTCTATGTCCCGAAGGTCCCCCCGAGGTGTGAGTGTCTGCACTGGTGCTGGGTGCGCTTACTTCTGCTGACGCTGCGCCCTCAGAGGTTGGAGCTTCCTCTGAGGAGTCTGGCTGCACAGCCTCTTCCTCCTCCACAGTGAGGACGGGGGCTCTGGATGGTACTGTGGGGGAGTAAAGGAAGGAGTTAGAGATGTAATGCCAAGGTTCTTCTGGTGACTCCCAGTGAGTTGGCATCTGCTGACACCTGCATCCATGCAGCATTGGCCTCAGTGGGAGGCCTCTTCCTCCCTGACCTAGGGAAGAGGACCTCCCTGTGGGCCCTAACCCCATCCAATAATGCCTGCAGTGAAGCCTCATTGAATTTGAAGGCAGCTCGGGGTCTGGCACTGGCCACAGCTGCTGCAGGCTCCTCTGCCATCCTGTATGGGTCATTTGGAAGCCTTCAGAGGATGCAGTGCTTGCTATGGACCTTGAAAGCACCACGAATGATGACATCATACTGTGGGGATTTCTGACTCGAATTGGACAATTAGCAAGGCTTCCCACATGCTGGGAATTAATTGGCCACTTGAGGGAAAATTGCGTGGAGCTGGCTGACACTTTTTTGTGTGTGTCAAAAACCCCACATTCGGGGAAACCCAACCATTTCCCACACAAGCCGAAAATCGGGGCCTAAGAGTCTGTAAAGGGATATAGATAGACTAAGTGAGTGGGCAGTAAGGTGGCAGATGGAGTATAATGTAGGGAAAGGTTATTCACTTTGGTAGGAAGAATAGAAAAAGAGAATATTTTTTAAATGGTGAGAAACTTTCAAATGTTGGTGTTCAGAGAGATTTGGGTGTGCTCGTGCAAGAAATACAGAAAGCTAGCATGCAGGTAGTGCCTTAAATAAGGAAGGCAAATGGCATGTTGGCCTTTATTGCAAGGGAGCTGGTGTATAAGAGTAAGGAAGTGTTGCTACAATTGTACAGGGCTTTGGTGAGACCACACCTGGAGTATTGTGCAGTCAGTTTTGATCTCCTTATCTAAGGAAGGATATACTTGCCTTGGAGGCAGTGCAACGAAGGTTCACTACAATGATTCCTGGGATGAGAGGGCTGTTCTATGATGAGAGATTGTGTAGAATGGGCCTATACTCATAGAAACATAGAAGATAGGAGCAGGAGTAGGCCATTCGGCCCCTCGAGCCTGCTCCGCCATTCAATGCGATCATGGCTGATCATCCAAATTCAGTACCCGGTCCCTGCTTTCTCCCCGTACCCCTTGAGCCCTTTAGCCTTAAGAAATATATCCAACTCCTTCTTGAATATATTTAATTAATTGGCCTCTACTGCCTTCTCTGGTAGAGAATTCCACAGGTTCACCACTCTCTGGGTGAAGAAATTCCTCCTCATTTCTGTCCTAAATGGCCTACCCCTTATCCTTAGACTGTGACCCCTGGTTTTGGATTCCCCTACCATCGGGAACATCCTTCCTGCATCTAGTCTGTCCAGTCCTGTCAGAATTTTATAAGTTTCAATGAGATCCCCTCTCATTCTTCTAAACTCCAGCGAGTACAAGCCCAATTGACCCAATCTCTCCTCATACGTCATTCCTGCCATCCCAGGTATCAGCCTGGTGAATCTTCGCTGAACTCCTTCCATGGCAAGAACATCCTTCCTCAGATAAGGCGACCAAAACTGCACACAATACTCAAGATGTGGTCTCACCAAGGCCCTGTACAACTGCAGCAAGACATCCTTGTTCCTGTACTCAAACCCTCTCGCTACGAAGGCCAACATACCATTTGCCTTCATAACCGCCTGCTGCACTTGCATGCTTACCATCAGCGACTGGTGCACAAGGACACCCAGGTCTCGTTGCACTTCCCCTTCTCCCAATCTATTGCCATTCAGATAATAATCTGCCTTCCTGTTTTTGCCACCAAAGTGGATAACTTCACATTTATCCATGTTATATTGCATCTGCCATGCTTCTGCCCAATCACCCAACCTGTCCAAATCATCCTGGAGTTTCTTGTCATCCTCCTCACAGCACACATGCCCACCCAGCTTTGTGTCGTCTGCAAATTTGGAGATATTACATCTAGTTCCCCTGTCTAGATCATTAATATATATATTGTGATTAGCTGGGGTCCAAGGACTGATCCCTGCGGTACCCCACTAGTTACTGCCTGCCACTCGGAAAAAGACCCGTTTATTCCAACTCTTTGCTTTCTGTCTGCCAACCAGTTTTCTATCCAAGTCAATACCTTGCCCCCAATCCCATGTGCCTTAACTTTACACGCTAATCACTTATGCGGGACCTTATCGAAAGCCTTCTGAAAGTCCAAATATACCACATCCACTGGTTCTCCCTTATCTATTTTACCAGTTACATCCTCAAAAAATTCCAGTAGATTAGTCAAGCACGACTTACCTTTTGTAAATCCATGTTGACTTTGTCGGATCCTGTCACTGTTTTCCAAGTGCTCTGCTATTACATCTTTTATAATGGACTCTAGCATTTTCCCCACTACCGATGTCAGGCTTACCGGTCTGTAATTCCCCATTTTCTCCCTACCACCTTTTTTGAATAGTGGGGTAACATTAGCTACCCTCCAATCCATGGGTACTGTTCCAAAATCCATCGAATGTTGGAAGATGATCAGCAATGCATCTATTATTTCTAGGGCCACTTCCTTAAGTACCCTAGGATGTAGATTATCAGGCCCTGGAGATTTATCGGCCTTCAATCCCATCAATTTCCTTAACACCATTTCCCTACAAATACTGATTTCTTTCAGTTCCTCCCTTTCATCAGACCCTATGATCCCCGACATCTCTGGGAGGTTATTTGTGTCCTCCTTTGTGAAGACAGAACCAAAATATGTATTTAATTGGTCTGCCATTTCTTTGTTCCCCATTATAAATTCCCCTGATTCTGACTGCAAGGGACCTACGCTTGACTTCACCAATCTTTTTCTCTTCACATATCTATAAAAGCTTTTACAGTCAGTTTTTATGTTCCCTGCAAGCTTACTCTCATATTCTATTTTCCCCTCCTTAATTAATCCCTTTGTCCTCCTTTGTTGAATCCTAAACTGCTCCCAATCCTCAGGTTTACTGCTTTTTCTGGCCAATTTATATGTCCTCTCCTTGGATCTTATGCTATCCCTAATTTCCCTTGTTAGCCACGGTTGAGTCACCTTTTTTGTTTTATTTTTATGCCAAACTGGGATGAACAAATTCTGTAGTTCATCCATGCGGTCTTTGAATGTTTGCCATTGCCTATCCACCGTCAACCCTTTGAGTGACATTCCCCAATCAATCCTACCCAA
This sequence comes from Somniosus microcephalus, assembly GCF_052327205.1. Taxonomy (NCBI): domain Eukaryota; kingdom Metazoa; phylum Chordata; class Chondrichthyes; order Squaliformes; family Somniosidae; genus Somniosus; species Somniosus microcephalus. The sequence goes on along the minus strand of NC_141000.1, from coordinate 22,658,158 downwards.
CTCGCGCCTCAAACCATCGTAGTTTCCTTTATTTAAATTCAGGACCCTAGTCTCTGAGTCAACTACTTCATTCTCCATCTTAATGAAGAATTCTATCATATTATGATCGCTCCGACCCAAGGGGCCCCGTACAACAAGATTGCTAATTAATCCTTTCTCGTTACATAATACCCAGTCTAAGATGGCCTGATCTCTGGTTGGTTCCTTGACATATTGGTCCAGGAAACCATTCCGTAAACACTCAAGGAATTTTTCCTCCACAGTATTGTTACTAATTTGGTTAGCCCAATTTATATGTAGATTAAAGTCACCCATGATGACTGCTGTGCCCTTATTGCACGCTTCTCTAACTTCCCTTTTAATGCCATCCCCAACCTCCGCATTACTGTTTGGAGGTCTATATACCACTCCCACTAACTCCCACTCTCTGCAGTTTAGAAGAATAAGGGGTGATCTCATTGAAACATACAAGATTCTGAAGGGGATTGACAGGGTAGATGCTGAGAGGTTGGTTCCCCTGGCTGGAGTGTCTAGAACTAGGGGGCATAGTCTCAGGATAAGGGGTAGGCCATTTAAGACTGAGATGAGGAGGAATTTCTTCACTCAGAGGGTTGTGAATCTTTGGAATTCTCGGCCCCAGAGGGCTGTGAATGCTGAGTCTTTGAGTATATTCAAGGCTGAGATAGATAGATTTTTGGACTCTAGGGGAATCAAGGGATATGGCAATCAGGCGGGAAAGTGCAGTTGAGGTCAATGATCAGCCATGATCTTATTGAATGGCGGAGCAGACTCGAGGGGCCGTATGGCCTACACCTGCTCTTATTTCTTATGTTCTTATGTTCTTATTTCACACATTCCCTACCACTCTCAATAATTCCCTCCCCTCCATCATTTCATTCAATATCCAATCACAAGGACGCACTGCAACACCTCCATTTTTCATTCCAAATACACTCACCTCTTCCTTTGCTGTCTTCACACCAGACAGTAACAGCATTCTTTCTCACATGCTAGCACTTGCAGAACCAGCAACTCTTCTCAGGATTCCTTCCTCACTTCACGTTCCAGACACTCACCTTTACATTCATCACCTCTGCATCCGTGACTCCATCTTGCTTCTTCTCCAGCTCTCAGCAGATACGCTATGTGCACAAACCTGACACATCTCCACTTTTTCTTTTCAAGAACCACTCACAAACTCTCACTGTATCTTTCTGCAGGAGAACACAGCACACAATGCCTGGGAGAGGAGTATGACTAGGGGGGTGGGGGAACACCTGCCAGTAAGTCAGCTTGGCCAGACTGCCTCTGCGGCAGCTGAGATGCAGCAGTCTGCAGCCAGTCCCTCACGGGCTCGAGCATCCAGAAGTCACTGGCCGTGAGCATCTCAAGGGTCCCAGAATGAGCAACAGCAGTGTTCCACCAACTTTGCTGAGGCCATTAAAGGAGCACCTTATAGGAGTAGCAGAGTTAGTAAAGTTCTTTTAAGAAAGGCACCATGGGTTGACACTTGGGTGAGAAATGAATTTGAGGCAATTATTGTGTTGGCAATTAAATTAATCATCTTTATCACATTTGACGCTTTGGTCTGCAGTGTGGTTTTACAGCAGCTTCTGAGTGTGCATTGTTACTATGTCATGGATATAGAAGTTGGCTGATTGCAGGATTAAGGGGGCGGTGAATGATGTAACAAGGACATGTTAACGCAGAGGGGTTTTGTGCAAGTTATCAGGGCAGGGGAATGAGGTCACCTAAATAGCTGTGCGATTAACTCATCCCTGGCATCGTTGGCTGCAAGGCATTGAAGCAGCACTCCTTCTTATGCTGCTTCCTCGTCTTCAGCTTGGTCTTGCTCATCTGATAAGGACTGCTGCTTTGATATACAAAAAAAGCTAAAATGCCGATAGGCGGGTACAGAGGGGCAAGTAATTTTACCTGCCCATCAGCCCTGTTCTCACCAGGCAGGGTGAGTTAAAATCACCCCTTTAGAGTCCTTTTACTAAGTCATTTGATATTTCTTATGTGGAGCAACCTCACCAGAGTGGATAATGGTTCAAACTAGTAAACTGAAGAAATGGCCAACAGCCTGCAGAATATATCCCCTGGATAGAGAACTGTCAATCAAGCCAGAACAAAGACACAAAGGTAGGAAATGCTCACATTACATGTTAATGAGTACCCATCATTTGGATTAACCAGGAGTTGCTACATGCTGTAGATAATGCCTATTTACCTCCTCTTACAAACACAGGCCCCACATCTGATTCATTCTTTTTTTATTCGTTTCTGGGATTTGGGCATTGTTGGCAAGGCCAGCATTTATTGCCCATCCCTAATTGCCCTTCAGAAGGGAGCCTCCTTCTTGAACTGCTGCAGTACGTGTGGAAAAAGTACTCCCACAGTGCTGTTAAGGAGGGAGTTCCAGGATTTTTACCCAGCGATGATGAAGGAACTGCGATATATTTCCAAGTCAGGTTGGTGTGTAACTTGGAGGGAAAATTGTAGGTGATGGCGTTCCCATGTGCCTGCATGGTGGTAGAGGTCATGGGTTTGGGAGGTGCTGTCGAAGAAACCTTGGCGATTTGCTGCAGTGCATCTTATAGATGGTACACACTGGAGCCACGGTACATCGGTGGTGGAGGGAGTGAATGTTTAAGGTGGTGGATGGGGTGCCAATCAAGCGGGCTGCTTTGTCCTGGATGGTGTCGATCTTCTTGAGTGTTATTGGAGCTACACTCATCCAGGCAAGTGGAGGGTATTCCAGCACTCTCCTGACTTGTGCCTTGTAGATGGTGGAAAAGCTTTGGGCAGTCAGGAGGTGTGACACTCACCGCAGAATACTCAGCCTCTGACCTGTTCTTGTAACCACAGTATTTATATGGCTGGTTCTGTTAAGTTTCTGGTCAATGGTGAACCCCAGGATGTTGATGGTGGGGGATTCGGCGATGGTAATGGCATTGAATGCCAAGAGGCGGTGTTTAGACTCTCACTTGTTGGAGATCGTTATTGCCTGGCACTTGTGTAGCGCAAATGTTACTTGCTACTTACCAGCCCAAGCCTGAATGTTGTCCAGATCTTGCTGCATGCAGGCATGGTCTGCTTCATTATTTGAGGAGTTGTGAATGGAACTGAACACTGTGCAGTCATCAGCGAACATCCCCATTTCTGACCTTATGATGGAGGGAAGGTCATTAATGAAGCAACTGAAGATGGTTGGGCCTAGGACACTGCCCTGGGGAACTCCTGCAGTGATGTCCTGGGGCTGAGATGATTGACCTCCAACAACCACAACCATCTTCCTCTGTGCTAGGTATAACTCCAGCCAGTGGAGACTTTTCCCCCTGATTCCCATTGACTTCAATTTTACTAAGGCTCCTTGATGCCACACTTGGTCAAATGCTGCTTTGATGTCAAGGGCAGTCACTCTCCCCTCACCTCTGGAATCTAACTCTTTTGTCCATGTTTGGACCAAGGCTGTAATGAGGTCAGGAGCCGAGTGGTCCTAGAGGAACCCAAACTGAGCATCGGTGAGCAGGTTATTGGTGAGTAAGTGCTGCTTGATAGCACTGTCGATGACACCTACCATCACATTGCTGATGATTGAGAGCAGACTGATGGGGTGGTAATTGGCTGGATTGGATTTGTCCTGCTTTTTGTGGACAGGACATACCTGGGCAGTGTAAAGTCTGTGGGTTGTATAGCGAAGTAATACACAGACTACAAGAGTAACTTAAACAGGACTTTACTATTCGAAGGTCAGGGCGAATCTGCCCAATAAATTCTGCCACAGCACTTATATACCGGTGTGGTCACCGTCGGTATTACAGTATACAGCAGCCAGGATAAAGTAGTGCCACACCTAAAATAGTTCTCTTAAAGGTGGACGGTTACATACAATAGTTCTCTTAAAGGTAGAACAGTTACATACACTACAATCCTCCCTTTTTAGCTTACAACATACTTATTCCCCATTAACATAACATCATAACATATCCAACTTCATGTTACAACAGTTCACAGAGGTAGTCTCTGCGGAAACAGTTCACAGATTCAGTCTCTGCTCTTCTTGACTCGGTCCGGACCACGCCTCCGTGGTGTAGTCGGGTCACCTTGCTAGAGGGACTCATCCCATAGTCCTTCCCTAGACTTAACAGCTTTACTTCCATCACTTCTGAACCAGCATTGCTGACTTTTTAAAACAAACAAAAAACAGTTGGATTGCCTTGGGAAATTTTCCTACTTTCCAACTGATTTGGCTCCGTTCGGGGGACCACGTGTGTGATCGGGTAGAGGTAATAATGGTTCAGATGGTTATCATCTTCTGCTTCGTCTTTTCCTTTTTTGCTTCTTGGAGACTCTCGGGGCTCCATTGTCAGCTGCCAGCTGTAACGCCACCATCTCCCTATGTTCCTTAGACTTTAAGTGATTCATCCTGATTTCGGCACTTTGGGAGTTCTCGGCACAAGCTGGGCAGACCAGGTCCTCGTAATATTCAGTGTCACTCAACAGATCATGGTAATATTCGGTGTCGTCCTGAGCTAGGCCAGCGAGAGGGTCTTCTATTTCCTCCTTACCCAGCTGGACGTTAGCCGACTTTTGTTCCAAATCCCGACATCTGTCCTGAAGAGACTTCATCCTGCGTTCAGATTCATCCCGCTTTTTCTGGGCTTCCTGCAAGTCTTTTACTAATGACCTCATTTGTGATTTCAATACTTCAACTTCATTCGGAGATTGATTGATCGGACTATTCAATCCCTCTACTGAAGTAGCTGTTTCAGTATTCTGTTGTTCTACATTGCCGTGCGTCAGCATACTTTTGGCATCCAAGGGCTGTTCTGCTGCAGACTTCTCAGTCTGGGTTGCCACCTCAGCTCTTCCAATGACTTTTGAGAGCTCCCTTCCCTTTGAAGATTGAGGCTCGTATTTAAGTTTTTCCCATTTTAGAGTTTTATCCCTCAGCATATGAATGAGTTGGCTGACTGTTAACTCTTCTGCCATCATCCCTTTTCCATTAGCTGCAGGGCTGTTTAGAACCTTGTCCTGGGGCTCCTTTGCTGCTTCTACTTCGCCATCATCCGCAGCCCCCATCATTCGAATTTCCACAAATGAATCGTCCGGTGATGCTGCACCCAACTTCAGTAGGAGCTCGGAAGTCATGTCGACCAACTCAGCTTTTTCTGCCTGCAACCTGCTAACCAGCACCTTCAGTTGCGGCACATCTTGTTCCACCGGATTGGAGCACGCCCCTTCAGAAGCCGAATCAGCTTTGATTCGTTTGGCCTCCTCGTGCAGACGGTTTGTGTGCTCCTGCTCCCTTTTCTTCCCCAGCTGCTTCTGTTGTCTTTCCAGATTCTCCCATTCGGTATCATAGAACTTTTTCATTGCTTTCATCTCTTGCTCGAGACGGCAATTCAATTGTTCTAATTGCTGTCGTAATCTGAAATAAGTTTGCGTTCGAGCTCGATGTTCCTCAGTAATATATATGTCTGTAACTTGAACAGACTCAGAATTCTCTGTCAAGCTATGTTGTTGTTGTTCAGAGGAATTCTGTTCTGAAACTTTGTTCTCCTCTGGAGCATAAGCCTTTATGCCCACATTCGTTCTACCAACCTTAGTCAGCAAGTTCATTTTAGACTTGTCTTTCATGCTTGGGGCTGGTCTTATCGTCATCCGTTTCAGAGTCTGAGCTGATTGTCTGCCCCGAGTCCTCACTCGTTATTGCTTTGAGGTAGTGCCATTCCATGTCTATTTTCTTGATCCACTCCCGTCCTAGAAGTGGTGGTCCTCCCTCAGGTAGTACGTATAAGTCCATTCCGGGGTGTTCTTTGCCCCTGTCTCTCACCTTGACTCTTATCTTTCCCATGGGGTATACTTTATGCCTCGTGTATGTCTGCAATACGAACTTGGTATCTCTCAAGGGTATATGTGAGAATAGCCGGTTCTAATCCCTTCGATTTATGACTGATAGGGCTGATCCAGTGTCCAATTCCATTCTCACTTGGACTCCGGCTATTTTTAGCATGACCCAGATAGTTTGTAGGTCAGCTTCCTTACTCACATTATGAATTCTCAGACTACCCAGTTCCTGGCCGCTTGGGTCTGAATCCGAATTCTGTTCATCTGAACTCTTCTCAACCACCTTGTGTACTTTGTTGTACTTTTCCTGTGATGGCTTTTTTTTTTGGTTGTTGGTCTTCTTCCTTGACCGGCATACTTTGGCTATGTGACCCAGTTTGCCACATTTCCTACAGTCCTGGTTTTTAAACCAGCATTGGTTCTGGTCGTGTGTTGTCTTCCCACAACGATAGCATTTCGTTGCACCCGAAGTAATTTGATCCACACTGAGGACCGCTGCCTTCAGCTGCATTTCCGCAGTTCCTTTCGCTGCGGCTTCGTGTGATGCTGCAATAAGGACAGCCCGATCCAGTGTAAGGTCGTTCTCTTCGAGCAGTCGCTTTTGCGTTCCTTCCTTCGACAACCCGCACACGAACTTGTCTCGCAATGCCTCTGTCAGATTTCCTCCAAACTGGCAGTATTTCGCTAGCCTACGCAGTTCGACCAAGTATTCCGCGTTGCTTTCCTCTTTCCGTTGCGTTCTCGCATAAAATTTGAATCGTTCCGCCAACATCAGCGGTGTGGGGTTCAAGTGATCCTTCAGAACAGCAACAATATTATCGAAGGTTTGATCCGCCGGTTTAACTGGTGCTAGAAGATGCTTCAATAGCCCGTATGTCTTCGCCCCCATCGAGTTTAGCAAGGTTATAGCTTTATCATCATCCTCTATTTTATTGGCCTCACAATATATCTCAATGCGTTCTACATACGTGGCCCAATCTTCTACCTCGGAATCGAAATCGTTGATGTTACCACGCTTAGGCATCTTCACCTCCCTGATAAACAACAACGAAATATTTCTTTAACTCTTTTTTTTTTCCAAGATGGCGGTTTCCCCGCGCTTATCTTCTTTCCCCGCCCCTTTCAAAATGGCGGTTCCCGCTTCTGTCTTTTTCTCCGCCTACTGGCGGCTTCCCGCGGTTTCCCGCGCTTATCTTCTTTCCCCGCCCACTTTCAAGATGGCGGTTCCCGCTTTTCTTCCCCTGGTGGGAGGGGTAAGCTTTTCCCTCGGGCGACGGCTGCTGGCTTTCGGGGTTCGCAGCCTGCGCTTCGGCTTCAGCGCGTTCCCTTCTCTCGGCCGGGCAACCGGCTCTGGGTACAACCCGTTGACGGCGAACGGTCTCAGCCGCTGGGCTGGATCTCGCTCAGTCTTCCTTGGGCTCTGTCTCTCCCGCTCGCGCGGCTCTCGCTCGCTCTCTCTCGGGCTCTGTCTCTCCCATTCGCGCGGCTCTCGCTCGGGCTCTGTCTCTCCCGCTCGCGCGGCTCTCAATCGCGCCTCCCAGCCCTCTCGCAGTCCGGTGCTTCCCTCCCCGGCTGCGGCTGAGTTCTCCGTGATTTATTTATTTTATCTCTTCCCGCGCCTTACGATCCCGGTCGCAGCACTTCATGGCCTCGGTCACTGTCCCACCTTTTTCACCCAATCGCTCCTCCCAGCCTCTCGCAGTCCGGTGCTTCCTCCCCGGCTGCGGCTGCGTTCTCCGCGGTTTATTTATTTTTATCTTTTCCCGCGCCTTACGATCCGGTCGCAGCGCTTCGTGGCCTCAGTCACTGTCTGGCCTTTTTCACCCCAATCGCGCCTCCCAGCTTCTCGCAGTCCGGTGCTTTCCTCCCCGGCTGTGGCTGAGTTCTCCGTGGCTTATTTATGTTTATATCTTCCCGCGCCTTACGATCCCGGTCGCAGCGCCTCGTGGTCGCGGTATTTGTCCAGCCTTTTTTGCCGTCGCGGTCTAGTCGTCTCACGACGCTCCCCAGCCCGCTTGTACCGCGGCTTCTGCTCCACGCTGCCCCAGTCTCAGCGCCTCTGGGCCCGACTTCTGTCCGGCTCCTTTCCCCCTCGACCGTGGTCGATTGCACCGCCCTTATCCTCCATTTATTTGTTTCTATTTTCCCTTTACTCACAGTCACCGTGGCCGACTTGCTTCTCGTGTTGATCGGCTCACTCACCACCGTGGCAGAAGGGACAATCCGTGCCTGTTGCTGATGGAAGACTTCGTGTTTGAAATCTTCCTCCTTTCTTGGTCTGCAGACTCGAGTTTTCTCTCAGCAAAACGACGAGGGCGGGTGCCTCTTTTCGACGCTCGTTTACTTCTTCAGAAGTATTGTTGCCGCAGGGTAAGATCGAACTCGTCGCCACTGTAAAGTCTGTGGGTTGTATAGCGAAGTAATACACAGACTACAAGGACTTTACTATTCGAAGGTCAGGGCGAATCTGCCCAATAAATTCTGCCACAGCACTTATATACCGGTGTGGTCACCGTCGGTATTACAGTATACAGCAGCCAGGATAAAGTAGTGCCACACCTAAAATAGTTCTCTTAAAGGTGGACGGTTACATACAATAGTTCTCTTAAAGGTAGAACAGTTACATACACTACAGGCAGTTTTCCACATTGTCGGATAGATGCCAGTGTTGTAGCTGTACTGGAACAGCTTGGCTAGAGGCACGGCTAGTTCTGGAGTACAAGTCTTCAGCATGACAGCTGGGATGTTGTCGGGGCCCATTGCTTTTGCTGTATCGAGTGCACTCGGCCGTTTCTTGATATCACGTGGAGTGAATCAAATTGGTTGAAGAATGGCTTGTGTGGTGGTGGGGACCTTAGGAGGAGACTGATATGGATCATTCACTCGGCACTTCTGGCTGAAGATGGCTGCAAACGCTTCAGCCTTGGCTTTTGCACTCACATGCTGGACTCCACCATCATTGAGGATGGGGATATTTCCGGAGCCTGCTCCTCCCGTTAGTTGTTTAATTGTCCACCACCATTCACGACTGGATGTGGCAGGACTGCAGAGCTTTGAACTGATCCGTTGATTGTGGGATCGCTTAGCTCTGTCTGTAGCATGCTGTTTCCACTGTTTAGCATGCGTGTCGCCCTGTGTTGCAGCTTCCCCAGGTTGGCACCCCATTTTTAGGTATGCCTGATGCTGCTCCTAGCATGCTCTTCTGCACTCCTCATTGAACCAGTGATGGTCCCCTGGCTTGATAGTAATGCTAGAGTGAGGGATATGCCGAGCCATGAGGTTACAGATTGTGGTGGAATACAATTCTGCCGCTGCTGATGGCCCACATCGCCTCATGGATGCGCAGTTTTGAACTGCTATATGTTCTGAATCTATTCCATTTAGCACAGTAGTAGTGCCATACAACACGATGGAGGGTGTCCTCAGTGTGAAGATGGGACTTCGTCTCCACAATGACTGTGCAGTGGTCACTGCTACCAATGCTGTCATGTACAGAAGCATCTGCGACAGGTAGATTGGTGAGGACAAGGTTGAGTAGGTTTTTCCCTCGTGTTGGTTCTCTCACCGCCTGTCGCAGGCCCAGACTGGCAGCTATGTCCTTCAGGACTCAGCCAGCTCGGTCAGTAGTGGCGCTATCAAGAAGCCACTCTTGGTGGTGGATATTGAAGTCCCCCACCAAGAGTACATTCTGTGCCCTTGCTACCCTCAGTGCTTCTTCCAAGAGGTGTTCAACATGAAGGAGTACTGATTAATTTCAGGGAGGGTGGTAGTTGGTAATCAGCAGGATGCTTGACCTGAAGCCATGAGACTTCATGGAGTCCAGAGTCAATGTTGAGGACTCCCAAGGCCTCTCCCTCCCGACTGTATACAACTGTGCCGCCACCTCTGGTGGGTCTGTCCTGCCGGTGGGACAGGATGTACCCTGGGATGGTGATGGAGGAGTCTGGAGCATTGGCTGAAAGGTATGATTCTGTGAGTATGACTACGTCAGGCTGTTGCTTGACTAGTCTGTGGGACAGCTCGAAGCTGGTGCCGAGGTCGATGCCAGGTGGTCCGTCCGGTTTTATTATTATTGACGTAAGAAACCTACTAGGTACTTGGTCTAAGCGTTAAACAAAGCTTTAATCAACTGTTTTACAACATGGAGGTCTAGTTGTGTCCTTCACTAGTTCCTGTTAAGAATGTCTTGCGCAAGCTGGGCCCATGCCCGAGTATTTATACTCTCCCTGGTCAGTGCCACCCGCAGGCCGCTCAGTTGATTCATGTCAATTATTATTGTTTTTTGTAGCGGTTTGTTACAACTGAGTGGCTTGCTAGGCCATTTCAGAGGGCAGTTAAGAATCAACCACATTGCTGTGGGTCTGGAGTCACATATAGGCCAGACCAGGTAAGGACAGCAGATTTCCTTCCCAGAGGACATTAGTGAACCAGTTGGGTTTTTATGACAATCCGATAGTTTCATGGTCACCATTACTGATACTAGTTTTTTTATTCCAGATTGATTTAATTAATTGAATTTAAATTCCCCAGCTGCTGTGGTGGGATTTGAACTCACGTCTCCGGATCATTAGTCCAGGCCATAGGTCCAATTCTTGCAATTTAGTATACTGTATTCGCTGCTCACGATGCGGTCTCCTCTACACTGGGGAGACCAAACGCGGATTGGGTGACCGCTTTGCGGAACACCCCCGTTCAGTCTGCTTCCGGTCGCCTGTCACTTTAATTCTCCACTCCACTCCCACTCTGACCTCTCGTTCTTGACCTCTTACACTGTTCCAATGAAGCTCAACATAAGCTCGAGGAACAGCACCTCATCTTTCGATTATCAACGAACATCCCCACTCATCTCAACATCGAGTTCAACAATTTCAGACCATAACCTCTACCCCTATTTTTTTCACATGCCAGCTGTTGATGATTCTGCCATTCCCATTTACACCTCTTCCAGACTCATCTTTTGTTTCTTTACTTGTCCCATTAAATCTCCTTTTGCTCTGTACAATCACACCTTTTGTCATTTAATTTCTGTTTCCTTCCGTCCTATCACAGACCTTCCCTTTTGTTCTTTCCTCCCCGCCCCCTTTCCCTGCCCCTGCACTTGCTTAAAATCTGTTCCATCTCTAACTTTTTCCAGTTCTGACGAAAGGTCATCGACCTGAAATGTTACCTCTGTTTCTCTCTCCACAGATGCTGTCTGACCTGTTGAGTAGCTCCAGCATTTTCTGTTTTCATTAGTCCAAGCCTCTGGATTATTTGTCTAGTAATATAACCACAATGCTACCAGATCAAACAGTCTGGCCTGCTTTACTGTAGACTCTCGTTTCAGCTTGTGTTCAGCAAAGGAAACACATCTTCCATCGAAGCCAGGTCAAAAAAGCAAACCAAATGTAGTTTAAAGGTGAAGCAGATTTAAAGGGTAGAAGATAATTGGACCAAGGTGCATAATTCAGTCGTTTGGTTGGAGCAGAGGGGTTTCTCTGCAGTACTGAGTGAGGAGCTGGGAGTGGAAAGGTGACAAGTTTACATAGCAGTTCCCATTCTAAATGTAGCACATGAATTTATAATAGGAAAGAGTTAACACTGTGACAAAAATGTGACAACGGGAACTGAGTTCCTGTACAGAGGAAGTGCTGCAGATAGAAGATTTTTTAATATATTACAGATTGTTGCAAATAGGAATCGAGTCTCCCAATTTTGTTCACAAATTCACCCATCTGAGACCATAAATGAAGAATAGAATAAATGAAGAATACTGTTTTCGAAAAGCTGTGTGAGCTCATCTTAGCCGGGTTGGCAGTAGTGCTACAACTGGCTTTAGCACCCATGGGCTGTGGTGGAAGAATGTGTGTTGAAAGATGAGGTGCTGTTCCTCGAGCTTATGTAGATGTTGAGTGTGGGGCTTGAGCGCCGATGGAAGTGAGCGTCACACCCTCGTTACATTTTTGGGTCTTTTCTGTCCTTCTGCCTGTTAATTATTTTTAAGATACTGGAATTATTCCTGTGCCTTCACATGATTTTGCTTCAGTTCTCCGTCAGGAATAAGCATTAGACAATCACATCAGACCTCATTTTAGTTTAAACAACAAACGATGAATGACCACCCATATAACAATATAGAATATATATATATATACACACACATACAGTAGAAAGTCTAGTGGCTAATGCACATCTGTCCCATTTCAGGCATTACATTTTAACAACTCACAACCAAGAGGTTGAGAGCGTATCAGTAAAAAAGTAGCAAAAAGGAACAAAGGGTGCCAACCAAGGAGATACATCACCTACCTACCAATAAAAAAAATCAGCAGTCAGACAGTAGCTACCAAAAAACTGCTAGCAAGGAGGAAAAGGTAAACAAATGACATAGCTGGAAATAATTTTTGAAAATCTTTTTACACATCATCTTGTTTTGTCAGTATCCTGAGTAGAACAGCACTAAAATATGCTTTGTAACACAATAAACATATTAAAAATTATATAATTCCAACAACATGATTGAACTTAACTATGCAGATTCCTTTTCAATGTTTGAAATAGCTTCAGTAATGTTTCCTCCATGTAGATAGATATAGCTCTACGCTTCAAAAGTAATTCATTAGTTGTATAGAGCTTTGGGACGTCCTGAGATCATAAGAACATAAGAACATAAGAAATAGGAGCAGGAGTAGGCCAATCGGCCCCTCGAGCCTGCTCCACCATTCAATAAGATCATGGCTGATCTGATCCTAACCTCAAATCTACTATCACTCTCCATCCCACCCGAACCCATGTGATATCCCGGGAGAGGCGAAAAACCAGATAAAAAACCCAGTGGCCAATTTGGGAGAAAAAATCTGGGAAATTCCTCGCCGACCCATCTAGGCGATCGAAACTCGTCCAGGAGATCACTCTGTCCCTGTATTTCCTACAGTACTTACCTTCTGTAAAAGGTGATCTCCACCCCAGCCAGGAACAGGCCCAATTTACTCTTGAAGGACACCTAGCTGGCAGCCTGTTCGATGTCTCCACTAATGCCTGTGAATAGAACCATCTCCTGAAATCTAACACAGAATTAGAACACAAGAAGTAGGAGCAGGACCAGGCTACACGACCCCTGGGCCCGCTCCGCTACCCACAGGGCCATGACCGTTCCGAACCTAGACTCATGTCCAATTTCCTGCCTGCTTCCCGTAACCCCTAATTCCCTTTACTTCTAGGAAACTGTCTATTTCTGTTTTAAATTTATTTAATGATGTAGCTTCCACAGCTTTCTGGGGCAGCAAATTCCACAGACCAACCACCCTCTGAGTGAAGAAGTTTCTCCTCATCTCAGTTTTGAAAGAGCAGCCCCTTATTCTAAGACTATGCCCCCTAGTTCTAGTTTCACCCATCATTGGGAACATCCTCACCGCATCCACCCGATCAAGCCCCTTCACAATCTTATATGTTTCAATAAGATCGCCTCTCATTCTTCTGAACTCCAATGAGTAGAGTCCCAATCTACTCAACCTCTCCTCATACGTCCACCCCCTCATCCCCGGGATTAACCGAGTGAACCTTCTTTGTACTGACTCGAGAGCAAGTATGTCTTTTCTTAAGTATGGACACCAAAACTTTATGCAGTATTCCAGGTGCGGTCTCACCAATACCTTGTACAACTGCAGCAATACCTCCCTGTTTTTATATTCTATTCCCCTAGCAATAAAAGCCAACATTCCATTGGCCTTCTTGATCACTTGCTGCACCTGCATACTAACTTTTGAGTTTCGTGCACCAGGACCCCCAGATCCCTTTGTACTACAGTACTTTCCAGTTTCTTGCCATTAAGGTAACTTGCTCTATGATTTTTCCTGCCAAAGTGCATAACCTCACACTTTCCAGTATTGTATTCCATCTGCCAAATCTCTGCCCACTTACTTAGCCTGTCTATGTCCCTTTGCAGGTTTTTTATGTCCTCCTCACTCACTACTTTCCCTCCCATCTTTGTATCATCTGCAAACTTTGATATGTTACACTCGGTCCCCTCCTCCAAATCGTTAATATAGATTGTAAAGAGTTGGAGACCCAGCACTGACCCCTGCGGAACACCACGAGTTACTGATTGCCAGTCTGAGAATGAACCATTTATCCCAACTCTCTGCTTTCTGTTAGATAGTCAATCTTCCACCCATGCCAGAATATTACCCCCAATCCCGTGATTTTTTATCTTGAGCAATAATCTTTTGTGTGGCACCTTGTCAAATGCCTTTTGGAAGTCTAAATACACTACGTCCACTGTCCCCTTTATCCACCCTGTATGTTACTTCCTCAAAGAACTCCAGCAAATTTGTCAAACATGACTTCCCCTTCATAAAACCATGCTGACTTTGTCCTATTAAATTATGTTTATCCAAATATCCCGTTACTGTCTCCTTAATAATGGACTCTAAAATTTTACCAACCACAGATGTTAGGCTAACTGGTCTAAAGTTTCCAGCCTTCTGCCTACTACCCTTTTTAAATAAGGGTGTTACATTAGCAGTTTTCCAATCTGCCGGGACCTTTGCTGAGTCCAGGGAGTTTTGGAAAATTATTACCAATGCATCCACAATCCCTACCGCCACTTCCCTCAAGACCCTAGGATGTAAGCCATCAGATCCAGGGGATTTATCTGCCTTGAGTCCCATTAGTTTACCGAGTACCACTTCCTTAGTGATTTTAATCGTATTTAGCTCCTCCCCCTCTAGAGCCCCCTGTTTGTCCAGTGTTGGGATATTGTTAGTGTCCTCTACCGTAAAAACTGATACAAAATATTTGTTCAGCGTTTTTGCCATCTCCATGTTTCCCACCATTAATTTCCCGGTCTCATCCTCTAAGGGACCAACATTTACTTTAGCCACCCTTTTTCTTTTTATATAACTATAGAAATTTTTGCTATCTGTTTTTATATTTTTTGCTAATTTACTTTCATAATCTATCTTCCCTTTCTTAATCAATCTTTTAGTTATTTTTTGCTGTCTTTTAAAGACTTCCCAATCTTCTATCCTCCCACTAGATTTGGCTACCTTATATGCCCTTGTTTTTAGTCGGATACTATCCTTAATTTCTTTACTTAGCCACGGATGGCTATCTTTTCTTTTACACCCTTTTTTCCTCAGTGGAATATATTTCTTTTGGAAAAAAAACTCCTTAAATGTACACCACTGATCATGTACTGTCTTACCCTTTAGTCTATTTTCCCAGTCCACTCTAATCAATTCCGCTCTCATACCTTCATAGTCTCCTTTATTCAAGCTCAGCATGCTTGTTTGAGATCCAACCTTCTCATCCTCTAATTGAATATGGAATTCAACCATGTTATGGTCACTCATTCCAAGGGGATCCTTTACTAGGACATTTTTAATTAATCCTGTCTCATTACACAGGACCAAATCTAAGGTTGCTTGCCCCCTGGTCGGTTCAGTTACATACTGCTCAAGAAACCCATCCCTAATACACTCAATGAACTCATCCTCAAGGCTGCCCTGCCCAATTTGATTTGTCCAGTTAATATGATAGTTAAAATCCCCCATAATTATAGCTGTTCCCTTATTACAAGCCTCAACTATTTCCTGATTAATACTCCGTCCAACAGAGTTTCAACTGTTCGGAGGCCTATAGACTACGCCCACTAATGTTTTTTTCCCCTTATTATTCCTTATCTCCACCCAAACTGTTTCACTATCCTGATCCTTTGACCCAATATCATTTCTCTGTATTACAGTGATTCTTTCCTTTATTAACATAGCCACCCCACCTCCCCTTCCTGCCTGTCCTTCCTGATTGTTAAATAACCTGGCATGTTTAATTCCCAGTCATGGTCACCCTGCAGCCATGTTTCTGTAATGGCCACAAGATCATACCCATATGTAGTTATTTATGCCGTTAACTCGTCCATTTTGTTACAAATGCTACGTGCATTCAGATAAAGAACTTTCAAATATGTTTTGTGACACTTAGTTCCTGCTTTTTCCCCTTTTACTACTTTACCTTCTACTCCATACCTTCTGTCCCTTCCTGACACACTCTGGTTTTTAATTCCCCCAGTGCTACCTAAGTCTATGACCTTCTCCGTTGTCATTTTTATTATTTGCTCTCTAGAAACCCCCCCCCCACTAATTAGTTTAAAGCCCTCTCTACAGCCCTAGTTATATGATTCACCAGGATTCTAGTCCCAGCACTGACCAAGTGAAGTCCGTCCCAACGGAACAGCTCCCTTCTGTCCCAGTACTGGTGCCAGTGTCCCAAGAAGCAAAACCCATTTTTCCCACACCAGTCTTTGAGCCACGCATTTAACTCTCTAATTTTATTTATCCTAGCCAAATTCACTCGTGGCTCAGGTAATAATCCAGAGATTATTACCCTTGAGGTTCTGTTTTTTAATTTGACCCCTAGCTGCTCATACTCCTTTAACAGAACCTTCTTCCTTGTCCTATCTACGTCGTTTGTACCAACATGGACCACGACAACTGGATCCTCCCCCTACCACTCCAAGTTTCTTTCCAGCCCAGAAGAGATGTCCTTAACCCTGGCACCGGGCAGGCAACACAGCCTTCGGGACTCCCGCTCTCAACTGCAGAGAACCCTATCTATCCCCCTAATGATACTATCCCCTACCACTACAACATTTCTTTTTATTCCCCCCACTTGAATGGCCCCCTGTTCCACGGTGCTGTGGCCAGGTTGCTCATCCTCCCTGCAGTCCCTGCTCCCGCCCTCACAGGGAGTAAGAACCTCGAACCTGTTTGACAAGAGCAAGGGCTGCGGCTCCTTCAACACTACCTCCTGGATTCCCGTACCTGCCTCACTCATAGTCACACCGTCCTGTCCCTGACCACGGACTACATCTGAATTAATTAATTTCATAGGTGTGACTACCTCCTGAAACATAGAGTCCAGGTACTTCTCCCCCTCCCTGATGTGTCGCAGTGTCTGAAGCTCGGTCTCAAGCACCTCAATACGGAGCCGGAGTTCCTCTAGCAGCAAACACTTGTCGCAAATGTAATCACCGTGAGCCTCAATGAGGTCCACTGGCTCCCACATTTCTCAACAGTAACACATCACCTGCTCCATTCTATGTAATTAATTAAATTTCTTATTATTAGTTATGAAGACCCTCTGCCCAGATATAGATGATAATATCACACCACTATTTAATAGGACTTACCAACTTAAAGGTATAAAAGAGAAGGAAGAGAACCTACCAACCAGCTGATCACCAACCTCCCTTTTGAATGCTGTCTGTGGTGCCTGTTAGGTTGATTCGTCTCGCTGCTCCGCTTCCGCAGTGTTGTCTAAGCCTGGGAGTAGGGAGCAAAACAGAGCAAAAACACCCCCTCACCTCCCACTTACCAAACTCTCGCTCCACTCAACACCACCGCATCATGAAAGGCACTATATAAATGCAAGTCCTTTCTTTACCCTATCTGCCAATGTGCCATAGTACTGGTGAAAATCAGCCAATAAGATTTGGCAATGGGGAGTTGGCAAGGCAGTCAAGATTAGAGTTGGAATCACCAGGTCAGGAGTGCAACGCTGTACTACACCCAAAGGATCACTTAATTATCTCATCTTCTGACACTGAGGTCAAAGAGAATAGGACTAAAAGGATGTTGTCTGTACCTATAAATGTAATTTGAAGACCAGGACCTCAAACCTGGCAACAAGCTCATGATCTACAGAGCAGTAGTGATTCCCGCCTTCCTGTATGCTTCAGAGACATGGACCATGTACAGCAGGCACCTCAAAGCACCGGAGAGGTAACACCAACGCTGCCTCCGCAAGACCCTGCAAATCCATTGGTAGGATAGCCGCACCAACGTCAGTGTTCTCGCTCAGGCCAACATCCCCAGCATCAAAGCTTTGACCACACTCAATCAGCTCCGATGGACGGGTCACATTGTCCGCATGCCCGATACGAGACTCCCAAAACAAGTGCTCTACTCGGAGCTCCGACACGGCAAGAGAGCCCCAGGTGGGCAGAGGAAACGCTTCAAGGGCACTCTCAAAGCTTCCTTGAAAAAGTGCAACATCCCCACCGACACCTGGGAATCCCTGGCCCAAGACCGCACAAAGTGGAGGAGAAGCATCCGGGCAGGCGCCGAACACCTCGAGTCTCTTCGCCGGGAGCAAGCGGAAGCCAAGCGCAAACAGCGGAAGGAGCGCACGTCAACCCAAGCACCCCACCCACCCGCCCCTTCAACCACTGTCTACCCCATTTGTGACAGAGACTGTAGGTCCCACATTGGACTCATCAGTCACCTGAGAATTCATTTTTAGTGTGGAAGCAAGTCACCCTCGGTTCCGAGGGACTGCCTAAGAAGAAGAAGAAGAAAAATTTGGGAAGTGGATTAGCACATTAAATGCCATTGTACTGTTGTGCTAAAACATCTTATGGTTGTGATGTGCATAACAGTCATGTTGAAATGCTCAAGTGTACCATTCAGAGTTTAATTCTTTATATAAACTGAAAGTTGTGCAGGCTGATATGTGTTTCTTTTTAATGTCATCTGGACGAGTGCATTGTGTGTATTTCAATGTAATGGCCTGAGTCATCACAGTACTTCAGAATCCCTAGCACATCACAGCATCATGACACTTACTGTAACTACTCTGTCTACGAACCAGCAGGAGCTCATTCCGATCAAATCAGTCGAGTCATGGTGAGTGTAGAGTGAACTCAGGTACAGCTGATGAAGGGCCAGACAGTTTATACTTGTTGCAGGCGGCAGTGTCTGAATTTCTAGAGTAGAGAGACCTGAATTTAACATTACATTTTTCAGGGTTTTAAACTGATTTACTATCGGTGGTGTCATAGACATTACTCATGTGGCTTTTGCAGAAGCATACCTTTACACAATGAGGATTTGATAAGAGTAGGATGGGCAAACCTATTATTTACATTCACAAAGACACATACAGGTGAGGGGGGCCCTTTGGTCCATCTTGTTAAAATTTTTGCCTCTATTACCCGACACAGAACAATCCAGGTATGAATCATTCTTTGCATGAAGTGCTTGTTGACTTCAGTCCTGAACTTGCCATTTATCGGTTTGATACCTATGACCCAGTGGTCGCTGGTGATCTTTCGGACAGGTGAGGCATACGCTTTTGCACGCCTAGCCAAGCCAGCTTCTTCCCATGGCAGTGGGCCCTTCGCCCATCTCCTATATCCTATGCCACTGTCCAGGTCATCTGCCTGCCATTTTCGAGTAGTTATCATGATGAAATGGCAAAAAAAAGAATCATCAAAAGGCAGGACCATCAACCGTCTGAGTCCCAGATGGATCCGTCAGCCACTTGGTGCTGAGACACAACTACAACCTCCACACTGGAAGTCTGGGTGAGGCGGTGCCTCGGTTGCCTCACCTGACAAGCCACCTCTGCTATCTCCCTATGTTTTGCAGTCATGGTTTAACCTAAAATACTATTCCAGATTAATGTTTTCTATTCCACTTTGTAACTTATATACCTCTACAAGAAACCTTTTAATTCACCTCCTTTCATTGATGAACATTCAAGCTTTTCTAGCATCCTCGTAACTCAGTCCTCTGACACGAAGAATCAGCCTTGTAACATTTCTCTGTACTGATCCATGCCTCGGTGATCGAAACTGAACAACATTCAAGATGTGTCCTGATCAGAGCACTGTACAATTTCAGTATGACAGCTTCAGATTTCCAGCACAACCTTTCCTATTTATGTTGATGGGATGGCTCTGAATGAGGATTCCTTTATTCTATGGCTTCATTACAATCGCGTGGATGTAATGGGATCTGTTATTTGTATCCACACCTCCACCCACCTCCCCCCCCGAAATGATAAAGCAGAAAGCAAATGTAATGTCCTCTTTTAGTGGATATTAAAAACCAGTGCAAGTGGGAATGTGTAAACATACTGAGATGAGACATGCTCCCTGGACCATCAATATTTGGTTTAATGTGTGATTTTAAAGACAAATTTTCAAAAAAGTCAGCAAAACCACATCATTATAACAAAAGGATGCTCTCAGGGTCTTGAGTGACCTATTTGCCTAACGATAATACATATCAATAGGGCTTCATAAGAAATCGCTCAGAGCTCGAGCCTGATCACATGGACCCAACTAATTGCTCCCCCTGTCTAATTTAAATAGAATAGGCAGGCTGCCAGCGCTACTCACCTAATACCATTATCATGCATTGCTGATACCATTTAAAGGCAGCCTGCACCACTTAAAGGTGGGGTGTACTTTGGCTGCAGGCAACTGTTACTAAAGATTGGTGGTAATGGCAGGCAGAGGAGAAGCTGCAAGGGCGCCCTGTTATTCGGATGCTGCGTTGGAGGTGTTGTGGAGGAGGTCAGCAGAAGGAGGGTCATCTTCTTTCCACTAGATGGCAGGAAAATATCAAGGCAAGCTGCCTGGCACGAGTGGGTAGAGGTGGCAGAGCACGAGAGTACCAGAAGTATTGCCCCCAAGACATGGCTGGAATGCAGAAAATATTCAATGGTGTTCAAAGCTAGCTAAGGTCAGCCTCCTAATTCATATTTCTCATTATTCTCTGCTATGCTCTGCGCTGCCTGTTGCCGCAGCATTCACAGCCCTTCCCACCTCCAGTTATCAGCACTCCTCCGATCACTGCAGCACACTTCACGCCACCTCCATCTGCTCCTACTCCAGCACTCTGCACCTGCTATTCTCCCCATTTCCCTCACTTCTTCACACATCTGCCATCTTTCACACACTAGCAACGCTATTCTCCTCTGACATGCATATCCTCAAAATATCTCACTACTCAAACAATAACGGAGGCCCTTCTTTCTTGCAGGACAAGCTTGCATGCAATAAGAGGGAGCAGCCACAAGAGGAAGGTCACCATTCATCCATGTGCTGTCCCCACTGGTAGAACAGGTCATAGACATTGTGGGCAGGGGGGGTGCTTCAGGCATGTGGCATCTGTTGAGACGGGAGGATGTCCCACAAGGTTTTCCATTCTGGTTCCCTTATTCCCTTCGCAATTAAATCTCACCTGCACACACTATGCATGACAAATTGCTGCTGCTTTCGGAAGCCACTCATCGGTCTCTGCTTACCCATGCCACTAAATGATAACCTTTGGCCCTTTCTTACATTTCAGGTCCAGAAGCTCCACACAGCCTTGAGGGAGCAGAAGTGGAAAAGGAAGAGGGCAGGACTGCAGAAGAGGAAATGTTACACTAACAGACACCAGCCCAGAGACCGGCATCGTGCTTAGTTTAGAGGATAGTCTAGGGGGGTCTGCACATGGAGATTCACCCAGTACTAGCCCTCAGGAGCGAAGGCAGGGGGATAGTATGGCCCAGGAAGTAGCTCACTGGAGGGAGAGCTCACATCCGAGCCCTGCTCCAGAGGGTACAGATGAAGATATCAATGGCCCACCATACACAAGAAGACTGATGGCAATCCACATGGTTCTTCTAAGTGCATTGGGCTGCCTGCCAGCAAGCTTGCGAACAATATCGGAGAACATGGAGGAGTCCAGCTCCAACTTGCTTGCTGTCTTTGCACATGGCATCAAGACCATGCAGTCAACCATGGGGCGAGTGGTCAGCTCTATGAGCAATCCAGGTGGACTCAAAGTGATGGTGCCTCTGGTGATAGCTCTAACAACTTCACGGGGAGCTCTTACTACTGCCACCTTGGCTCTGGGGTCCAGCATTAACTCTGGCTTACAAAGCATGAAGGAAAAGCATGTATTGGGGCATTGACAGCCTCCCAGTATGCCTGTGCTCTGTTCTCACGCAAAGCAGTGGGAGTGCTCAGGCTCAGGCCCACCAGGAATGGTATTGATTCTATGGGAGAGGCGCATGCTGTAATCCTTTAGGAGGACAGCACATTTGCTCCTCTACCAGCCATCCTTTTATGCTGCTCTTCTTCTCGATTTGGGAGCCTCAAGGGGAAGCCCAACAGCATTCCTATGTTCAGCAATTGAGAATCAGCAAATCCTGAGACAGAGTTCAGGACCTCTACAAACTCTCACTTCCAAAGTATTTCACTGCCATACTGTAGCCAAAACAGTCAAAGGCTTGGCCCAAAAGCAACCTAGAAGTCTAAAATTACTAACCAGATGTTTACCTTAATGCAGATGAGGATTCCGCTTGTGAAGGCTGCTCCCCGATTGTTCCCGCCATGAGTTGGGCGGGTTTAGGAAGTGATGTCATGTGCGCATGGACACCACTTCCTCAGAAGGGTTTGTTCCCGCCATGAGTTGGGCGGGTTTAGGAAGTGATGTCATGTGCGCATGGACACCACTTCCTCAGAAGGGTTTGTTCCCGCCATGAGTTGGGCGGGTTTAGGAAGTGATGTCATGTGCGCACGGACACCACTTCCTCAGAAGGGATTGTTCCCGCCATGAGTTGGGCGGGTTTAGGAAGTGATGTCATGTGCGCACGGACACCACTTCCTCAGAAGGGTTTGTTCCCGCCATGAGTTGGGCGGGTTTAGGAAGTGATGTCATGTGCGCACGGACACCACTTCCTCAGAAGGGATTGTTCCCGCCATGAGTTGGGCGGGTTTAGGAAGTGATGTCATGTGCGCACGGACACCACTTCCTCAGAAGGGTTTGTTCCCGCCATGAGTTGGGCGGGTTTAGGAAGTGATGTCATGTGCGCATGGACACCACTGCCTCAGAAGGGATCAGGAGCAGGACTCTTTATTAGCATATTTTAATGGTGCCTGTGTTTGTTTCAGGCGACTGCCAGGGACACCTAACAAGCACCCAAACCAATATGGCGTCAGGCGCCATTCGGGCAGGATGTCAGACTGCAAAATTTGACTTTGTGGCACCCATGTTGGACCCGACAAAAGGACGAAATGCATACCAATTTCTGCCCCATTGAGACATTAGCTGCTATCCTGACGTTTGGAAACCAAATAATAATTCGTTTCTAAAGTCTCTGTGGTGTAGCGGGGACTGTTTATAAACCAGGGCCCTTAAATATACTATTTAACGGTAGTGTAATTGGTGGGATTGATTTGATTTAATTTAATTGCAATTAATTAAAGGGTAAGTCATAGCAGGAGAGCCCGGCCCTGTTGTATGCTCCTCCTGCGCTATGTGGGAACTCAGGGATACTTCCTGCGCCCCTGACAACTATGTGTGCAGGAAGTGTGTCCAGCTGCAGCTACTGGCAGACCGCATTGCGGCGCTGGAGCTGCGATTGGATTCATACTGGACCATTCGCGAGGCTGAGGACGTCGTGGATAGCACGTTTGATCAGTTGGTCACACCGCAGGCAAAGGTTGGACAGGCAGAAACTGAATGGGTGACCGCCAGGCAGAGTAGTAGGCGCAGGCAGGTAGTGCACGGGTCCCCTGTGGACATCCCCCTCTCAAACAGATACACTGTTGAGTCTGTGTGTTCTAGTTATGTTTATTATAAATCACTGGACACAGACAACAAGAATAACTTTAACAGGTCTTTACTATTCGGAGGTCAGGGCTGAACTGCCCAGCAAATCACTACACAACGTTTATATACCGGTGTGGTCACCACCGGTATTACAGTATACAGCAGCCAAGAGAAAGTAGTACATCTCTTAAGGTAGTTCTCTTAAGGTGGAACAGGTTACATACACCATAATCCTCCCTTTTTAGCTTAACAGTGTATATCCCCATTTAACATAACATAACATATATATATATATATATATATATACAACTTCATGCAAAACAGTTCAAAGATTCAGTCTCTGAGGAGGCCTCCTGATCCGAGTTGGATAACGCCTTTCAGGGGTCTCTGATTCTCGTTGCTGGGGTGACTCATCTAGTTGATCTCTTATGGATTGGACATCATCATCAGGTACATTCACTTCTGAGGTAGATGCTTCAGGTTCACTAACTTCTTCCACAGTTGTCTCTGCCGTAACCCTGGGTTCGACCCTTGTTCTCGATTCTACCAGTTGGTCAGCATGACGTCGTATTACATTTTCACCAATATCTACCGTGTACATCAGGGGTCCTTGTCTGGCCCGAATTGTTCCAGATTGCCATTTCTCATTTTTATAGTCCCGGGCTAACACTGGTTGTCCTATTTCGAAACTCCGAGTGGTCTTGTTATTTATATGCTGGAACTGTTTGTTTTCGACTTCCCTCCGCACATTTGGTTTTAACAAGTCCAACCTGGACCGCAACCTCCTGCTATAGAACATCATGGCAGGACTTTGGTTTGTCACTGCATGAGTGGCGTTTCGATATGCCAGTAGGAAATTGTCCACCTTGTGTTGTAGTGGAATCTGATCTTCGCTCATGGCCTTTATTGCTTTTTTGAACGTTTGTACAAATCTCTCGGCCAACCCATTTGTAGCCGGATGATATGGGGCAGAGGTATAATGTTTCACCCCATTCTTCTTCATGAATTTCTGGAATTCTTCTGACACGAACTGCGGTCCGTTGTCTGAACATATTTGTTCTGGCAATCCATTTCTTGCAAATATCGTTCTTAGCACCGCGATCGTCTTTTCCGAGGTAGTGGTAGTCATCTTAATCACTACTGGCCATTTAGAATGTGCGTCCACCGCAATTAAAAACATGGAGTCCATGAATGGACCAGCAAAGTCAATATGTACACGTTGCCATGGGGTTGAAGGTCATTCCCATGGATGCAGCGGTGCAATCGGAGGTGCATTTTGAACTTTTTGGCACCCTGAGCAGCTTTTCGTCAGATCCTCTATCTGTTGGTCGATACCCGGCCACCACACATAAGCCCTAGCAAGGCTTTTCATCTTGACTCCCCCCAGATGACCTTCATGCAGTTCCTTTAGAACTCTCTCTCTTAACTTAGGAGGAATAATCACCCTTGTTCCATACATCAATGTTCCTTGACAGACGGACAGCTGTTCTTGTCTTGCTGAGAATGCCGGTAACAGTGGATCACCATGTGATGGCCATCCCTTCACTGTCAATTCATAGACCCGGGACAGTGTCGGGTCGTTCCTGGTTTCGCTTTCAATACTTGCATTGGTGACTGGTAAACATTCGATGATGGTCGAGTGAAATAACTCAACAGGGTCAACCGTCGGTGCCTCCTCCGCTGTAGGTAGTGGCAGGCGCGACAGCCCATCAGCATTACCATGCTGCTTTGTACCTTTGAATTCAATCTGATATTGATGTGCCCCTAGGAAAAGGGACCATCTCTGGAGCCTCTGTGCTGTCATCACCGAAACACCCTTCTTAGGGTTAAAAATGGATACCAACGGCTGGTGGTCTGTCAGTAGCGTAAACTTTTGGCCCTGGAGGTAATGATTAAACTTCTTTACTCCCCACACAAGGCTGAGAGCCTCCCTATCTATCTGAGCATAGTTGCGCTCAGCGGAGGTCAATGATCTGGATGCAAACGCGACTGGCCTCTCCAAGCCATTTGGCAACTTGTGTGAGAGTACTGCCCCAATACCATGTGGAGAAGCATCACAAGCCAAACGAATAGGCAGCGTTGGGTTGAAGTGAGCCAACACTTCCTCTGAGGTGATCAATGCCTTGCTTTTGCGACAGGCCCTCTTACAGTCCTCGCTCCACTTCCATGGTACTCCCTTCTGCAAAAGAGCGTTCAGCGGGTGCAGCACCATGGATAAATTTGGCAGAAACTTATGGTAATAGTTAATCAACCCTAGGAACGACCTCAACTGGGATACATTATCCGGAGCGGGAGCCTTCACAACAGCTTCGATCTTGTCAGGAGACTTATGAAGCCCCTCCTGGTCAATGACATGACCACAGTACGAGATCCGCTTCTGAAAGAACTCACATTTCTGGCGATTAACTCGAAGTCCATATTCTTTCAATCTGGTGAGCACCAGTTCCAAATTTGCAAGATGTTCCTCATCATCATCTCCTGTAATCAGAATATCGTCCAGGTAACATTGTGTGCCTGGAATTCCCTGTAATACCTGCTCCATGGCCCTCTGCCAAATTGCTGGAGCCGATGCCACTCCAAAAACCAGTCTATTATACCGATACAAGCCTCTATGCGTGTTGATCGTGAGATACTGGCGTGACTCTTCCTCAACTTCCATCTGTAAGTACGCCTGCGCCAGGTCTATCTTGGTGAAGTGTTTCCCGCCAGACAACGAAGCGAAGATATCCTCAATCCGCGGAAGCGGATATTGCACCGTGTGAAGCACTGGATTAACAGTGATCTTGAAATCTCCACAGATGCGAACCTTCCCCGGTTCCCCCGGCTTGTTGCTCGATGAACGCTTCATGACGGGAACAATGGGCGTGGCCCACTCACTCCAGTCCACCTTAGACAGTACTCCTGAACGTTCTAGCCCTTCCAGCTCAGCTTCCACAGCAGGTCGTATCGCATAAGGTACCGGTCTGGCTTTGAAAAATTTCGGGTTTGCATGTTCTTCAACCTTGATGGTTGCCGTAATTCCTCTCAGTGTTCCCAGTCCCTGTTGGAACACCTCTTTAGCATCGTCCAATATTCTGGACAATCGTTTAGGTTTGACATCTTTTTTACCGGAATCTACCGTTAGTGCTTTTGAGGAATGCCAGTCCATATTTATTCTCCTGATCCACTCCCGTCCCAGTAGTGGTGGACCTCCCTCAGGTAGCACATATAAGTCCATTCCTCGGCTTTCTTTGCCCTTGTGGACCACCTTTACCTTTATCTTTCCGATGGGGTATACTCTTTGCCCCGTGTATGTTTTCAATACAATCTCCGTATCCCGTAGGGGAATATGTGGGAATAACCTTTTGTAATCTTGCTTATTCATGACCGTCAATGCCGATCCAGTGTCCAATTCCATCTTCACTTGGACTCCTGCTATCTGAAGTGTGACCCAGATAGTTTGGAGGTCTGCTTCATTACCCACATTGTGTACTCTTAGACAACCCAGTTCCTTACTGCTGGAGTCTGAATCTGACTTCTGTTCATCCAAACTGTTCTCTGTCACCTTGTGTACCTTTCTGCACTTTTCCTGCGGTGACTTTTTGTTGCTGGTCTTCTTTCCTGACCGGCATACTTTAGCTATGTGACCAAGCCTGCCACATTTTCTGCATTCCTGATTTTTGAACCAGCACTGGTTCTGATCGTGCATTGTCTTTCCACAACGATAACACTTTACTGCACCCAAGGCCATTTGATTGGTGCTGAGTTCTGATGACCTTAGCTGCATTTCCGCAGTGCCTCTCGCTGCGGCTTCGTGTGATGCTGCAATAGTGACAGCTTTATCAAGCGTAAGATCATTGTCTTCTAGCAGTCGCTTTTGTGTTCCTTCTTTTAACAATCCACACACAAATTTATCTCTCAGCGCATCTGCTAGTCCTGTTCCAAACTGACAGTACTTTGATAGCTTACACAGTTCAATTAAGAATTCAGCGTTGCTTTCTTCTTTCAGCTGCGTTCTTCTGTAAAATTTAAATCGTTCCGCTATCAGCAGCGGCGTGGGGTTTAAATGATTTTTCAGGACAGTAACAATATTCGCGAAAGTCTGATCCGCCGGTTTATCTGGTGATACAAGGTGCTTCAATAGCCCGTACGTCTTCGCACCCATTGAGTTTAATAAGGTTAGTGCTTTCTTATCATCTGGTACCTCATTTGCTTTACAATAAACTTCCATGCGTTCTACATACGTGGCCCAATCTTCGACATCGCTATCAAAAGCATTGATGTTACCATGTTTAGGCATCCTTGCAAGTTTCTTTAAATTTTCTTTTTCCCAAAATGGCGGCTTCCCGCGCTTGTCTTCTTCCCCCGCCTACTAAAATGGCGGCTTCCCGCGCTTGGCGGTTTTTTCCCCGCGCTCGTCTTCTTCCCCCCCGCCGACTACAATGGCGGCTTCCCGCGTTTGCCTTCTTCCCCCGCTGGCTGCAATGGCGATTGCCATGCTGCTGCCGTTCTCGCCTCCCCAGTGGCTCTCAATTCCCCGACGCTGCTTTTTGCCTCTCAGCCCCACTTGCAGGCCGGTCCGTTACACCGGCTGCGGTTGAGATCTCCGCAGTTCTCGTGGCCTTAACGCTGCCCCAGTCGCTGCGCCTCTCGGCCCCGATTGCAGCCCGGCCCTTTTCAGCGGCCGCGGTCGAGTTCTCCGCCCTTTTTCCTCCGTTTTCCCTCCCCTACTCCACAGCCAACGCGGCCGACTTTCTGCTCGTGTCGCTGATCGGCTTACCCACCACCGTGGTAGAAGGGATGATCACTGCCTGTCGCTGATGGAGGGCTTCGTGGTCAGAATTTTTCTTTTTAACCCGGGTTCTCGATGTCTCCCGTGCGATGTGGTGCTCAGCAGGATGATGAGGGCGGATGCCTCTTCTCGACGCCCGTTCTGAGGACGAAAGTGCCTTGGATGTAAAACTGCCGCAGGGTAAGATCGGACTCGTCGCCACTGTTGAGTCTGTGTGTTCCAGTTATGTTTATTATAAATCACTGGACACAGACAACAAGAATAACTTTAACAGGTCTTTACTATTCGGAGGTCAGGGCTGAACTGCCCAGCAAATCCCTACACAACGTTTATATACCGGTGTGGTCACCACCGGTATTACAGTATACAGCAGCCAAGAGAAAGTAGTACATCTCTTAAGGTAGTTCTCTTAAGGTGGAACAGGTTACATACACCACTTTGAGTACTGTTGGGGGCGATGGCTTACCAGAGGAAGGCAGCAGCAGCCAACTTCCTGGCACCAGGGGTGGCTCTGCTGCACAGGACGGGAGGAAAAAGAGGAGGAGAGCTATAGTAATAGGGGATTCTATTGTAAGGGGAATAGATAGGCGTTTCTGCGGCCGCAAACGAGACTCCAGGATGGTGTGTTGCCTCCCTGGTGCAAGGGTCAAGGATGTCTCAGAGCGGCTGCAGAACATCTTGGAAGGGGAGGGGGAACAGCCAGTTGTTGTGGTACATATAGGTACCAACGATATAGGTAAAAAGCAGGATGAGGTCCTAAAAGCAGAATATATGGAGTTAGGAGGTAAATTAAAAAATAGGACCTCAAAGGTAGTAATCTCAGGATTGCTACCAGTGCCATGTGCTAGTCAGAGTAGAAATAGAAGGATATTTCAGATGAATACGTGGCTAGAGGAATGGTGCAAGGGGGAGGGATTCAAATTCCTGGGACATTGGAACCGGTTCTGGGGGAGGTGGGACCAGTTCAAACCGGACGGTTTGCACCTGGGCAGGGCCGGGACCAATGTCCTCGGGGGAGTGTTTGCTAGTGCTCTGGGGGAGGGTTTAAACTAAAATGGCAGGGGGTTGGGAACCTGAGCAAGGGGACAGAGGAAAGGGAAACAAGGATAAAAGCAAAAGATAGGAAGGAGAAAAACAAAAGTGGCAGGCAGAGAAATCAACGGTTTAAATCAAACGTGGCCACAGTAAATAATAATTCTAATAGGTGTAACAGCGTTAAAAAAACAAGCCTGAAGGCTTTGTGTCTTAATGCGAGGAGCATTCGTAATAAGGTGGATGAATTAGCTGCGCAAATAGAGGTGAACGAATATGATTTGATTGGGATTACGGAAACATGGCTCCAGGGTGGCCAAGGCTGGGAACTCAACATCCAGGGGTATTCAATATTCAGGAAAGATAGGCAAAAAGGAAAGGGAGGTGGGGTAGCATTGCTGGTTAAAGAAGGGATTAACACAATTGTAAGGAAGGATATTAGCTCTGATGATGTGGAATCTGTATGGGTAGAACTGAGAAATATCAAAGGGCAGAAAACATTAGTGTGAGTGGTATATAGACCTCCAAACAGTAATGCGGAGGTTGGGGACGGCATTAAAAGGGAAATTAGAGAAGCGTGCAATAAGGGCACAGTAGTTATCATGGGTGACTTTAATCTACATATAGATTGGGCTAACCAAATTAGTAACAATACTGTGGAGGAGGAATTCCTGGAGTGTTTAAGGGATGGTTTCCTGGACCAATATGTTGAGGAACCAACCAGAGATCAGGCCATCTTAGACTGGGTATTATGTAACGAGAAAGGATTAATTAGCAATCATGTTGTACGAGGCCCCTTGGGTCGGAGCGATCATAATATGATCGAATTCTTCATTAAGATGGAAAATGAAGTAGTCGACTCAGACACTAAGGTCCTGAATTTAAATAAAGGAAACTATGATGGTCTAGTGGGGTACCGCAGGGATCGGTCCTTGGGCCCCAGCTATTCACAATATATATTAATGATCTAGACAAGGGAACTAGATGTAATATCTCCAAATTTGCAGACGACACAAAGCTGGGTGGGCGTGTGTGCTGTGAGGAGGATGCTGAGAAACTCCAGGATGATTTGGACAGGTTGGGTGATTGGGCAAAAGCATGGCAGATGCAATATAACGTGGATAAATGCGAGGTTATCCACTTTGGTGGCAAAAACAGGAAGGCAGATTATTATCTGAATGGCAATAGATTGGGAGAAGGGGAAGTGCAACGAGACCTGGGTGTCCTTGTGCACCAGTCGCTGAAGGTAAGCATGCAGCAGGCAGTTAAGAAGGCAAATGGCATGTTGGCCTTCGTAGCAAGAGGGTTTGAGTACAGGAACAAGGATGTCTTGCTGCAGTTGTACAGGGCCTTGGTGAGACCACATCTTGAGTATTGTGTGCAGTTTGGGTTGCCTTATCTGAGGAAGGATGTTCTTGCCATGGAAGGAGTGCAGCGAAGATTCACCAGGCTGATACCTGGGATGGCAGGAATGACGTATGAGGAGAGATTTGGTCGACTGGGCTTGTACTCGCTGGAGTTTAGAAGAATGAGAGGGGATCTCATTGAAACTTATAAAATTCTAACAGGACTGGACAGACTAGATACAGGAAGGATGTTCCCGATGGTCGGGGAGTCCAGAACCAGGGGTCACAGTCTAAGGATAAGGGGTAGGCCTTTTAGGACAGAAGTGAGGAGGAATTTCTTCACCCGGAGAGTGGTGAACCTGTGGAATTCTCTACCACAGAAGGCAGTAGAGGTCAATACATTAAATATATTCAAGAAGGAGTTGGATATATTTCTTAAGGCTAAAGGGATCAAGGGATATGGGGAGAAAGCAGGGACCGGGTACTGAATTTGGATGATCAGCCATGATCGCATTGAATAACGGAGCAGGCTCGAGGGGCCGAATGGCCTACTCCTGCTCCTATCTTCTATGTAATCAATTTTGACTGAGCCCCTTAAAAATATATACAACTGTGACCATATCAAATTTTGACATTCACTGATGGCTCTCTGCAGAAACAGAACTAGTTAAACCTTCCCAGTTAAGCATCATGGTTATTTATTTAAAATAGCCTCTTCAGCCTAGTCTAAATGCACCTGCAAGTATGGTACCAAGTCATACAGACCAGGAAGGGCCAAGGTTTGGCTTACTGATCTGAGTTTGCTGATCTCAATTGGGGTTGTGGTGGGTGCTACAGTTGGCTTCAATGTCCCTGAGCTAGAGAGGGGATAATGGGCCAAGGTTTGGCAAACAGCGAGGAGGACTGTAAAAGACTTCAGAAAGACAGGCAGGTTAGTGGAATGGGAAGAGGTGGAAAATGCAATTTAATATGGATAAATGTGAGGAATAACAAGGAATGGGAGTATACACTCAATGGAATGATGCTGAAGGGTGTGGATGAACAGAGAGACCAAGGGGTTCAAATATATAATTCCCAGAAAGTGCGAATGCTCATAGATAAAGCCAGAATAAAGGCCAATAGCATTTTAGTTTTCATAAATAGGGGCTCAGAGTAGAAGATGAAAGAAGTAATGTTAAATTTGTACAATACATTGGTTAGGCCACAATTACAGTACTGTGTGCAGTTTTGGGCACCCCATTACAGAAAGAACATTAAAGCCAGAGAGTATACAGCATAAATTCACCAGGATGATGCCAGGGATGGGAACATTTGGTTATGAGGAGAGACTTGAGATACTGGGACTATTTCCACTGGAGTGGAGAAGCCTAAGAGAAGATTTAATAGAACAGTTTCCTGTAGTTGGGGGTCAATGACAAAGGTCCATCAATTTAAAATTGTCACTAAAATAGTGAGGAGAGAGGTTAGGAGAAATTTCTTTACGCAGAAATTTGTGGGATGCTTTGCCAAAACAGTTGTTGAACCTTAGACCATTGCATCTTCTAATTTATAATTGGATGTATATTTGAAGCAGAGAAAGATACAGAACTATGGGGAGAAAGAAGAGCAGTGGGATTAGTTTTGGATTACTCCAGCAAAAAGCAGACACAGACATAATGGCTGGAATTTTCTTTACCTGGGCGGGTCTGGTGCAGGCAGTTGGCATGGTGGGTCGGGACCCCATTGTTGCTTCCATCCCACTGCAGAAATCGACTTTGCGATAATAGGGCCTATTAAGCCCATCCTGCGTGTTACCCGACCCAATTAAATGGGGCGGGTCTGAAGACGTCATCCATGATGCGTTTTCAGTTGGTATATTTAAAGGAACCATGTCCATATTGCATTTGAAGGTTCATCTAGGAATGTGCAGGCAGCACACGGGAGGCTTTCACTGCTCCAAATAGTTGGAAATATGACTGCACAGAGGCAGAGGGCTGCACCCAGGTTCTCTGATGACTCCCTCCATATGCTTGTGGAGGGAGTCAGAGCATGCAGGGCAGTCCTCTTCCCTTCCAATGGGCGGAAAAGACCTCCCCAGGAGACAAAAATAGCCTGGCTGCAAATTGCAGAGGAGGTCAACAGCAGGGATGTGTTCAGGAGGACCTGGGTGCAGTGCTGCAAACGTTTCAATGATCTCATTAGATCTGGAAAGGCGAGTACAAAGCCACACTCAACTTCATCCTGCTGTGCCTCTCATCACATCACTCTGCCTTCCTAACCCTACTCCTGCAATCCTTACTCACATCAACATACCTTGCACATCTACCCATCCCTCTCTATCTACATTATCACATCCCCATCTTACTAGCTACCTCTCACACTCAGCCTCATCCTAATGCAATCATACCAACTAACAACACGCAAGGAGTCCACTTGGCATTGCCACCCCAATCCATCATAGTCTCCCTCTAAAGATGTAACCCATCCATTCCTTACACTCATTCCATCACTCTCACTCAACCTTCTCTTCTTTCCCTCCTTGCAGGAGAAGAGAGCGGACAATAAGAGGGAAAGGGAGAGAACTGGAGGTGGGCCTCCATCATTTGCGACCCTCATAACAGCAGAGGAGGCTGCATTGGAAGTCTCGGGAGTGTCCGAGCAGCTGGAGGTGGGAGACGGAGAGAGAGGGACATCTCTGCAACCCGGTGACAGAATTACGTATCATACAGCTACATGGCATACATCAGCCACTCATTTGGGGACTGATGTCATCAGCCACTGAATGGTCATCATGTGCATAATGATATGTGTATCCATTCTTCATATGGCATATCTAACTCATCTCTTTACTCTCCCACAGGTCCATTAAGAGTGCACCGCCCGTCCCACCACCCCCCATTGTCCAGGAGGAAGAGCAAGACGACTCCTCAGAGGAGCCTCCGGCCTCTGAGGGTACAGCATCACCAGATATGAGCGTACCCAGCACCAGCGCAGAGACCCACACCTCGATGGGTCCAACGCGAGATAGAGTAGTGCTGTCACCGGGTCCGTCACAAGTGAGCAAGAGCAGATGGTGGAGACATGGAGGGCACAGGATGCTCCCAGCTCTGCTCAGCTATATGCAGACACTGAGCCTCGGAGGCCATCCAGAAAGTGGGCAACCCTGGAGGTGCAGGAAGAAGTGCAGGAGGCTCTGTCAGGTTTTGTGAGTGCGATGTCTGCAAATGTTCAGAAAATGGAGGAGTCCATCTCCAACATGATCACCACCATGTCGCAGGCGATGGAGACTGTAGGCTCTTCCATTGATAGGATGGCCACCTGCATGGAGCAGCTAATGCACCACTCACAGGAGCACATGGTCTCTATGGCGAATAGATAGCTATCTATGGAGCATAGATGGCAGAGGCTCATAGACCTCTTGTCTGGGAGGGATGTCAGCGTATGTAAAGTCTGTAAGTTGTGCAGTAAATAACTTCAGAGACTTTAGAAGTACAAACAAAACAGGTCTTTACTATTCAGAGGTCTGGGCGATTTCTGCCCTAGTTAACGTATCACAACCCTTATATACTGGTGTGGTCACTATCGGTATTACAGTATACATGAGCCAATAAATAGTGCCACCCTGAAGTAGTGCTCTTAAAGGCGAACGGTCACATTCTATAGTTCCCTTAAAGGTAAACGGTTACATACACAACAGCGTAGATGTGGGTCTTCATGGCCCCACTGATGTGCAGCAAAGTGCTCTCCAGCTCCATGCTAGCAGGGAAGTGCGGGTGGCCCATGAGAGGGATGACAGTGAGAGGAGAGAGGGAAGTGTGGGCTCCTCTCAAAGCGCTTACACTTCTCCCTCATTGTCACCCCCTCAGTCAGAGCCCCTGCTGGCTCCTCGGATTGCGATGGCTGAGTCTGCCCCTGCACTGTCGCAGGAGGAGCAGACTTTAGCAGGGTCATCACTGGCTCCAAAACTCAGAGGACGTCTGCCAAGAGTGTCTAAGCAGTCGCAGCAGAGAAGTGAGCAGGTTGCCTCTACCTCTGCTGAAGCCACAGGGGTAGCACCTCGTAGAAGCACACGGAAGAGAAAGATGACACACAAGTAGATTCACAAGAGCAGCCACTTGGGTGTTTTATTCAATGTTAATGGCACGTTTCCGTTAATGTATTGTCAACCATTAAAATCTTTATTTTCACCACTTTCCCATCTTGGACAGATTTGTGTGCACCTTTGGAAGTGGCTTAGTGAGTTGCAGTGAATGGTGAGACATAACGCAACCTCCAGCAATTGTTTTTCAGTGTGAAAGGAATGGCTTGGTTATTGAAGGGATACTTTATGGTGTTGCTGTGGGGTGGTGCCAACTTGGCGCAGCATATGGCAGCGTAAAGTTAGGTAAATCTGGACATCATGATGCCATCCCTGGCCTCCCGGGCAGCAATGTGCTCAGGTGCTTATGCCCTCTGTCCTGTGCAGCATCAGGTGGTTGCGGGGAAGTTTGGTGGTGCTGGTGTTGGGGCTCATCATGGTCAGATTCTGAGGACCAAGGTGAGACAGTATAAACTGCACCTATGCTGATGGAATAGATGGCAGGTCAAGTAGAGTTGACAAAAGCAATCTGTCAATGGTGAGAGAGGTTCTTCCAGTGAGGTGACACTGAATGGAGACTTTGCTGGAAACACTTGCAGCCTGCAGAAAGTTAAATCTGTGCTGGCAATGTAATCAGCAACAGCTTCTGCCTGAGGAAAGTAATCAGCTGTGAGGTCGGAGCTTTTATAGTGCATTTGATGCTGTCAAGTAATCAGCTGGATCAATGGCCACTCAACTCCCACCTCAGGTTGACAGACATGGTTCCCGAGCTGTGTGAATCCCATGGCCATGCAGGGAAATTTGAAAGGTAGGAGGAAAAAGGCTCTTAAGTGTCTGACAACAGGCGGATAATGATTTCAATTAGGTCGCCCACCTCTGTCGGTTGGGTCGCTGCCGCACTGGCAGACGTGTCCAAGGGAAAGGCACGTGGGGGTGGGATGATGGCGGGTTCCCGACCCGCTCTGACTTTTTTCAAATTTCCCACCCGACTTGCCTTCGATCACGTCTGTATTAACCCCAGAAAATTCCAGCCAATGGATCAAATGAACTCCTTCTGTGTTGTAAACTAGTTCTATGAGATATGAAGCCAATGAAGTCAGTGAGCAGGACTTAGTGTGGGACAGAAAACGGAGTTTTGGACGAGTTGGAGTGTGTATGGGATGGAGCTTAAGATTGGAGATGACAAATACGTAAATAAGGGTTTCAGCAGTAGTGGGGCTGAATTAAGGATGGTGAATGTTGGCCGATGTGGAAGTAAGCAGTCTTAGTGGTGGGTACAATATTTGATTTGAAGCCAAGATCCTGGTAAAACAGGACACTAAGGTTATGCAGCATTTGATGAGCCTGAGAAAGCAGGCAGGGGGAGTCAGGGTGGGTGCTGGATAAGATGGGTTTGGTCTTCCCAAAGTTTAGTTGAAGAAAATGTTGTCTCATTCACACCTTGATGGCGGAGAAGCATTCTGACAATACAGCAGTACTTATAGAGTTGAAGGTGGCAGTGGAGAGGTAGAGCTGGATGTGTGTGGAAACTCATTCTATGCCTATGGATAATGTCTCCAAAAGACAATATGCAGACAAGGAAAAGGAGGGATCAAGAATGGAACCTTGGGGTATCCTGAAGGTAACTGTGCAATCAAAAATGTGTCACATAGAGTTTCACCGGCTGAAATCATGTCCTACCATTCCATGGCATAGCTTAGTAGAGTACAAATGCATTGCACCACCATACACAGGTTCGAGGCCTGACAGGGACTTGAACACATAATCCAGGCTGACACTTGAGTGCAGTAGAGGGAGCGCTCTGCCAGAAGTGCCGTCTTTCGGATGAGACATTAAACCGAGGTCCCATCTTCCCTCTCAGGTGGACGTAAAAGATCCCATGGCACTATTTTAAAGAGCAGGGGAATGCTCCCTGGTATCCTGGCTAATATTTATCCCTCAACCAACACTAAAAAAAAAATGATTATCTGGTCATTATCTCATTGCTGATTGTGGTACCTTGCTGTGCGCAAATTCACTGCTGCATTTTCCTACATTACAACAGTGACTACACTTCAAAAATACTTCATTGACTGTAAAGCTCTTTGGGACATCCAGGGGACAGGGAAGGTGCTATATAAATGCAAGTTCTTTCTTTTTCTTTACACTCCAATCTAAATGTTTTGTTCTCCACTAAACTCCTTTGTGTGTGCTTCATAAAAATAATGAATAAATAAAAAGAAAATAAGATGACTAGCAGTTAAGAAGCGATAAGGGTTAAGATTCTTATGAAATACGCTGACGTGGAGAATTAAGATAATCCTCTGGGATCTACAGCAGTTACTCAAGTTGCTGAGTGCATAATCTTGAAAAGATGAAGGGAGGAAACATCCTGTTTTCCATTCTGTTCTTATTGGAAGGTATGTTGAGCATTTTCTAGTGGGATAAGGAGCATCAAAATCGTCAAAAAAAAATCAAAACTAGTAAATTCTTTTTCCCTATTTAGTATATTTTTGTCTCTTAAATGAGAGAGTCTCATTACTTTCTTTAAGTTTCTTCAACTGCATGTGTTAATACCTCAGTTACTGTATAATACCAGGACTCTGTGTTGAAGATATGTATAAGTTCCCATTAGTGGGAGAGACCCTTGTACAATAGTATTAATAGAGCAGTTAAATGGCCTCTCTGATTTATTTTTGTCATCTTATAAAATGTGAAACAAAAGTAATTGTGTTTGTGGTGTTCAAGAAAATAATACTGGTCTTCTTCCTCTCTATCTTTTTCAAATTCTTCTCATAATTCATTTGGAAAAGCCTTTACATCTCTATCTGCTACCGAGGTATGGAGCTCAGTGTAGTGGCCGATAATGTTAAAGTATTGTTCAACCTGTGCAGATGTTTTCGATCTGACCTTTGTTTGCGTGGATATTGGCCTTTGGATAAAGGCTATACTTAGAAAATATTGTTTAGCCGTTACTCATTACTTCAAGGATAGATAGACCAATTCGATCATCGTTTAAAATGGTTTAAATATACAATTTAGTATAAATTAAAAGAAAGACACTTCAAATTCTAGACCAATTGATAACAATAGTAAGTAACTGTAATTAACCATTATCTCCCCATACCACCATTAAGTTCATATAAAGTAAAACATCCATGCATTGTATGGGTTGTGGAATAAAGAATTATTATTTTTTTTTTTAAAGGGTAATTTAAACATCCCCCCCCAATACTCTACATATTATCTTATTATGGGTGGATTAAGGAAAATGAGTAATTTCACTTTTAATTTCCTGTGAAAGCATTCCATTTTCATTATTCTTCTTAATCAGTTTTGTGAATAATTTAAGGTACGTTGCCAATGTACTTTACTGGAACAATTTTTAGCAGCTTCAAGCGAAATATCCACACGAGTCATCCAACAGGGTTCACAGGCTTTCAGTGAGACTCCTCTACTATTCCTGTATTTATGACAGGATGAAAAGGTGGATCCGTCGTGTAACAAAGCTTGCAAATGTGATTGCAATGATGGACCCAACACAATTTGGGGAATGGTACCAGGATTATCAATGCTAGGCTGTATGCCAGGTAAGAGAGACCATTATATAATTTTAATATGGTATTAGGAGGCACTTACCTCAATTTTGAGGAGGTATTCAGGAAACAAAAACAACTACTTCATAAAGGCTTTAATGAATCGCTGTAATCAAATTTAATATTGATTCTGGAAAAAACCCTTCCATCCGAGTGGCTTATCTCGTTGACAGTAAGACCTGGTACACAGTGCTGGCTACTGGCAGCTACCAAAGAATTGATCATTTTCTTCCGACAAAAGGTGTGGGTCGTTCTTAATTGTTAGTTGTGTAATGGTGATGAGAAGCACACAAGGTCACCAGTTAATAATCTTACCTCTGTGATCTTCAGATGAATACTGATCATCACTGAAGATTAAATGGATTATCCTTCGTTGCAACCCCTTAGGATAGAACACCAATCACAATAAATAAGCTCCAGAGACCTAACAAATATGTAAGACCAATTCTGTCCAGTTGACATCAGGTTACCCAGGGACGCCTAGGTGCAAAGCCAACAGAGGCTCAACTTCACATCAATATATCCTGGTTTAGGCCATTATGTTTGTGCACTGCAGCATCACAAAACCAAGAAAAGTTCATTTTACATAAGGGTGTCAAGGACTCGCTACATGGATAGGAGCCCTTTTGTGACACGTGAAAGGGATGCTCCAAGAACACTTGTCAAAAAATATATTTGTGACTCTGAATCCTTAGTAACACCTACCAAGCACTGCTCACTGGTAGCCTTAAGCATGATTGTAATTGAGTTATTAGCTTGACAGGTCCCTTTAAGACCGCTGCTGAGTAGACAGATCCAGGTACTAAGCTGGCTGCAGACTGAAGCAAGAGATGAAGGTTGGAAGCAATGCAGATGTGGGGCTGAAAACAGTTCAAGAAAAACAGCTGAGCCTCATGAATAGGCCCAGGCTCCGAGTAAACATAGAAACATAGAAGATAGGAGCAGGAGTAGGCCATTTGGCCCCTCTAGCCTGCTCCGCCATTCAATACGATCATGGCTGATCATCCAAGTTCAGTACCCGGTCCCTGCTTTCTCCCCATACCCCTTGATCCCTTTAGCCTTAAGAAATATATCCAACTCCTTCTTGAATATATTTAATTAATTGGCCTCTACTGCCTTCTGTGGTAGAGAATTCCACAGGTTCACCACTCTCTGGGTGAAGAAATTCCTCCTCATTTCTGTCCTAAAAGGCCTACCCCTTATCCTTAGACTGTGACCCCTGGTTCTGGACTCCCCGACCATCAGGAACATCCTCCCTGCATCTAGTCTGTCCAGTCCTGCCAGAATTTTATAAGTTTCAATGAGATCCCCTCTCATTCTTCTAAACTCCAGCGGGTACAAGCCCAATCGACCCAATCTCTCCTCATACGTCATTCCTGCCATCCCAGGTATCAGCCTGGTGAATCTTCGCTGAACTCCTTCCATGGCAAGAATATCCTTCCTCAGATAAGGCGACCTAAACTGCACACAATACTCAAGATGTGGTCTCACCAAGGCCCTGTACAACTGCAGCAAGACATCCTTGTTCCTGTACTCGAACCCTCTCGCTATGAAGGCCAACATACCATTTGCCTTCTTAACCACCTGCTGCACCTGCATGCTTACCTTCAGCGACTGGTGCACAAGGACACCCAGGTCTCGTTGCACTTCCCCTTCTCCCAATCTATTGCCATTCAGATAATAATCTGCCTTCCTGTTTTTGACACCAAAGTGGATAACCTCACATTTATCCACATTATATTGCATCTGCTATGCTTCTCCCAATCACCCAACCTGTCCAAATCATCCTGTAGTTTCTCGGCATCCTCCTCACAGCACACGCCCACCCAGCTTTGTGTCGTCTGCAAATTTGGAGATATTACATCTAGTTCCCTTATCTAGATCATTAATATATATTATGAATAGCTGGGGTCCAAGGACTGATCCCTGCAGTACCCCACTAGTCACTGCCTGCCACTCGGAAAAAGACCCGTTTATTCCAACTCTCTGCTTTCTATCTGCCAACCAGTTCTCTATCCAAAACAAATTCTTGCCCCCAATCCCATGTGCCTTAATTTTACACACTAATCTCTTATGTGGGACCTTATCGAAAGCCTTCTGAAAGTCCAAATACACCATATCCACTGGTTCTCCCTTATCTATTTTACTAGTTACATTCTCAAAAAATTCCAGTAGATTAGTCAAGCACGATTTACCTTTTGTAAATCCATGTTGACTTTGTCCCATCCTGTCACTGTTTTCCAAGTGCTCTGCTATTACATATTTTATAATGGACTCTAGCATTTTCCCCACTACCGATGTCAGGCTTACCGGTCTGTAATTCCCCGTTTTCTCTCTACCACCTTTTTTGAATAGTGGGGTAACATTAGCTACCCTCCAATCCATGGGTACTGTTCCAGATTCCATCGAATGTTGGAAGATAATCAGCAATGCATCTACTATCTCTAGGGCCACTTCCTTAAGTACCCTAGGATGTAGATTATCAGGCCCTGGGGATTTATTGGCCTTCAATCCCATCAATTTCCCGAACAGCATTTCCCTACAAATACTGATTTCTTTCAGTTCCTCTCTTTCATCAGACCCTATGTTCCCCGACATTTCTGGGAGGTTATTTGTGTCCTCCTTTGTGAAGACAGAACCAAAATATGTATTTAATTGGTCTGCCATCTTTGTTCCCCTGATTCTGACTGCAAGGGACCTACGCTTGACTTCACCAATCTTTTTCTCTTCACATATCTATCAAAGCTTTTACAGTCAGTTTTTATGTTCCCTGCAAGCTTACTCTCATATTCTATTTTCCCTTTCTTAATTAATCCCTTTGTCCTCCTTTGTTGAATCCTAAACTGCTCCCAATCCTCTGGATTACTCCTTTTTTTGGCCAATTTATATGTCCTCTCCTTGGATCTTATGCTATCCCTAATTTCCCTTGTTAGCCACAGTTGATCCACCTTTTTTGTTTTATTTTTATGCCAAACTGGGATGAACAAATTCTGCAGTTCATCCATGCGCTCTTTGAATGTTTGCCATTGCCTATCCACCAGCTCTGTGAGTGGCCTGACCTGGCAAGAGCAGAGGCTCCTGCTGCAGCATAGGCAGAGCCTGCAAGTGGTGAGAAACAGAACTATGGCCAGTGAGAAACATGCAGAGAACATAAGGCTGAAGTGACTGTGAAGGTGTTTTTATATAGAGAGCAGGCCATCTAATTCTGCAGTTCTCAAACATCTTTGGATTGGACCTCATCAAGTGTTGTTGCTTTTTTCCCTCCTCCACTTGTGTGTGCCACCTTTCTCTTCTCAACTACCTGTCTCATTCCTGCTTCAAGTTTGCTTAACTACTTTCTCTCTTTCATCTTACTTTCATTCACCATTTTGGATGTAGCTTGGCAAGGACTCGAAGTGGGTAAGAAACCTTCTCAGCCTAGCCTAGGCACTCTCGAATAATCCTCATTTCCTCTCTGCCCCTGCCGGCTTTCTCCTCTTCTGTATCATGACTAGGTGACTGCATAAATCTTTGTCTAATAAATCTCTGTGCTCCTCCAACTCTGACCTCATGCACATCCCCGATTTTCATCACTCCAACGTTGGCGGCCACGCCTTCAGCTGCCTATGCCCTAAACTCTGGAATTCCCTCCCTAAACTTCTCCGCCTCTCTATCCTCCTTTAAGATGCTCCTTAAAACCTCTCTCTTTGACCAAGGTTTTGGTTGGTCACCTGTCCTAATATCTCATGTGGCTCAGTGTCAAATTTTGTCTGATTTGTGAAAAGCCTTGCGACGTTTTACTACGTTAAAGGCACTATATAAATGCAAGTTGTTGTTGAAAGGTTGCCTGGTTGAAAGTGACCTTTGACTGCTGTGATTATCTCTCTGCCGAGGTGTGACAAATGGCAGTTGGAAAGGTTACCTGTAAACATCTGACATGATTCTCTGACTATATAAGCTGTGTCTTTATGCATTTCTCCACTTCACCTGAAGAAGGAGCAGCGCTCCGAAAGCTTGTGATTTCAAATAAAGCTGTTGGACTATAACCTGGTGTTGTGTGATTTCTTACATTGGTTGAAAGTGGACTATTTTATTACAATGTTACATCAATGTTAAACAGGGCTTTGCAGCATAAATTTCTGAAAGTTATGTTAATTGTTTTGGATTTACAGAGTGTCCTTATCACCGAGCCCTTGGGTTTGAATCTGGAGCTGTTACAAAAGACCAGATAAGTTGTTCCAATGAAGATCAATATACAGGGTGGTATTCCTCATGGATGTCAAACAAAGCAAGAATAAACAGCCAGGGTTTTGGGTAAGTAATCACATGGCAGAATCTTGCATCAACTCATGTAATAATTGGCTCAACACACCATTGGTATTTAGGATATTTCCCTCCATTTTATTGCAATTTTAGTTTGTAATTTGATCAAGAGCTGATGTGGAGCTGTACAACAGAACAAAAAAAAATGAAACATGGTAATTTGGGTCATTAAATTCATTCTTTCTACTGACCATGTATCAATATCTTGATCCACCTATTTGAGTGTTAGCTGTGGCTCAGTGGGTAGCACTCTCACCTCAGTCAGAAAGTTGTGGATTAAAGTTCCACTCGAGAGACTTGAGCACAAAAAACTAGGCCAACGCTCCAGTGCAGTACTGAGGAATTCTGCAGAGTCAGAGGTGCCGTCTTTCGGATGAGACGTTAAACCGAGGCCCCGTCTGCTCTCTCAGGTGGACATAAATAATTCAAAGAAGAGCGAGAAGTTATCCCGGGTGTCCTGGCCAATATTTATCCCTCAATCAACATCTAAAACAGATTATCTGGTCATTATCACATTGCCTTTTGTGGGAGCTTGCCGTGCGCAAATTGGCTGCTGCGCTTCCTACATTATACCAGTGACTACACTTCAAAAAATACTTCATTGGCTGTAAAGCGCTTTGGGATGCCCGATGATTGTGAAAGGCGCTATATAAATGCAAATCTATTTTTTTCTATTTAATCTCAAGAACGAACATTTTGCAAAATTTAATTTATTAGAAAGGTAATTAGTATTTTTTGAAATGACAAGACCCATAATTCTTGAAATTATGCTATGCGAATATTAGTTTATTAGTAACTAGCTGGAGCGCCCGGCGGTGCCGAGGGTTTTTTGAGGGCATGTTATGAAAAAAGTTGATATATATAGATAAAAATTATTTCTATGAGTCTGTCCGTCTGTCTGTGTGGGGGAAGGAGAGAGAGAGAGAGAGAAAGAGAGAGGGGGAAGGAGAGAGAGAGAGGGAAGGAGAGGGGAAAAAGAGAGAGGAAGAGAGAGGAGGGAAGGAGAGAGAGAGAGAGAGAGAGGGGGGGAAGGAGAGAGAGAGAGAGAGAGAGAGAGAGGGGAGAGAGAGGGGAGAGAGAGGGGAGAGAGAGAGGGGAAGGAGAGAGAGTGGGGGGGAAGGAGAGTGAGTGAGGGGGAAGGAGAGAGAGGGAGAGGGAGAGAGAGCCGCTGCTCCTCCGGTCGATGTGTTGCGGGCCGACCCCTGATGAGTGGCCGATCCGCGGAGCCGGAGCCCGAGCCCTCGCCGCTGCTCCCCTGCGCGCTGTCTCTCGGGCCGTGTGGTTCTCTGTTTTCCCGCGCAGCCGGCCAGAGAGAAGAAAAACAAAAGAGATGAAGAGAGACGCGACTGAGTGAACGATCTAATTTAAAGCAGCCTCTCCCCCGCTAAAAGGTGAGAGCCGGAGGGAGATTTTGCGGGTGAAGAAGGGCGGCCGCCATTTAATTTCCCACCCGGGGAAGGGCTTGGAAAATTGAGCCCGGCCGTGGTGGGCGTGCGCGGCCTAGCGCTTCAGGCCCGGCCGGGCTCTCTGGCCGCGACTCACCTCAGCTGAGCTCCCGCTTCTGGAGAGAGGGGGGGGGGGGTGGGGAAGGAGAGGGAGAGAAATTCCTGAATCAATACTAATGAATCAACAATTTCCTCA
Source organism: Somniosus microcephalus (assembly GCF_052327205.1). Taxonomy (NCBI): domain Eukaryota; kingdom Metazoa; phylum Chordata; class Chondrichthyes; order Squaliformes; family Somniosidae; genus Somniosus; species Somniosus microcephalus. Next base: position 22,614,209 of record NC_141000.1, on the reverse strand, counting down.
CCTCCATTACCATTTTTTTAGCTTCAGGCCCGGCCGGTCTTTAATGGCCGCCACTCACCTCAACTCGGCTCGGCTCCCGCTCGGCAGTTTGAAGGATTAGGCCCCGCCCACAAACGCCATGAAACGCCCCCCAATTGGTCAACCATCACGTCACTCAAAGCTAATGAGCGGTAGGATTGGTCAACCGCTATTTTGTACGTTTTTTGAATGTTTTGTAAAAGTAAATACGCCTATGACACTCCCCTGATTGGTCAACCGCTAATTAGCGGATTTTGTATGTTTTTTGAACGTTTTTAAAAAAAAAGTAAATATGCCGAGGACACTCTGCTAATCATAAGCTTTCTTTTGATATAACATATGTGTAGGTACACTCCATAACTTCTGAGTGATGCCCAGACAGAGACACCACGATCCTTTTATAATATAACTAGCTGGAGTGCCCAGCGGTGCCGAGGCTTTTTCAAGGGCATGTTGTTGTTGGGCGAGGGCGCGCGACTGCGGGGGGGGGGGGGGGGGGGGGGGAAGAGAGAGAGAGCGACCGGGGGGGAGAGAGAGAGAGAGAGCGACCGGGGGGGAGAGAGAGAGAGAGAGAGCGACCGGGGGGGAGAGAGAGCGCGAGCGACCGGGGGGGGAGAGAGAGCGCGAGCGACCGGGGGGGAGAGAGAGCGCGAGCGACCGGGGGGGAGAGAGAGCGCGAGCGACCGGGGGGGAGAGAGAGCGCGAGCGACCGGGGGGGAGAGAGAGCGCGAGCGACCGGGGGGGAGAGAGAGCGCGAGCGACCGGGGGGGAGAGAGAGCGCGAGCGACCGGGGGGGAGAGAGAGCGCGAGCGACCGGGGGGGAGAGAGAGCGCGAGCGACCGGGGGGGGAGAGAGAGCGCGAGCGACCGGGGGGGAGAGAGAGCGCGAGCGACCGGGGGGGAGAGAGAGCGCGAGCGACCGGGGGGGAGAGAGAGCGCGAGCGACCGGGGGGGAGAGAGAGCGCGAGCGACCGGGGGGGGAGAGAGAGCGCGAGCGACCGGGGGGGAGAGAGAGCGCGAGCGACCGGGGGGGAGAGAGAGCGCGAGCGACCGGGGGGGAGAGAGAGCGCGAGCGACCGGGGGGGAGAGAGAGCAAGCGACCGGGGGGGGAGAGAGAGCGAGCGACCGGGGGGGGAGAGAGAGCGAGCGACCGGGGGGGGAGAGAGAGAGAGCGACCGGGGGGGGGAGAGAGAGAGAGCGACCGGGGGGGGAGAGAGAGAGAGCGACCGGGGGGGGAGAGAGAGAGAGCGACCGGGGGGGGAGAGAGAGCGAGCGACCGGGGGGGGAGAGAGAGCGAGCGACCGGGGGGGGGGGGGAGAGAGCGAGCGACCGGGGGGGGGGGGAGAGAGAGCGAGCGACCGGGGGGGGGGGGGGGGGGGGGGGGAGAGAGAGCGAGCGACCGGGGGGGGGGGGGAGACAGAGCGAGCGACCGGGGGGGGAGAGAGAGCGAGCGACCGGGGGGGGGAGAGAGAGCGAGCGACCGGGGGGGGGAGAGAGAGCGAGCGACCGGGGGGGGGAGAGAGAGCGAGCGACCGGGGGGGGAGAGAGAGCGAGCGACCGGGGGGGGAGAGAGAGCGAGCGACCGGGGGGGGGGGAAGAGAGAGCGAGCGACCGGGGGGGGAGAGAGAGCGAGCGACCGGGGGGGAGAGAGAGCGAGCGACCGGGGGGGGGGGGAGACAGAGCGAGCGACCGGGGGGGGGGGGAGACAGAGCGAGCGACCGGGGGGGGAGAGAGAGCGAGCGACCGGGGGGGGAGAGAGAGCGAGCGACCGGGGGGGGAGAGAGAGCGAGCGACCGGGGGGGAGAGAGAGCGAGCGACCGGGGGGGGAGAGAGAGCGAGCGACCGGGGGGGAGAGAGAGCGAGCGACCGGGGGGGGGGGGGGGGGAGACAGAGCGAGCGACCGGGGGGGGAGAGAGAGCGAGCGACCGGGGGGGGGGAGAGAGAGCGAGCGACCGGGGGGGGGGAGAGAGAGCGAGCGACCGGGGGGGGGGAGAGAGAGCGAGCGACCGGGGGGGGAGAGAGAGCGAGCGACCGGGGGGGGGAGAGAGAGCGAGCGACCGGGGGGGAGAGAGAGCGAGCGACCGGGGGGGGGGAGACAGAGCGAGCGACCGGGGGGGGGAGAGAGAGCGAGCGACCGGGGGGGAGAGAGAGCGAGCGACCGGGGGGGGAGAGAGAGCGAGCGACCGGGGGGGGAGAGAGAGCGAGCGACCGGGGGGGAGAGAGAGCGAGCGACCGGGGGGTGAGAGAGAGCGAGCGACCGGGGGGTGAGAGAGAGCGAGCGACCGGGGGGTGAGAGAGAGCGAGCGACCGGGGGGTGAGAGAGAGCGAGCGACCGGGGGGGAGAGAGAGCGAGCGACCGGGGGGTGGGGGGGGGGGGGAGACAGAGCGAGCGACCGGGGGGGGGGGGGGAGACAGAGCGAGCGACCGGGGGGGGGGGGGGGAGACAGAGCGAGCGACCGGGGGGGGAGAGAGAGAGAGCGACCGGGGGGGGGGGGGAGAGAGAGCGAGCGACCGGGGGGGGGGGGAGAGAGAGCGAGCGACCGGGGGGGGAGAGAGAGAGAGCGACCGGGGGGGGAGAGAGAGCGAGCGACCGGGGGGGGGGTGAGAGAGAGCGAGCGACCGGGGGGGGGGGGGAGAGAGAGCGAGCGACCGGGGGGGAGAGAGAGCGAGCGACCGGGGGGGGGAGACAGAGCGAGCGACCGGGGGGGGGAGAGAGAGCGAGCGACCGGGGGGGAGAGAGAGCGAGCGACCGGGGGGTGAGAGAGAGCGAGCGACCGGGGGGTGAGAGAGAGCGAGCGACCGGGGGGTGAGAGAGAGCGAGCGACCGGGGGGGGAGAGAGAGCGAGCGACCGGGGGGGAGAGAGAGCGAGCGACCGGGGGGGAGAGAGAGCGAGCGACCGGGGGGGAGAGAGAGCGAGCGACCGGGGGGGAGAGAGAGCGAGCGACCGGGGGGGAGAGAGAGCGAGCGACCGGGGGGGAGAGAGAGCGAGCGACCGGGGGGGAGAGAGAGCGAGCGACCGGGGGGGAGAGAGAGCGAGCGACCGGGGGGGAGAGAGAGCGAGCGACCGGGGGGGAGAGAGAGCGAGCGACCGGGGGGGAGAGAGAGCGAGCGACCGGGGGGGAGAGAGAGCGAGCGACCGGGGGGGGAGAGAGAGCGAGCGACCGGGGGGTGAGAGAGAGCGAGCGACCGGGGGGGTGAGAGAGAGCGAGCGACCGGGGGGGAGAGAGAGCGAGCGACCGGGGGGGAGAGAGAGCGAGCGACCGGGGGGGGAGAGAGAGCGAGCGACCGGGGGGGGAGAGAGAGCGAGCGACCGGGGGGGGGAGAGAGAGCGAGCGACCGGGGGGGGGAGAGAGAGCGAGCGACCGGGGGGGGAGAGCGAGCGAGCGACCGGGGGGGGAGAGAGAGCGAGCGACCGGGGGGGGAGAGAGAGCGAGCGACCGGGGGGGGAGAGAGAGCGAGCGACCGGGGGGGGAGAGAGAGCGAGCGACCGGGGGGGGGGAGAGAGAGCGAGCGACCGGGGGGGGAGAGAGAGCGAGCGACCGGGGGGGGAGAGAGAGCGAGCGACCGGGGGGGGAGAGAGAGCGAGCGACCGGGGGGGGAGTGAGAGCGAGCGACCGGGGGGGGAGAGAGAGCGAGCGACCGGGGGGGGAGAGAGAGCGAGCGACCGGGGGGGGAGAGAGAGCGAGCGACCGGGGGGGGGAAGAGAGAGCTAGCGACCGGGGGGGGAAGAGAGAGCGAGCGACCGGCGGGGAGAGAGAGCGAGCGACCGGGGGGGGGAGAGAGAGCGAGCGACCGGGGGGGGAGAGAGAGCGAGCGACCGGGGGGGGAGAGAGAGCGAGCGACCGGGGGGGGGGGGGGGGGAAGAGAGAGCGAGCGACCGGGGGGAAGAGAGAGCGAGCGGCGGGGGGGGGAGAGAGAGCGAGCGACCGGGGGGGGAGAGCGAGCGAGCGAGCGACCGGGGGGGGGGGGGGGGTTGGAGAGAGAGAGTGAGCGACCGGGGGGGGAAGAGAGCGAGCGAGCGACCGGGGGGGGGGGGGGGGGGGGAGAGCGACCGGGGGGGGAGAGCGAGCGAGCGACCGGGGGGGGGGGGGAAAGAGCGAGCGAGCGACCGGGGGGGGGGGGGAAGCGAGCGAGCGACCGACCGGGGGGGGGGGGGGGGGGAGAGCAAGCGCGCAACTGGGGAGGAAGAGAGCGCGCGACTGGGGGGGGGGGGAAGGGCGGTGGGGGGAGGGGAGGGAGGAGAGGAGGGGGAGGGAGGAGGGGGAGGAAGAGAGGGGGGGTGGGGGGAGCTATCAGACCCGATGGCTCAGCGGAGCTCCGCGCCGCCCCACGCACTGACATGGCTCAGCCCGAGCCCCGCCCTCCCGCTGCGCTCTCCCGTGCCCCGAGCGCGCGCCCTCCCGAGCCCCGCCTTCCCGAGCCCCGCCCCCCCCGCTGCGCTCTCCCGAGCCCCGCCCCCCCCCCCCCCCCCCCGCGCCGGCTTCAAGACCAGAGAGACGCCGCCGCGCAACCTACTGCATGAGGCCCGACTGGACTCAAGTCGCGCTCCGGGCGGAAGATGACGCGGACGCTGACTCCCGCCCCGCCCTTACAAAGATGGCGGCGGGTGGCGACGCTTGGCTCAGGCCCGCCCCCGCCAGCCTTCACAAAGATGGCGGCGATCGCTGGCCTTTTGTCGATCGGGACGGGAGGTGCCTAGCTCGGGCGTGGTTGGTCAACAGGCGCCCAGGCTTTGAGGCCTGGAAAAATGGTGAAAGGTAGGAAAATTATAGAGGTTAGACAAAAGATTTACTAATTAATTAACTTTTTTAAAAAACAATTTGTCTTTTAAATGCAACTTTTTTTTGCTGGAAATGTAGATTTGAAAAGAAACACGCAGAAAGCGGGAAAAAGAAATGAAAAGTTTGGAATCAAGATGGCGGCGACTCACCTCGGTTCAGAACGATAAGGCCCGCCCACACATGCACCGATTGGTGGACTGTCAGGTCACCGAAGCGTAGGATTGGTCAATCGTCCCGTCACTCGACTGTAGGAGGGCCCGCCCGCACGCGCCAGGAACCCGCCCCCGCCACGCAGCGATTGGTCGACCATCGGGTCGCTCGACCGTACGATTGGTCGACCTCACTCGATGCTAATGAGCGGAATGTTGAACGTTTTTTGAATACCGCGGGCGCAATTTTTGTCTGGCCGAAACGTAAATACGCTTATGACGGTTCTGGAATCGTAAGCTTTCTTTCGATGTAACACACGTGTAGGTACGCTCTATAACTTTCGAGTTTATTTAATACAGACAGACAGAGACGGAATGACAGACAGATCGACCGCTTTATATATATATAGATAATATAATATAGAGAATATCCATATTAACGATTTGGAGGAGGGGACCAACTGCAACGTATCCAAGTTTGCCGACGATACAAAGATGGGAGGGAAAGCAGTGAGTGAGGACATAAAAAACCTGCAAAAGGACATAGACAGGCTAAGTGAGTGGGCAGAAATTTGGCAGATGGAATATAATGTTGGAAAGTGTGAGGTTATGCACTTTGGCAGAAAAAATCAAAGTTATTATTTAAATGGAAAGAAACTGCAAAGTGCTACAGTACAAAGGGATCTGGGGGTCCTGGTGCATGAAACACATAAGGGTTGTATGCAGGTACAGCAGGTGATCAGGAAGGCCAATGGAATCTTGGCTTTTATTGCAAGGGGGATGGAGTATAAAAGCAGGGAAGTCTTGCTTCAGTTATACAGGGTACTGGTGAGGCCACACCTGGAATACTGCGTCCAGTTTTGGTTTCCATATTTAAGATATATACTTGCTCTCGAGGCAGTTCAGAGAAGGTTCACTCGGTTGATTCCAGAGATGAGGGGGTTGACGTATGAGGAAAGGTTGAGTAGGTTGGGCCTCTACTCATTGGAATTCAGAAGAATGAGAGGCGATCTTATCGAAACATATAAGATTGTGAGGGGGCTTGATCGGGTGGATGCGGTGAGGATGTTTCCACTGATGGGTGAGACTGGAACGAGGGGGCATAATCTTAGTTTTGAAACGGCAGCCCTTTATTCTGAGATGAGGAGAAACTTCTTCACTCAGAGGGTAGTAAATCTATGGAATTTGCTACCTCAGAGAGCTGTGGAAGCTGCGACATTAAATAAATTTAAAACGGAGAGACAGTTTCCTAGCTGATAAGGGAATTAGGGGTTACGGGGAGCGGGCAGGGAAGTGGATGTGAGTCTAGGTTCTGATCAGCCATGATCCTATTGAATGGCGGAGCAGGCCCGAGGGGCCGTATGGCCTACTCCTGCTCCTACTTCTTATGTTCTTAGTTTATGAAGCCTTAGCACATCTGTATAAAATTCCTTTGGCAGCTACATCAATGAAGAGGTTGGCCCCTTTGGGTTTGGGCTTTGACCACACCTTAAGTTTGTTTAAACAGCTGGTGAACTGAACCATGCAACTGCTATTCTCTGTCGCACCAACTATTAAAACCCGAGGTATGCTCAATTAATGCCAATCTTGCTAAATTGCTTACTGGAGAACACGTTGGATCCCCACTACGTCTGGGCAGAGGATATGCTCAATGCAATATCACTTGGAACAAACAAAATCACTGTACAGATTAATCTGCAAATAGTGATTCCCAAAATCAAAAAAAAAATAGGTAAGGCACTACAGAACAATTAGTAATTTATAATACATATACAACCGAGAGTCCCTTGTTCTTTCAGCTTCTCAGCAAAAACAGTTTCTCATGGTAAATACTTTCATGCTGCTCACAAAATCCTGTTGCTCCCACCCCATGTAGTGATTAGAACTTAGATTCTTGGATAAAAGGGTCATTTTCCTTGTTGTCTTTCCCCATAGCAACAGCACCAAACTTAAAGCATAATTTACAATGAAGCTTCATTTGCTCATCTAGTTTGAGAAGTGATCATATACTCTCAGTTGTTAATTCACAGATGTTGGAATACCCTTCATAAAACTATGGACAAGCAATCCAGACGTGCACACATATTGTGATTACAAAACTACAGCTTGACAGATGTTATTGACAGAGGGTTCAGAAGAATATTTAACACAAAGTGCCCTTATTCGAACTAACAGTGCCGATGACTATTTGCACCAGAACAAACCATATCACTTAGACCTTCAAAGACTAACTTTATCATAGAATGAAAGAAATTCATTAAGGCAGCCCAAACTCACAACTGGCCAATAACATTTTAATACAGAATTACCCTATTTAACACTTTAAATTTAAGAATAAAAATTGCTATTTTTGTTACAAACCTACTTAAAATAAATGGATTAACATCGCCATTAAAATAGCAAATAAATTTGATAGGAACACATTAAGTGTTCCTATGAAACATGTGGACAGCATAGTTTAAAGGTTACAGTCTTTGCTGCTTCCAAATGCAGTATCTATATTTCAACAGATATTTTTCTTCCAATGTTTTCAGTAATGCCATTTTTAATATACATGCATCATTGCAGGTGTGCATGGCTATCAAGGTACCAGGACAATCAGCAATGGCTTCAGATTGACCTGAAGGAAATCAGTGTTATTTCTGGGATCATTACTCAAGGACGATGTGATGCTGATGAATGGATGACAAAGTACAGCGTACAGTACAGATCTGACGAAACTTTTAACTGGGTTTACTATAAAGACCAGACAGGAAACAATCGAGTAAGTACTAGCTCCAATCCAGAAATAAGGCAAGGGATGAGTTAAGTGCAGTAGTGAGTTCCTCGCTGTTCCATGTGACTCTTAGAACTCTCTCTCTGGCTTGTGTCAATCCATTGAGTTGTATGGAAACACCTGCAAATCATACTGGCGAGACAGCTTCCAATTACTGTAGCTCATTCCAATGAGAAGTCAAAAGGACATCAACTATTTCCAAGAATAAAAGTCCAACTTATTCTTATATACTGTGAAAAGTTCATCAAAAATAGATAGGGAAAAGGAGGGGAAGAAACCCTACTTTTAAAAAACATTGCAAGACTTTGCTGGTGCAACATAACTTGATCTGAATATGTAAATATAACAATTCAATTATTATCTCATAGTGGAATGATTCATAATTGTGTATACCAATGAGGTGCATTATTATGACATAGAACAATATATCCAGAAGTTTAATAAAAGATTGACCTTTTTACAAAGGTAATTTTGAAAATTAACAAAAGTTATTTCACCTTATTTTTAACAATTTATTTTCCAAGTAATCCCTTTTAGGGAACTTGTGTTGCAGGGTGAAAACAGGGCTACACAGAGGAAGTTGTAAATGGGATCATTAGTAAACGCATTTAAAAAATATGGCTAAGTTATAATCATCCATAAAGTTAGACCTACGAGTTTCTGCTTCTTTAAAGTTCACCGGTCAAAAACCTTTGCCTGACTTTTCGTACTAATAATTTGCATAATGCTCCAAAAGGCAACACTTTGAGAATATTAGTGGGAAGTACTGGGAACATTGTGAGCTTTAACTTGCTATTGTTCCTTTAGTGTAGGAATAAGTACAAGTACTGCTGTGCACTTACTCTGGCATTAGTTCTGTGACTCTATTTCAAGCTTGTTTTGATTACAATTGCATTTACAGGATTTTAAACGATATCCATTTTAATGGTTTGAAATAAAGAGCGTCAGCCATGGCTCAGTTGGTAGCACACTCACCCGAGTCAGAAGGTTGTGGGTTCAAGTCCCACTCCAGGGACTTGAGCACAAAAGTCTAGGCTGACACTCCAGTGCAGTGCTGAGGGAGTGCTGCACTGTTGGAGGTGCCGTCTTCTGGATGAGATGCTAAACCGAAGCCCCGTCTGCTCTCTCAGGTGGATGTAAAAGATTAACCAAAACATATTATCTGGTCATTATCACATTGTTGTTTGTGGGAGCTTGCTGTGCACAAATTTTTTAAAAGTACTTAATTGGCTGTAAAGTGCTTAGAGACATCCGATGGTCGTGAAAGGCGCTATATAAACGCAAGTCTTTCTTTTTGGTTTGGGCACACTAAAATGATGTGCCACTAGAGGGCAGGGTTCTCTTGCACTGCTTGCTCATTTTGATGACACAATTTACATTGAATATAGAACAAAAAAAGCTCTTCTGCTAATTGAAGCTTGGATTTCCCTCTCTCTGTAGTAAGTTGCAAAGCTTTAATTTAAAAATGATCTTCTCAATCCAGTTTTTCAGGATTATGTTTTCCCCTCCCACAGGTATTTTACGGGAACTCAGACAGATCATCAGCTGTGCAGAATTTCCTTCGTCCTCCAATTGTAGCTCGATACATCAGGATTATGCCCTTGGGCTGGCACGTTCGGATTGCTATCAGGATGGAGCTGCTTGAATGCATGATTAAATGCCAGTCATAAGCATGTTATATGTCGGCACAGTAGAAAGGAGTAATATGTCCTGTTAAGAAAAATCCAGACTACTGACAAAATTACCAATAACTAAATGATCATTGTTCCCATTTTATCTTGTTTTAAAACAAAATGTACTTCAAGTACTCGCATAACAGGTTTGTCAATTTTAATCCAGTATTATAGGGATGAGAGTTTACCACAGTCCTTTCGACTGTACTGAAAAGCAGTCCATTGTACAATTAAGTTAAAAACAACTTCTGCAGGGACTGAGTAATCACAATCTTTCCAGCCCTGCAGTATGAGTTTGCATTTAGTCCAGATATGATGGGATAAAAATCCTGCATTAATGCCCATTCACCTATCATTCCTGTCTCTACTGACCTCTATTGGCTCCTCGTCTTCCAAAACACTGAATTCAAAATTCTTATCCTCATCTTCAAATCCCTTTGTGGCCTCAACCCACCGTACCTCTGCAACCTCTTCCAGTTAGGGTTGCCAACCCTCAGGGTTGTTTTGCAGTCTCCAGGAATTAAAGATTAATCTCCTGGACATTGCTGCAAGCAATCTAGGAGAAAAATAATGGGGGCATTTATATAAAAAAAGTGTTATCATTTTCTTTGAACACTTGTTTATTAGTTATAAAAATATTGGAGATGGGGAAAATGGCCGTTTGTCTGGGCGGAGTGGTTGTAGGCAGGATGTCATGCAATACATCCAAGAGTTGGCAATCCAACTCCAGCCTAAGCTCTTCAGTCTTTACTTTCCCCTCCTGTACTTCCTCCTTATCTCTCATTGGGAGCAGAGGTTTCAGCTATCTTGGCCCTAGTCTCTGGAACACCCCCCTCCCCTTTCCAAACCTCCTGTGTTCGTTTCTTCTCTTCAAGCCTTTAAAAGTCACTCCAAAATTTACCTTTTTAACTGCACCTGTGCTCCTCTTTCCTAACTATTCTACTGCTCGGCATCCGCAATTTCCTGTGTGAAGCATCCATGCCCACTAAAAACTGGATTAAGTCTTCCAACCAGCAGAGGAGACTTTCAATCAGTCTGGGCTGGATTTGAACCAAGGTTGCAGGTAAAAGGTCATTTGTCTAACCAACTGCACCACCCAGAACCCCAGACACATTTTTACTAATGTCAAAATACTGCAAATGATGTTAACACTCAGCAGCATCTAGAGAAAGCAGGGGAGTTGATTTTTCAGGTGTGGACCCTTTTGTCAAAATATAGGGCCCATACCCGAAAGGTCAATACCTCTGTTTCTCCCCACACATGCTGCATGACCAGCTGGGTGTTTTCGGTGTTAATTTTATATTTTACTAAGGGTCATGTTTAGATAATTTAAAATATAGCCTAATAAACTGTGGTTGGAAAACCAAAATCTACAAGGTTCAAGAGTTCATGAATTGTAGTTTGGAGATTGAATAATAATTTAAAAATTCTCGGGATGTGTTGCCCAACCCTACCTGCCTTGATACAATTGAGGAGCTTGTTAGGCTACATTAAAGACAATTGAGGAGCTTGCTAGGCTACATGAAAGACAATTGAGGAGCTTGCTAGGCTACATTAAAGACCAGTTAAGAGTCATCCACGTTGGTGTGGTACTGGAGTAATCACAGCAGGTTTCCTTCCCTGAAGGGAAGAGTTGTTTGATTTAGGAGAAGTTGTCGGGATAAGAACTGCATGGTGAAAAATAAGGAAAGCCCAGTAGAGTTAGATACATTTTAGATGATCAACTGTGCGACATACATACTGTAGAAAGATAGATTGATAAACATCTGTTCAAAGTAGCTGGAAGCTGTGCCAAGGCAATTAATATAGACCTTGAAGAAATAGATCATCTGTAGACCCCACAAGCACGAGATGTATTTATACCACACATGGACTGATAATTGAAGATTTATCTTTTGAATTATTGTCTTTAATTTGGAAAAGCGGTTTGCATCATATGGCACATACACAAACACAACAGCAGCCTTTAAACTCTTTGCCTTGTGCTTTCTATCTTGAACCACCTCCCACAACTGAAATGGACTCCATCTTTCCTTAATACTACTTCTTGTCCCTTATCCAGAGGGTGAAGAATTACACAGACAATGGGCCCGATTTTCGGCTTGTGTGAGAAATGGTCGGATTTCCCCGAATGTGGGGTTTCTGACACACATAAAAAAGTGTCAGCCAGCCCGCCCCACGCAATTTTCCCTCAATTGGCCAATTAATTCCCAGCATGTGGGAAGCCTTGCTAATTGTCTAAAACGAGTCAGAAATCCCCACAGTATGATGTCATCATTCGTGGTGCTTTCAAGGTCCATGGCAAGCACTGCATCCTCTGAAGGCATCCAAATGAACCATACAGGATGGCATAAGGAGCCTGCAGCAGCTGTGGCCAGTGCCATACCCCGAGCTGCCTTCAAATTAGACGAGGCTTCACTGCAGGCATTATTGGATGGGGTTAGGGCCCACAGGGAGGTCCTCTTCCCTAGGTCAGGGAGGAAGAGAGGCCTCCCACTGAGACCAATGCTGCATGGATGCAGGTGTCAGCAGATGCCAACTTGCTGGGAGTCACCAGAGGAACCTTGGCATTACATCTCTAACTCCTTCCTTTACTCCCCCACAGTACCATCCAGAGCCCCCGTCCTCACTGTGGAGGAGGAAAAGGCTGTGCAGCCAGACTCCTCAGAGGAAGCTCCAACCTCTGAGGGTGCAGCGTCAGCAGAAGTAAGCGCACCCAGCACCAGCGCAGACACTCACCTCGGGGGGACCTTTGGGACATAGAGTAGTGTTGTCACCTGGTGTTTCACAGCTGACAAGTGAGCCTCAGCAGATTCTGGAGACAGGGACAGCAGTGGAGAGTCCTCGTCGGAGGGCGCAGGGCTCTGCCAGCTCAGCTCAGCTGCGCTGCATCTCGACCCTCTGCCTCTGGGTCCACCCGCAAGAGAAGACGTGATGGATCTCCATGCACAGATGCAGGAGTCTCTGGCAGGTTTTGTCTCCAGGGTCGCTGCGAGTGTGGAGCGAATGGAGGAGTCCATAGCGACCATGAGCAGAGCCTTTGTAGAGTAATTGGCGCATGAACGCAGCACCATGGAAAGGTTGGCAACCTCCATGGAGGAGATAACTCGCCAGGGTAGGGAAAACATGGTGAGTGCTCATAAGAGAATGACATCTCTTGAGGAGCGTTGGCCATCTGTTGAACAGAGAAACCAGATCTTCATGGAAGTCCTTCTGAGTAGGACTGCCAGTGCAGAAACGGGTCCCACTGGCCCCCTAAAGCGCAGCAAGGTGCTCTCAAGCCACTTCCAAGCGCTGGCCCCTTCTGGCTTGTGCAGCTTCAGGTGAGTGAGCAGCAGCCTGGTGCTCCTGGTAATCATCCTGCTGTTCCTGGTTCTGCTGCTGCCACCTCTGCTGTTGGAGATCCTCTAATGCCAGGAAGGGAAGGTGCCAAAGGTCTCCCATGCTTCTAGCAGATGCCTCAGTTGAGGAGGTCCTGAGTTAGGGTGGTGAGAGGGGCTTCCCAGGAGCTCACACTGAAGAAGTGTGTGAGGCTCCAACTTTCTGCAGCTGCTCCTAAGGCTTCAAATAGTTCCCCCAAGCCTTGATCAACAAGGTCCTGTAGCCTGCAAAGGCTGCCTCTTTAAATATCTTCAGCCCTCAGCGACCTGCTGCTGCAAGCAAGCAAGCCAGCTGTTTTCACGCCAGCTCTCATCGGCGGGGTTCTCCGCAGGCGGGTTTCAGGTGGGGAAAGCCCCAAAGTCGCAACGGCACGGGAAAATCCACTTCAACAAGCAGCGGGCGGGACTGAAGCGGGGCGCGTGAAAACGGCAGTCCGAAAGTCGGACGGGGCGGGGAATCAGGCAGGGGGGGGGGGGTCCCGACCCGCTTTTTCCACGATTTTCGGACCACGGCAGCTGCCCGAAAATCGGGGCCAATGCATCAGAATCACTGCTTTGTTGTGATTTAGAGGTTTTCAGCCAAATCAAAACAGAGGCTTCATGTTAAGCAGAAAAAAAGAATGAAGTTTCATTCAACATCACGTCTATGCTCGTTGAATATCTGCTACTTTCAGTAATCGTAACATTTCACTAAGATGCAAAACAGTAGTTAAAGTTTTAACCTCAACCAGTTATATGCCAAAATGTAATACTTTAAAGAAAAAAAAGCATTAAGCTGGGCCTATATCTACATGCCCTTTGAGAACACAATACTTCTTCCATACATACCCCCGCACCCCCGAGTCTCTCTACATATCCAACTAACTAACTGTGATTAGGGTCCCCCCTCTCAATACTGTACATGATTAAACCTAAATATTAAAAACAAAATCAGGAATACTTGACATTTTAGTGCAAAAAATTGCATTTTTATAAAGACGTGTTTTACAAGATCCATTCAAAAATACATTGTGCTTAGTAAAAATTAACCAATTTCATGCCGATATTCAGTGACAACTCAAACATTAGGATTAAAATTTACAACATAGCTGTACATAGAGATGGAAAACACACCATAAAGGCTGAATATACAAACATATAAATGTTATATAAACAATTTACAAATGTTTTATACCTTGCATCAATTCTTTAAAAAAAGGGAAAAACTGCAAAAGTTTAAAGAAAACATAAATGCAACTATGTGACAAACACACACGCTGCCATAAAGAATCCCAGAAAACCAAGACTTTACATGAGCTGAGACCTGAATTCTTGAAAACATGTGCACACATTTAAAAAAAAAAAAATATAACTGCTTAAAATATAATTTAAATTGTGGCTATAGGGATTAAACACTTGAGAATTACATATACACTCTCTCAACGCAACTTTTGTTTCCATGTTTTTTGTACACCTGGGATATTATCCTAACAAAACTATATTAAATAGCAATTTACGTTTATTAGGTTTTCCCCTATTAATACTATAAGCCCCCCAACAGCAATTTCTAACTCCTATACATATGTACTATCAAGATCTAATAGATAATACCTCTTTTACACCCATACAAACCTGTGAGATGTACTTAGATCTGCATGCATGAAACACAATTTTTTAGACAAATATATACATAAACACTAATTATACCTGCTGGTTTATATTCTGCTGAATTATTTAGAACCTGGGTTTACACTGCATCAATTACCATTGTATAAAAGCGGTTTTAAAAATGTGGCATAAAAATCTCTGCATATTAGTTGTTTTGTGCAACAACTTTTTTTTCCTTTAAGTTTTAACTCTGAAAACTGACCTTTCCATATAAGGTTTAATACGAGAAAGTGTGTACATGTAAAAAAAAAATCTTTGTAATGCTAAAGGTAACAGCAACAGTAAAATTTTAAACTTAAAATTCTGCAGAATATAAGAGCAACCTGTTTCAAAGTTAATGCCAGTTTTACATTTTAACTGTTGGAGATTGAAATCTGTAACTGATCTCATTAATACTGAAACTGACCGTCTGAGCCATGTGTGCAATGACATTTAGAGAACACTAATATCACAAATCAAAGAATTGATACTTTTTGTAATACTTGTAAGTAAGCACATTTCAAAATTGGAATTAGAGTGAATGCTTGTTCACAAGGAATAGAAACTTCCCATCAATGGCAATGGTAGAAGCCATTCAATACCTGTTTACTGAAAATAATATTACAATGTCCCTCTGTACTGATTTTCCCACCTCTTTAAAGAAATCATGTCCATCAATTGCTTTAACATATATATTTCTTAAATGATTACTTTAGTCTGTGCATTTTGAACACAATACAGAATATATTTTGTGAAATGTAAGCTCAATGAGAAAGCTAGGCAGTGTAACTAACCAGATCATGTAATAATCTTGGAAGAAAGAACCATATGAGACAGTAGCAGGAAGGAACATAAATATATGACATATATAGTGAAATATTGGTACACCACATAAGAAAGTATTCAACTTATTCAATTACAAACACAAAACATATTCACAAAACAGTCATCCCTGGAAAAGAGGTCGATACAGAAGTTGTGGATATCTTTCAAAAAAAATCAGGCAAGATACCATTGAAAGAAATCACGCAATATTGTGCAAATTTAACTGTAAACCAACAAGGCACTATTTTCAGGGAAAAGTGTATGTGTAATGTAATTAGTTAAACATGCTTTTTGCAGGAAGTGTCTGGGCATTTTGGCATGCCACAAATTTAGTGTCTTGTACCAATGGAAAGTTTGGAACCTACATATAAATATTTTAAAATTGAACTCACTTAAAGCTTGCTTAAAAATCTAACGGTCTTTATTTTGAGATCACAAGTTGAAGATCAAGTCCCTAAATGAGTGAAGTGATTCAATTATTAAAGGATCAGAATGAAATTACAGGTCAAGTCTCACTTGCAAAGCTCATTTGTTATTAAGTTGGCACATCACATTTTACAAATTCTTAAAAAGGACAGACGTACAGATGGTTCTGAAGATGCCTATTTATCGACAGAAGTCCGTATTTTCATAAAGTTTGTTTAAAATCTGGTAAATATTTTAGTTTGTTGGTGACTCATCACTTCTTTGACAGGTGAGTACAGAAAGGATATAACCTTTTTCATTCATTTGAGCCTGCTTGTTATTAAACAATAGAACCTGTCCTTAACAGGAGGGCAGCAAGATTGGATTCATGATCCTCTCCACAACAGTTGCCAACATTGCTTTCAGTTATATGACAGAAACCTCAAATAAATACACGTACGAATCCTGCATTCTTGCTATTTCTATGAATATAAAAACTTGATTTTGATCAGTCAGGTTAATATGCAAACAACATATTTTTGAAAAAAGGGCATAATAAAAAGTCGTCAATTAGGTTTTTTTTTAATAACTGGCTTCATGTACTATTGGAAAATCAAAATGTTTTGGCATATTGTGTAGATGGTGAAAGTTGTGATTAAGAGATATTAAAAGAACTGTACCTGGAGACTGAGATTAGAACATGGCCACAAGCTCACTAACGGTTGGTTACTGCTGCATATGTCCTTTGAGCTTTCCAGGCTTTCAATGAACAAGTGTAATCTTTTACACTGCTATACTGCCATTCACCTAAATTGTATATTTTAGGTGGGGGGGGGGGGGGGGGGGGGAAATGCCCAAAAGAAAAAATTACACATGTACAGTTTTGTTGGTTGTTCCTATGTTGGCATTTACAACAAGGAGACTGTGGGATCACTGCACAGGTGAAGAGTCATAGAGTTTTACAGCACAGAAAGAGGCCCTTCGGCCCATCGTGTCAACAGTGAAAAACAATAGGCACAAGATAAGGCAGGTGCAAAAAATATAGGTGTCAGATGCTGGAAATGCAAAATTACATGGAAATAACTTGCATGTTCTACACAAGAGAACAATCTATAGCAAGGTAAATATACAAGACAACAATAATCCAGCAAAAGTACAATTTTGCTGTTAAATAATTTTCCTGCCACATAAGCCTTTTATAGGGAGTGGATCTGAGGGTGGTGACTCACTTCTTTTGCCTGCTGGGCTTGTTTCCTGGGGTCAGATTCCCACAGGTAATTATATGTGTTACCAGATGCGAGATGACATTTTCCTCCTTTGGTGAAGTGTCCCATCCCCACCACAAACCTATGCAGTGGTCATTTAAAGGGCAGGTTGGTAAGAGTGTGTGATAATCAGCATTCGTACAAGGTTGAAAAACTACCATGCAAGATCCCTTGCCCATCAACTCCACTGCAAACTCCTAATGAGGCCGGGACAGACTGATCAGAGGGAAGATGGAAATTCTACATTTTATGCTCTAGGTGACACAGCAATAATGACCTAACCTAATGGCACTGCTAGAGAAGGGACTGTAATTTTCCGATCATCTTCCGATTAGGCACTTTGCAGCCTTCCGTACTCAATGTCGAGTTCAACAATTTCAGATCATAACCTCGGCCCCTATTACATTTTTACTTATATATTTTTCCCCCCACCCCTTTGTTTTGGGTTTTCCCTCCCCCCCCCCCTCCTCTTTTTTTTAAACATGGCAGCTGTCTCATTCTGCCAGTACATTTCACACCTAATCTGAGCCGTCTTTTGTCTCTTTACTAGTCCTATCACCATCTCGTCTCGTTTTGAATACCTCAATGTCTATTCACTTCTTTTTTCCCTCCCCAGCCCTCCTTCCCATCTATTTCATTTCCTTTCCAGTTTTGAAGAAGGGTTTCGACCCGAAACGTCAACTAATTTCTCTCCACGGATGTTGCCTGGCCTGCTGAGTTTTTCCAGCATTTTCTGTTGTTATTTCGGATTTCCAGCATCTGCAGTATTTTGCTATCGTACTGTAATTTTGTTGCTGGTGCACGTTCAGCTAACACTGTCCATGGCCACCATCAATGAAGCACCCTGATACTCGAGCAACGCTAGTGTACCAATATGTACAACTATTGTACCAATATATCCTCCTGAAGAAGCAAAATATATACTACTGCACCGATATATAAACAAGCATAAAATTCTTACAAGGTGGGAGGAGTCAATGCAGGTTTAGCTATATAGCCAAACTCGAGGTCATAATGATAATGAATGATACAAAACTCATATGGGAAAGAACAGAAATCAACTTCTTTTTTTAAAAAAGCTCCAATGATATTACTAAAAAGTAATTTTTACATGCTAGAAGACACTAGAGATCTGGATGTTGCAAAATCGAT
Organism: Somniosus microcephalus; assembly: GCF_052327205.1. Classification (NCBI taxonomy): domain Eukaryota; kingdom Metazoa; phylum Chordata; class Chondrichthyes; order Squaliformes; family Somniosidae; genus Somniosus; species Somniosus microcephalus. The sequence goes on along the minus strand of NC_141000.1, from coordinate 22,596,159 downwards.
TCCAGCTGTACTCTTGCAACTTATAGAATCTGAGCCTTGAGTGCATTAGAACTTTTATTCTCTATACAATATATACGTAGTTCACTATTTACCATAACGTGTAGTAAATTAAAACCCAATATCCCTACAGTTCAATTCACCTGGTTCAAGCCATATGATTCGATTGAATCCTAATGTCCATCATTATCCAAAAGAATGAAAATGATATAATCTCAATTGCATATACTGCAAAATAACAGGCTCGATCATGTTCTAACACCACATCTTGGGTTGAAATGGTGATGAACCACTTGAGCGTTGCATTTTCAGTTAATGACATGTAAATTTGTAACTTGAGTTATTCTATATCATTTTCAGAAAGTACTTTGTACAGATTCTATATTACATACCAAAAATAAAATCATTTTATCAAACTTTGACACACTACTAACCAAACACCAAATGTAAGTAATTACCAGTATAATCGCTGAAATGTCACTATTCGTATGCCTAAATATAATGCAAGTTATAATAGTTATGAGGAAGAAAGCGTACCAAATGCCAAAAAGCATCAGCAGCTTGCGAATACACTGTGCATTAGAACGCTGTAACATTGTGCTCTATGAAAACATAGATCTCGGGACAATCTCCAGTTTCCCCCCACCCCCCCCAAACCACCAAACAACAATGTACAAATATAATATTCGCTATAACTACAAACTGTTTAACTGAGAGTAATCCCAACACCATATGAATTGTGAGCTTTGTTAGAAATCATTATGGACGTCTGTCATTCCTATACAGCTGCTTGCTGCTGTTTTGCAAAACATTCAAACAATTTAAAATAATTCTGCACATTGCATCACTGGTGTAATTGTCAAGAGTTTTTTTTAATTACTTAAAACATTACATTAGTAATGTTTATTACAGGGGCCTGATTATTAATCTGAAATAGGACTACTATTCATTTTTTGAATGATGACCTGAAATATAACTACAGTGCTGTTTCCTTTAAGTCATTTAGATTTGGCATTCTGGGGCGTGCTGTTCTGGTTAAATGCAGCGAATGACCATTCTGACTTGATTTGGAGACCATTTGGTCAGAGTTCATAGCTCCATCAATTCCAGTCCTTCCACTTGGTAGCACATGCCAGATAGCTTCCATTTGGCCAGGTAGTTGGAAAGTTGACCTGGGTTTTGCTTGGGAATCTTGCCGTACATTGCTATTATGAATCTGTCCCACTGCGTGGATGCGACCCTCACCATGAGAAGGTTTGGCTGGCTGGTTTGGCAAAGGTTGAAACCGCACATCTGAGGAAGTAGAGTGACTGAATGAAGTAGGGAGCTGCAGAAACTTTCGCAGAGATTTCAAGGGGTGTTTCTGTGGAACATTAAAAAAAAACCTTTGATCCACAGATTAGTTAAACTGATAACAGCTTGTTTTTTTGGTTTAGAATTCTTCCGCATAGCAGAAAATAACACTACTGGCATGGAGCCACATTTGAGGAATGGAGCAAATATTTACATTAAAACTGGTACTGCAAAGGCTAAAAAACTAGTTCTACTTTTGTTCAAAATTACAAGTGTCCCTGCATAACAACAGTAACTACACTTTAAAAGTACTTCACTGGCTGTACTTGAGGGTGTGAAAGGTGTTTATTTATTTCTTAACAGTCTATAATGGAGCAGTAATTTAATATTTTGATTTTACAGGTGGCAGTAATAAGACATCTTTCTGGGAGCCATGAAAAACAAATATTCACTGATGGGCTGAATTCTGAGGCAAGGTTCAAAAGGAACATTACTTATTCAACTTAATATCTTTTTAAAAACTCAAACCATTGAGATCTCCCTGTTGCTGCCATATGGAGACTTGCATTTTTGGTTTGAAAGAAGCAATACAGCCATTGAATATGAATTCCTCAGTGAGTAGCTCCTTAGATTTAGTGATGACTGGCATCCATTTTGGTCCTCTACATCTATTAAGCAGCGGTGATTTTAAAATGTAGTACTGGCTGAAAAAGCCAGATGAACTACCTGATGGGAATGTTGTAACCCTTTAATAAATGTTGTAAGAGTTGGAAAGAAGAAATCAACAATAAAGATACTTCACTGGAAAAAAGCATATTGCAACAGGATAACAAGGGAACATGCCCAAATAAACTGGGAAGAAAAACTAGCAGATACGACAGTAGACAATGAGAAACTTTCAAACTGAAGATGATTACAGTACAAACAAGCTGGAAATTTTTTGATGAATAGGGCTAATAATACAAGAAAATCAAGCAGAGTATAGAAAACAGAAGTAAAAGAAAAACGATTAGAAAGGCTGAGAGAGGGTATGAAGAAAGATTGGCAAGCAAACCTAAAGGAAAATAAGAAAGGATTTCATGAACACATAAAAGTAATTGAACAGTTAAAGAACAAGCAAGGCTGATTTAGAGACAAAAAATGATCTCTCAAGGAAGATGAAGGCAAGACAGAGATGTTGAATGAGTTCTATGCCTCAGTTGTCACAGAAGAATGTGCTAGTAGGAATGAAAGTGTGCAAGAGGAGGAGCTGGAACAATCAGATAAGCCAACGATACATAAAGTAGAACTGAAAAACTTGGTGGAATTTAAAAGTGGAAAAGGCACCAGATCCCGACGACATTCATCCTAGAATGCAGAGGGAAGTCAAAGAGGAAGGAGCAGAGGCTCCTTGTAAAAGGCAATTCGTATCTAACAAATTTAATAGAGCTCTTTAAGGAAATAATAGATTGCATTGACAGAGAAAATGCAGTGCATGTTGTGTATACAGATTTTCGAAAGACAATTGATAATGTGCAAAATAGGGAATGTGGTTAATTGTGACGAGGAGTGTAAACAACTTGAAAAGGACAGACAAGTTAGTAGAATGGGCAGCTAGATGCAGAGAAATGTGAGGGGATACAATTGCGGAGGAAGAATAAGGAAAGGAAATATAGACTAAATGGTAACATTTTAAACCTAGTAAAGGATCAGGGAGACTTGGTGGTCCAGATACACAATCTTTAAAAGTAGGTAGACAAGTTGATGAAGCTGAAAAAATGCAGATGGGATACTAGGTAGAAAATAGGCCTACATATTAGAATTCTCAACTCAATATACTTTATTTGGGATGAATGACTGCACAGAATTTTTCATATGGCAGAATTTAAAGGTATATTCTTTAAATAAAATACCTGAGGCTGAACATCTGTCATTTTGTCTGTAGGCCAGTCTCTCCCTCTGCTTTGACTGGTGTGTAAAGCCTTTTGTAATGCCAGGCGATCATGGCCATCACTACTTGGCATCTGGAATGAAGAGGTATACATTAGCAGAGTAACCTGAAACAAAATTATTTATAGCACTCGGATTTCAGTTTTGGTAAGGACATGCATTCTTTAGCGTTTAGCCTGATCGCAGCCTGGAAACAGAGTGGAGTGTGTCTGGGTAATATAGCAGAGATATATAGTTGGCAGTCAAGATGTGTCAAAATTAGGCTAAATAAAAGATTACATAGCTTTGTCCTAAAAGTTGCCTTAATCTCTATGGTGCCCATCAGAGGAGGAGGTTATACAATTAAAATATGAATTGTTCTCAAAAACATTTATGCAAATATTAATAGTTTTAACAACTTTTTGGGAAATCGGTGCTTGCTATAATTACACATTCTAAAAATTTAAATGCTATAAAGTTAGTGTCTCTGTTCTTGCAAGGGGCTGTGCACTGAAATGCAAGCTGTTGTTGTGGACGAGTGATTAGCAAATAGGACGGTTTGGTCCTATTTTGCAACAGATCTCCTGCAGCCAATTAAACCACCAGGTAATCACCTTGTACTTTAACTTAGACCACACAAAACTTATGTTCCAACCCCACTAACCATATTAGATCCAAATCAGAAAATATAAATCCAGTTAACAACATTGTAGATTTACCTACCATAATAGAAGCTCAATCACAATGTTGCAGAAACTGTAACTTCATAAAAACTATTTTCTACTGCAAAAAAAAAAAATCTTTCAAGGAAGTCCATGTTATTGCTTTAAATGAACTCTTGTATGAGGAACAGAGCAGCAGCAACACAAGTCTGCAGCCATGTGCAAAAGCAACTGAATTCCAGCTCAAGCACTAGACTACCCTTCGTGAGAAAACAAACTTACAAGGTCAGTTTTCGGTCTGTGGTCCAGCGTACAACATTCATCTTTAGGTGTACCTCTGAAATGGTCAAAAACTAATCTGCATGTAAAATATATCAGATTTTTTCTCCTCTAAAAAGCACCATAGCTAGATTGTGTGCATAATTCAGCATTCTCCAACTGCATGCAGCTGTGCCTTGTTGCTGCTTTCCAAATCTGGAACTTAGATTTTTGTACATGCTGTTAGTTCAATAGCAACAAGAAAGGAAAGCTCCTTTTTGCCCAGAAACAACATTGAGAGTATCGAGTAATGATCACAAGTTCCCAACATTGAGGATACATGGGAAGACCCAAGCTTAAAACCATTTCAAAGAAACTTATACCCAGTATGTGCATGCTCTAGCAGTTATTTGCTTTGAAGTATTATAGTTGTTTGTTAGGAATACAGTATTTAAAAATGAATACCATGGGAAGATTGACTACAGGTAGTTCTCTTGAGGAAGAGATATGTTTTAAATGACTCTTTGCACTAAAAAGAGGAAAGAGGGATTTTCTGATACTTGGATTTTCTCCATCGTTGTTTTCTGTCTGTAATATAAGATACAAATATACCAAGTGCATAGATATTGCAACACAAGTGTCTATATATTCCTGTGCCTTTTGATTGCACAGCTTTTATTTCTGCAAATGATCAAAAAGTGTACATTCAGGAACATTTTTTTTTTAAGTGCAAGTTTTGCAGTAACTGTCAGATTACCATCATAGATGTGTCTTCTCATTCTGTTAACATTCAACCGAGGGACATTGTTTGTTTGTGATGTCAATTTGATCAGGTGATCTTCCTCAATCCACTGAGTGCAACAACTTGCCGAGAACCGCACCCATTATTTTTTGACTGGCTGTGTTACTGAAACCTCAAGCACAATATGACTTACACAAACTAAATCAGATCCATGGTTAAAAACTGACTTGGGGAGTAGATTAGGCAGATGCTTTGAATATACCGATTAAGAAAAGCCATACCTAAAGGAGGCACTATTTCTCTTCAGTCGTTGACAAATGTAATATTGCACAAAGAAAATTGCTGGAACTCTCAAGAAATGCATGGTCATTTACAACAGCAAGTAAATTGCTTTAAGTGGCTGTTCTGCATTCATCCCTCTGCATGTTGGTCAAGATGTGGGCACTACAAGAGAAAAGACTAACATTCCCCGATGGTTCCTCTCTTCTCAATTTTACATGCTCCCCCACGGGTTACCCGCTGCTCGGGGAACATGCCAGCTCACCCTGGTGTGAGTTGAGTCTGCTCTGATGTATCTGATAAGCTCACAACTGCAGAAGTGATGTAAAGGATGCCATGTTGCAGATGGTCAGTTTCAGAGCGCAGAAATTGTTGGTTACTGCATTTGTAATACAGAGAGATTTCTTTAGCTTGCAAGTGTTTAGAGGCAACTGTATGTCCAGTGCCACCTCATTGGAACAACCTCTCTCACCATCGACAGATCGCTTCTGTCATCTCACCTGCAGCTGCCATCTATTACAAAACATCCGCACCGTTGAAAAAAAATCAGACCTTGGTCCTCTGAATCCTTCCACGATCAACCCCAACACCATCATCACCAGGCACATCAACATCACCAACTTTCTCGCCATCACCTGATGCTGCACAGGACACAGGGCATCAGCCCGACAACATTGCTGCCCGGGAGGCCAGCAATGGCATCACCATGGCCAGATTTACTTCACTTGACGCTGTAAACGCTGGCCGCCACATGATGCACCAGGTTGACACCATCCCACACCAGCACCATAAAGCATCCCTTCAATGTTCAAGCCATTCCATGCTATATCACCATAGCGGGAGCAGGGGTGGGGTGGGGGGGAAATATTGTTTCAACATTCACTAGAACTCAGTAAGACACTTCTCAAGGTGCTCACAGATCTGTCCAATAAGGGGTAGTGTTTAAAATATAGATTTCACTGTTTGACAACACATGACCAGAAACTTCACATGGACATTGGCTAAACCCCTCAAGTGCTGACGCTTGTGTGTTGTTAGTTGGTATACTTGCAGTATGATGAGGGTGAGTGAGAGGGGTGGCTAGTGAGATGGGGAAGTGATAATGTAGAGAGGGTTGGGTGCAAGGTAGGTTGGTGTGAGTAAAGATGTGCAGAAGGGTCTGGAAGGCAGAGTGATGGGGATGTGTTGAGTGGCACAGCAGGGTGAATTTGCAGTAAATTTGCTTTGCAGTAACGTTTTGTGATCCACTGAGATCATTGAAAGGTTGGCGCCACTGCAGCCAGGGACCCCTGACGACATCCCTGCTTTTGCCCTCCTGTGCAAGGCGCATCCGGGCTGCGTTGGTGTCCTGGGGAGGTCTCTTCTGCCCTTGGAAGGGAAGAGATCCTCCCTGTCTGCTGTTGGAGTCATTGGAGAGTCTGGGTGCAAGCGTCTACCTTTGTGCAGTGCTCGTCAGTGTTTGCAGCATCTCAATGCTGTAAAACACTGACAGAACAACTGTCAAACTCAATGTGGCCGAGGTCCCTTTAAGGAAACCGGCTGATGACGCGCCATCAAAATGACATCATCAGACCCACTTCCTGTTAACTGGCTGATAAGCCTGCAGGGCAAGGCCAATCAAGGGAAAATCACGTCTACAGAGCAGCTGCAGCTGGGAGCAGGACCGGAACCTGGAAACCAGCTCTCCCGCCACCACTGAGAAAATCCAGCCCATACTGTCGACTTCAATGATAATGTAATCCGCAATGCTATGACAAGTTGGGTGACATTTTTTAACCTGTGTTCCTTGATATTTGAACCTTTCATCAGAGTGAGCAATTTGTCTGGATCAATTTTGCCAATTTCTTTCATAACCTGAAAACTTCAATTGGGTCACCTCAAAGTCATTTCTTTGCAAAGAAATAAGCCCAACCTCTTTAACCTTTTCTTGCAATAAACTCCCTTGATATCATCAAATCACACAGCACAGAACGAGGCCATTTCACTTCATCTCCCCTCTTCGCCAATTATCTTAAATTTGTGTCCTATGGTTAGCGACCCCCCTGCCAATGTTTCTCCTTATTTAGTCTCATCAAAACCCTTCAGAATTTTGAACGCCTCTATTAAATCTCCCCTTTAAGATTCTCTGCTCTCAGAAGAACAATCTTAGCTTCTGTCGTCCCTCGACATAACTGAAGTCCTTCATCCCAGGTACCATTCTAGCACATCTCCTCTGCACCCTCTCCAAGGCCTTGACATCCATCCAAAAATGTGGTGCCCAGAATTGGACACAATATTCCAGCTGAGGATTAACCAGTGATTTATAAAGGTTTAACATAACTTCCTTGCTTCTGTACTCTATACCTCTATTTATAAAGCCAAGGATCCCATATGCTTTTTTTTTTTATAAACAGTCTCCAACTTATCCTGTCACCTTCAAAGATTTATCTATGTGAACCCCCAGGTCTCTGTCCTGCACCCCTTTTAAAATTGTACCTTTTTTTTTATATTGCCTCTCCTCATTCTTCCTTCTAAAATGCATCACCTCACATTTTTCTGTATGATATTTTATCTGTCATATGTCTGCCCATTTCACCAGTCTGTTTAGGTCCTCCTGAATTCTGCTCCGACCCTCCTCACTGTTTACTACATTTCCAAGTTTTGTGTTATCTGCAAACTTTGAAATTGCGCCCTTTATACACAAGTCCAGATCATTAATATACATCAAATTCCAACCCCTGGGGGACACCAATGTATGCTTCCAACCAGTCTGAAGAACAACCGTTGACCAGTACTGTCTCTTAGCCAATTTAGTGTCCATGCTGCTACTGCCCTTTAATCCCATGGGTTTCAATCTTGCTAATGAGTCTATTATGTGGCACTTTATCGAACGCCTATTGAAAGTCCATATACACATCAACTGCACTAGTCCCATCCACCCTCTCCGTTATTTCATCAACGTATTCAACAACAACTTGTATTTATATAGCACCTTTAACGAAGTAAAACGTCCCAAGGCGCTTCACAAGAGTATTAAGACAAAAAATTTGACACCGAGCCACATAAGGTGCAATTAGGGCAGGGTAGGTTTTAAGGAGCGTCTGAAAGGAGGAAAGAGAGGTAGAGGGGCGGAGAGGTTTAGGCAAGGAATTCCAGTGCTTAGGGCCTAGGCAACAGAAGGCACGGCCACCAATGGTTGAGCGATTATAATCAGGGATGCTCAAGAGGGCAGACTTAGAGGAGTGCAGATATCTCGGGGGGGGGGTTGTAGGGCTGGAGGAGATTAGATAGGGAGGGGCGAGGCCATGGAGGGATTTGAAAACAAGAATGAGAATTTTGAAATCCAGGCGTTGCTTAACCAGGAGCCAATGTAGGTCAGCGAGCACAGGGGTGATGGGTGAACGGGACTTGGTGCAAGTTAGGACACGGGCAGCCGAGTTTTGGATGACCTCATGTTTACATAGGGTAGAATGTGGGAGGCCAGCCAGGAGTGCGTTAAGTCAAGTCTAGAGGGAGCAAAGGCACAAATGAGGGTTTCAGCAGCAGATGAGCGGAGGCAAGGGCAGAGACGGGCGGTATTACGGAGGTGGAAATAGGCGGTCTTAGTTATGCCACGGATATGTGGTCGGTAGCTCATTTCAGGATCAAATGACACCAAGGTTGCGAACAGTGTGGTTCAAATTCAGACAGATGTTAGGGAGAGGGGTGGAGTCAGTGGCTAGGGAACGGAGTTTGTGGTGGGGGCTGAAAACACTGGCTTCGGTCTTTCTAATATTTAATTGGAGAAAATTTCTGCTCATCCAGAACTGGATGTCAGACAAGCAGTCTGACAATTTAGAGACCGTGGAGGGGTTGAGAGAAGTGGTGCTGAAGTCGAGCTAGGTGTCATCAGCGTACATGTGGAAACTGACGTGGTGTTTTCGGATGATGTCGCCAAGGGGCAGCATGCAGATGAGAAATAGGAGGGGGCCAAGGATAGATGTTGGGGGACACCAGAGGTAACGATGCGGGAGCAGGAAGAGAAGCCGTTGCAAGTGATTCTCTGGCTACGATTAGATAGGTAAGAATGGAACCAGGCGAGTGGAGTCCCACCTAGCTGGACGACGGTGGAGACGTGTTGGGAGAAGGATGGAGAGGTCAACCATGTCAAAGGTTGCAGACAAGTGAAGAAGGACAAGGATGGATAGTTTATCTTCGTCATAGTCAGAAAGAATGTCATTTGTGACTTTGATGAGAGCAGTTTCAGTACTGTGGCAGGGGCGGAAACCTGATTGGAGGGATTCAAATATGGAGTTGCGGGAAAGATGAGCACGGATTTGGGAGATGGGGCGGTAGTTTGCAAGGACGGAGTGGTCAAGGGTTGTTTTTTGGAGGAGAGGGGTGATGACAGCAGATGTAAAGGAGAGGGGGACAGTACCTGAGGCGAGAGAACCATTACCAATGTCAGCTAACATGGGTGGTCAGCAGTTTGGTGGGAATAGGGTCGAGGGAGCAGGAAGTGGGTCTCCTGGACTAGATGAGCGCGGAGAGGTCATGAGGGGAGCTCGGCGAGAAACCGGAGAAAGATGCGATTTCAGGGCTAGGGCAGGGGGGGAACCTTTGAGGAAGTTTGGCCTGGTGGGCTAGGAGAAGGAAGGAAGGGAAGTGGCAGAGGCAGCTGAACGGATGGTCTCAATCTAAGAGACAAAGAAGTCCATGAGCTCCTCACACTTGTTGTCGGAGGTGAGGGTGGAGGAGACGGGAGAGGGGTTTAAGAGGACAGTTCACAGTGGAGAATAGAAGCCAGGGTTTATCTTTGCATTCCAGAATGATGCTGGAGTAGTGAGCAATTATGGCAGACGAGAGCAGGACCAGATAATGCTTTATGTGGTCCAGCCAGATCTGGCGGTGAATGGCTAAACCAGTTGCCTGCCATATCCGTTCAAATCTGTGTCCCTTGGACTTAAGGGAGCGAAGATGAGGGCCGTACCAGGGGGGGGAAGGGCCAGGGTGAGAGACAGTAATTGTTTTAATAGGGACTAGGGCATCAAAAGGTGGTGGTGAGGGTGTGGTTGAGCAGAAATGTCGTGGTGAATGGAGGGTCAAAGGCTGGACAGTTGGGATTTCATAAGTGCAGTTCTAAGAGAATTGGGAGAGAGTTTTTTCCAGGGGTGGACACAGAAGGAAGTAGGGTTGGGACGGGGGGGGGTGTGGTGGGGGGTGGGGGGGGATGTGGGTGAAGAGCGATACGAGGAAGTGGTCAGAGATGGCTTCATCTGCGACTGAAATGATGGGAGTAGCAAGGCCACGAGGGTGGTTGTGAATACGGGTTGGTGAGTTTACATGGAGGGAGAGATGAAGGGAGGATAGGGGGTTCATGAACTCAGGAGAGAGCATGATGAATTGAGATGGAGGTTGAAATCACAGAGGATGAGAAGTCGTTCGGTGCAGAGGCTGAGGGATGAAAGCAGTGAAGATATCTCGGTAATAATTTTTTTTTATAGTACTTGTGTGGGCGGTAGAGAACGAGAATTTTAAATGAGGTGAGAAGCGTGGAATAAGGGGAGATGCTCAAAGGAGGAGAAAGTACCGGAGGAGTAGGGGGATAGACCAAGGTGTGATTTGGTGATGAGCCACACTGCCATCACGGCGGTCTGAGTGGGGCAAGTGGTTGAAGGTATAGCCAGGCAGGGAGGCTTTGTTTAAGGGTAACGTGTCATCACTCCTCAACCAAGTTTCCGTCAATCAAGTTGTCAGACATGATTTTCCTTTAATGAATCCGTGCTGACTGTCATTTATTAACCCATGTTTTTCCAACTGACAATTTTATCCGGGATAATGGTCTCTAGAAGTTCCACCACTTAGGTGATTAGCCTGTAGTTACCGGGTTTACCCTCACCCCTTTTTCGAACAAGGGTGTAACAGTTGCAACCCTCTAGTCTTCTGGCATCACTCCCATATCCTAGAAACATTGAAAAATTGTGGTCAGAGCCTTCGCTATTTCCACCCTTACTTCTCTCAGCAACCTAGGATGCCTCCCATCTGGACCAGGTGACTTTTCTACTTTGAGCACCGCCAACCTTTTAAATACCTCTTTCTTTTTATCCTATCCAATTTCTCTAACCCCCTCCTCCTTTACGGTGACATTAACAGCATCATCATCTTTTGTGAAGACTAGGGGGAAAAAATTCAGTTGGTTTGCGCCTCCAGTTAGCGCCTTAAGAGGGCGCTAATGGGGCACAAAGGAACTAGCGCCCGTGCGTGGCGATGTTTGCGCCACTCATGAAATTAACTAGACATTTTGCAGCGGTGCTAAACACTATCGCCATGATCTCCTGCGCCAGTAGATCGTGACGTCAGTTGAGTGTGCAACGCCCCGAACCGGATATTGAGTGGCACCCCCTGCCGCTAGCAACGACAGGTTGAGGGGAGCGTTTTGTAGTCAGGATGGGACTGGGGGAGCGCTATTTAAAGGCAACCACTTCCTGCCTTTTTTTGTTGGTGGCATTATTGCACCACACATTCAGAGAGAGAGAAACTTCTGGAGAGATTCAACACTGTGTGAAGGAGTTTTGGGTACTGAGCAGCACTTTGCAGGTTCATTTTGATTTGGCCTTCCTTGTATCAATTTAGAAGAGACTGTGGGGTCTGCACTCTGAGCTCTTTCCCTGGGCCTCTCCATTGTTCTTTTCAGCGGATTTGATGTATAGGTCTCTCCAGGCCGAGATTCAAGGCTGCAATGAGCAGGATGTGGATGGAGAGCAAGATCAACCCTCCCCTTTAAGAACTAGCCGGCGCCATTGTGTCTGTACCATTGCAGACTGACATCACGAGCTTTGCCAGTGCTCTGAGGTAGTGCCTCGCTCCTCAGCCTTTGCACCTCAAGACAGGTGTGTAGCGCCCGATTTAGCGCTCCAATCACCTCCAGGGGCAACAAAAGCCAAGTTTGCAGTCGGAGGCGATAATTAGCGCCAGGCGCTAATCTTTGCGCCCGGCCAATAATTGGGCCCCAAATGGGGCGATACTGAATTTCTCCCCCCAAGTACCTTAGTCACGCCCTCTGCCACATGATGATTTCCTTTTTGGTCCCTAATCGGCCCTATCCTTCATTTGACTATCCTTTTACTGTTTATATGTTTATAAAAAGGTTTTAGTGTTCACCCTTATGTTACCCGCTAATCTTTTCACATATGCTCTCTTTGCCCCTCTTATTTCCTTTTTCAGTTCTCCTCTTCACTTTGATATCTGGAATCACCTTTGTTGCCAGTCTTTGTAGCCCCTCAAGGGCAATAAAACCTTTCCTGTGATTTGGTAAGTCAAACCTAAACATAGTACTCCAGATGAGGGTCTGACCAATGCTTATATAAACACCACAAATTATCTTGATTTGTACTATATCCCTCCCGTAGTGCAATGCAATACCCTTTTTTAACAGCAGTTTAACACAGTGCTGATGGTTTCACAGGTTTATGCATAACAGCTTAATTTGTACAGCCCCAATATGACTTCCCTGATCACTCCTGAAAGTTGTACGCTATTGGAAAACAGTGAAGGCAAGAGCTGTGGGTGTTGTTGAGAATGTAACAAATCTTAAAACAGGAGCTGGCACCTGGTAACTTGGTGGAATAATACTCAGGTGTGGAGCCTGCTATGGTGATGCTTCTGAATAAGCAAATGTGAAACTTTGTTAAATCTTTTCAAAAGTAAAAAAAGTCTATGAGAAGCAATTGTGTTACCATTTGCTACAAAAGTACACAAATACAGAGTGAACCAGTAACAACAACAAATACAGATGGTTAAGAATGGTAAGAACTAATGGGTGCAGCCAAGAATGATGAAAATCACTAGACCAAAATAACAGCCCATAAATGCAAACTTAGGAAACAGCAGTTTCTTATTTCTATGTGAAGGTTGAGTAACTGAGGACATAATAAAGTTTCTATAAACTTAAACCTACAGCAAAAAGTCAAACTTACAAAATACTGTATGAAAAGACTACATATTATTTAATTCACATTAAGCTTACATTCAGAAATAAAACATCAATTTGTACTTTCAAAATCTTTCAGTTCATGTCAGAGAAAAGATTTCTACTGAGCACAAAAACAGAGCACGACTTAAGGTAGTCAATTTCGCAGCAAAGATCCATCATTCGACAAATGCCTTCTTTTTATCGCTAAGGTATTTGAATTTCAAACATAATCTAATACTTGTACTCAAAATGTCATTTTTATATCAGCAGTATATTTGAGTGATTTAAAATGGGGATTCTACCTTTCTGGTTATAAACATTACATTATTTTTAGTTAAAGTTGGTCTGGCACCACCGTGATTCATGGAGGAAGTTGCAGTTTCATGCTGATTTAATTATTTGGATGAGGAAAGCAGCATCAATTATCAATTATAAAACTTGGAAAATTCTCAGTCAAGGACATTGCAACATCAGGGAAGCCAGATCGTCTTTTCTTGTAAACAGGTATTCAAGTCCTTGCCAAAAAATATAGCATACCAGGAACCCCTAAAAATAATTCAACACAATATTGTAGTCCCATACCTAGCACTATTAGTCTGAAAATCTAGTTACATGGTTGGATATGTGTTTTCAAACTCATCAAATAAAATAATTTGATTACAATTTAAAAACGAAAGTTCTCTGCTATCACGTTAAACAGCTCCAGGAAAATGTATAAAACAGACAGTTCCACCGTCTCCACAGTTTTTCCATGGACCCTTACTTGAAGACCTTTTGTATTCCTTTTGTCCCATTGGCTGTATTATCAATTCCTCTTTTGGAGAACTACCAGAAAGCAATTAGATCTGGAGCTTATTCCACACAAAATAAACATTTGGAAAATATTTTAAAAAGACAAATCTATGAGCCCCACCCCCACTCTATTATAAATACTCTAACAGCAATCAAAACTTACAGTTTGTGATTTCTTCTTTTTCTTTTTTATTGCTCTGAAGAAACCCTTTCCCTTTTCCTTAGTTTGCTCAGGAGGGTTTATGTTAAGATTCTCTGTACTTTTCCTAAAATTAAGAGTAATATATTAATCTTCATGTTCACAGTTACAAGAAACTGATTAGGATTCAAGAACAATGAATGGAATCCATTCTGAAGAATTGTGTGTGGCAGATAACATGATGTAATCCATTGTTGTTCCATGCACGTTGAATACAAACTCCATGTAAATGATAAAACAATCCAGTTGAACCAAATGAAACATAGTCCCCTGCCAAGTTCACATGCTATCAAGACACAAGAAAAGTTAAGGACTAAAAAATGCCATTTGATTCACTAAATATTCACCAATTAGTGCGCTAACATTCGCATCTGGGCAAGTACTCCAAGTAAGTAACAGGAACGTTTTCTAGTGTATTCTTGCAATTGACAGCTTCTCAGCTTTAATGAAATACCTAGAATTCAGAATAGGGCTTTCTTGGTGATTCATCACATATGTAAATTGCTTCAACTTTTCTGTATGAAAACCTAATGATATTCGTGCGAGTTGGATAAATCTCTGGATAATGTTACTTTAGGAGATGAGAGATGGGACAACAGATCTTAAGCATCAACGCCTTTACAGCTATTATTTTTTTAGTGATCAAATTGTGATCTTTAGATATTGACAGTAATAAATGATCAGATGATAGAATGAAGACAGTTTGTTATATTGTGCAACTTATCGTATTGATTTAGTGTGCCGCACATACAAACTCCTTTTCCTACACCCTTCCTGATGTTGACATTAATGACACAAGCACGCAGCATTGTAACTGCCCCCGAAAATTACCATGAACAAAAAATTAAACCAAATGAAAATACTCTGTACAACACACAAGTTTTATGCTTCACTGTTAACATGAGACATGCACATATGACATTAACTAAACATTGCATATGAGGCTGAGTTTAAAGAAAAACTAACTTCTCATATCCTCAAAAGCTATCCCCTATATTTTTTTTAGTCTGCCTGAACTCATACCTATATTCCAAAAGTAAACAGACAACCTGATAACAAATCTCCAACAATGCATCCTTTGATGGCTAGGTATCACCCAATCAAGAATATGTCATGCCACTTTTTTTCTGCCCTTGCAGGGACATACTGTGAATTCTTGAGTGTGAATAAGACTGGAAAATGAACAGAATGACAGAAATTGATCCTGCATCCCCCATTCCACAGCACTAAGCCTCAGCGCTCCAACATGCTGCTTAAGTAGTGGTATTGTCGCCTTGCTTTTGAAACATTGTTGTCAACAGCTTTATAAATTGTATGTTTTCTATAAAGCAAATTACATCAAGAGTGTCAATTTCTAAACTTTTGCTTTTGTACGATTACCATATTAAAACTGACTAATCTCAAAAACAGCATTTGTTAGGAATCAACATCCCAAGCAACTGATTTCAGAACTCATTTGCTCTATATCTGACAGTTCCATTAAACTGGCCTCATTTAAACTAATGGAAAAGACAATGAGAATGAAAATGGCAAATATTTTGGTTGCTAATATTTTGCAATTATATTCTATTAAGTATGGCATATTTTGTGCATAGAAATTAACAGTAAATTTTAATCAGCATTTCAATAAAATGCACTTTTTATTCAATTTAACTGATATTTTCAAACCTAAAGTAGGTTGCACTATATGTTCCTATTCAGCTTCACTTCTACAAATGTGACATTATACCCTAAACAGTGAAAACTACAAAAATGAAGACTCTACATTTGTAAAAAAACAGATCAAAGTAATATATTTTACCGAATCATACACAATAGAATGGAAATTATATCATGTATAAAACACAAAAAATAAGTCCATGTGTGAAAATGTTTTGTTAAAAATCTTATTTTCACTAGACAGTTGACATCTTCACACATTAATCAAAATGAGGGGCTGCAAACACCACATTGGTCCAGCATTGAATACATGTCAAACATTACGATTGTGGTTTATCAGAACAATGTTGCAAATTACCGTCACTAAATACAGCGTTGAAGGACTTAGTGATCTCAGAATACAAACTGGGAAGTTTCTTGAAATGAGAAACAAACTTTTACTTTCAGAAGATTATTATTGCTCATTTTATTTTCAATGTCCAAAATTGTTTTTGGCCCACATTTAAACAGATAACAGATAAAAGTTAAAATTAATTTTATAATGACAATTTTAACTCTTTTTTATCCCAAGTTGGATTTATACAGTACTTCTTGTGTGCAAGGAAGATGCTTAAGCTGGAATTCCTATTGGTAATTCCACACATGAAAGTGCAGTCCTGCACATATTTAATTTCTGTATTCACTCTGCACGTATTACTTAAAGTCTACTTGACTTAAGTGAATATTAAGTTTCTTTTTTCAAAGGCTGCACAAATCCAGATAGCCAAGGTTCCAGGGTGGTAGTGCATTTATTTTTGCAACTATGCAAGCTTCTTTCAAAGTTATTACTTTAAAGAACAGAAAAGAAAGTGAAAGGTAACTGCCTACTTACCAAAGATCAAAAGCAGTTTGTCTTTTGGAATGTTTTGACTTAGTGTTACTAATCATTGGTACATTAATTGGACCTCTCTCACTGAATGTTCCCTCCAATGAAGAATAGTCTATATAAACAACAACATTATTAAATATTGCACCATCATCTTGCACTCAATCAACTTCCACTGATCAATGAGCTCTACACTTACCTTCATAATAACTTCGGACTCGTCTATCCCTGGGCACTGTGTCAGAATATACATATTTATTTTCCTTTGTGGATATACCATCTTCTAAATGTATGTCATGATATCCTCCAGGCTAAAATGTAAAAACAGTAGAACAATTTTACTTCTTGCATATCCTGTTTGGTAAATAGTATATTAAATCAGAATTTGTTCATGAGGCCTAATAGAAATTCAAGCATCATGCAACACTATCTTTTGATAATGCATGAATAAGAAAACAATTATATCTAAAGTAACTTTTATTATTATAATTCAGGCTTTTAAACACTACTTCTCTTTCAAGGGTTGCACCAGACTTCTCAGGAATGAGTCATGCCCCTTGTGCATGCATCTCTTAGATTGCATAGCCTGGATTAAATACCCAAATTTGCAGTATTAATGAAAAATGGAATTTACGTAATATTCATACTAAATGTAGAAATATCACGTGGAAGACCAGACTGGTATAGTCTAAAAATCGCTTCCATGTTTATTTATAAATTCAACAATGAAGCTTCAGAACTCGGCAGTACATTCCACAGTACAAGGCAATATTGTTATACATACAATATTAAGTCAAGATCAATCTGCTATGACCACTTTTATCTTCACCAGAAAATAACTATGCTGTTTTTTTAAAAAAAGGTTCTCTAAAAAGACCTCTGCATGGAACTTAAGTATTTTGGAATCTTGCAGACGCTCTCAAATGAATTCTCTAGGATGTTACTCTGAAAAACTTTGCAGCTTATAAAGCTAAATTTTCTTCGAGGATGATCTATCAATTGTGATCAAAGCACCCGTTGTTAACTTAAGGCAGTTTTCAGCATTGCACATGCTACTACTGAGAGGCCATGAACAGGTTGGGAATGGACCTCCCTCCCAAATTTGACACACCCTGGCACCATCTTAGCGTTCCATGCTCCCGGACGAGAGAATCCTATCTCCTTCAGTCCTACTGTATCCAAGGACTCCCTCACACAGTTCTAGCACACCTCAGTGCTCCAGAGCCCATCAACACCCAGTGTTGCCAGTCTGTAGGACTTCTTCCCCCGAATGCCAGGAGCTCTGTACTGTTGCCAGTCCTTTGAACACCCCCACCCCACACACACTATTGCCAGACTCAGGAATAAACAGTTGACCAAACCCAATGCTCCAACTCTAGTGTTACCAAACCCTAGTCTTCACCTCAGCAAAAGTGGTTTACCCCCAAATCTCTCTCAGTGCTACTAAACGCCTTTGGTAGCTTTGTGGGGGAATTCTAGGTTCTGACAGTACTGTGGAATATGACAGTAGTCATAGACAATTGAGTATTTCAGAACTTGAAAACCTAATTAAATAAAATACAATAGAGATGGCAGGGCAGGTGATGTGTTGCAGCTGTAGCATGTGGGAGCTGGTGGACCCCAGTGTCATCCACTGCAAGTGTCTGCAGCTCAAGGAACTTCGGCTCAGAGGTGATGAGCTGGAGTCCGAGCTTCGGATACTGCAATACATCAGGGAGGGAGAATGTTACCTGGACACTTTGTTCCAGGATGCAGTCACACCCCTTAGGTTAACTACTTCAGAAATGGTCAGTGGTCAGAGACAGGAGGGTGTGACTACGAGTGAGGCAGGTATAGGAATCCAAAAGGTAGCATTGGAGGAGCCTCAGCCCTTGCACTTGTCCAACAGGTACGAGATTCTTGCAGCCTGTGTGGACGAGAGCAGGGACTGCAGGAGGATAAGCAAACTGACCACAGCACTGTGGTGCAGGGGGCCATTCAAGTTGGGGGAATAAAAAGGAATGTAGTAGTGGTAGGGGGCAGTATATTTAGGGGGATAGATACTGTTCTCTGCAGCCAAAAGCGTGAGTCCCAAAGGCTGTGTTGCCTGCCAGGGTAAAGGACATCTCCTCGGGGCTGGAGAGGAACTTGCAGTGGGTGGGGAAGGATCCAATTGTCATGGTCCACGTAGATACCAATGACATAGGTAGGACTAAGAAAGAAGTTCTGCTGAGGGAGTATGAGCAGTTAGGGGCTAAATTAAAAATCAGAACCACAAAGGTAATAATCTCTGGATTACTACCTGAGCCACGAGCAAATTGGCATAGGGTCAATAAGATCAGAGAATTGAAAGCGTGGCTCAAGGATTGGTGTGGGAGAAATGGGTTTCGATTCATGGGGCACAGGCACCAGTACTGGGGAAAGAGGGAGCTGTTCCGTTGGGACGGGCTTCACTTGAACCGTGCTGGGACCAGTGTCCTGGTGAATCAAGTAACTTGGGCTGTAGATAGGGTTTTAAACTAAATAGTGGGGTGGAGAGTTCAGGTGAGGGGAAACTTAGAAAGTTAAAGAGAAAGGACAAGGCAATAGTGCAGGGTAGCGATAGGGGCAATGATAACCAGAGTGTGACAGGAAGGGACAGAGCGTACAAGCATAAGCGTGCACCAGCTAAAAGGGTCAGAGCAGGGAAAAATGGTAAAAAGACAAAATTAAAGGCTCTTTATCTGAATGCACGCATTCATAACAAGATAGATGAATTGACAGCACAAATAGAAATAAATGGGTATTATCTGATAGGCATTACAGAGACGTGGTTGAAAGGTGACCAAGGCTGGGAACTGAATATTCAGGGGTATTTGACATTTTGGAAGGATAGACAGAAAGGAAAAGGAGGCAGGGTAGATCTGTTATTAAAGGATGAGATCAGTACAGCAATGAGAAATGATCTTGACTCGGAAGATCAAGATGTAGAATCAATTTGGGTGGAGATAAGAAATAATAAGGGAAAGAAGTCACTGGTGGGAGTAGTCTATAGGCTCTCGAACAATAGCTACACTGCAGGACAGAGTATAAATCAAGAAATAATGGGGGCTTGTAAGAAAGGTACTGCAATAATCGTGGGTGATTTTAATCTTCATATAGATTGGACAAATCAAATTGGCAAAGGTAGCCTTGAGGACGAGTTCATATAGTGTATTCAGGACAGTTTCTTAGAATACGTTGTGGAACCAACCAGGGAACAGGCTATTTTAGATCTGGTACTGTGTAATGAGACAGGATTAATTAATGATCTCATAGTAAAGGATCCTCTAGGGAAGAGTGATCATATCATGATAAAATTTCACATTCAGTTCGAGGGTGAGAAACTTGGGTCTGAAACTAGTGTCTTTAACTTAAATAAAGGCAATTACAAGGGTATGAAGACAGAGTTGGCTAAAGTGGACTGGAGAAATAGATTAAAAGGTAAGACGGTAGATAAGCGGTGGCAGACTTCTAAGGAGATATTTTAGAACTCTTAACAAAGATATATTCCAGTGAAAAAGACTCTACGAGAAGGATGAACCATCTGTGGCTTACTAAGGAAGTTAAAGAGGGTATCAAATTGAAAGAAAAGGTATACAATGTTGCGAAGATTAGTGGTAGGCCAGAAGATTGAGAAATTTTTAGAAACTTGCAAAGGATGATTAAAAAAAGGAGAAAATAGATTGAGAGTAAACTAGCAAGAAATATAAAAACAGACAGCAAGAGCTTCTACAAGCATATAAAAAGGAAGAGAGTAGCTAAAGTAAATGTCGGTCCCTTAGAGGCTGAGACTGGAGAATTAATAATGGGAAACAAGGAAATGACAGAGACTTTGAGCAAATATTTTGTATCTGTCTCCACGGTGAACATCCCAATAATAGTGGAAAATCAAGAGGCAAAAAGGAGGGAGGAACTTAAAATAATCACCATCACTAGAGAAATAGTACTAGGCAAACTAATAGGGCTAAAGGCTGACAAGTCCACTGGACCTGATGGCCTGCATCCTAGGGTCTTAAAAGAAGTGGCTGCAGAGATAGTGGATGCAGTAGCTGTAATCTTCCAAAATTCCCTAGGCTCTGGAAAGGTCCCAGCGGATTGGAAAATCGCAAATGTAGCACCCATATTCAAGAAGGAGACAGACAGAAAGCAGGAAACTATAGGCTAGTTAGCCTAACATCGGTCATTGGGAAAATGCTGGAATCCATTATTAAGGAAGTAGTATGACATTTTGAAAATCATAATAAAACCATGTTGCCTGCTTGATTGTATGAAAGGGAAATCGTGTTTGACAAATTTATTAGAGTTCTTTGAGGATGTAACGAGCAGGGTGGATAAAGGGGAACCAGTAGATGTAGTGTATTTGGATTTCCAAAAGGCGTTAAGGTGCTACATAAAAGGTTACTGCACAAGATAAGAGCTCATGGTGTTGGGGGTAATGGATAGAGGATTGGCTAACTAACAGATAACAGAGAGTTCGGATAAATGGGTCATTTTCAGGTTGGCAAACTGTAACTAGTGGGGTGCCACAAGGATCAGTGCTGGGGTCTCAACTATTTACAATCTATATTAATGACTTGGATGAAGGGACCGAGTGTACTGTAGCCAAATTGCTGACGATACAAAGATAGGTGGGAAAGCAAATTGTGAAGGGGACACAAAGGGATATAGATAGGTTAAGTGAGTGGGCAAAAATTTGGCAGATGGAATATAATGTGGGAAAATGTGAGGTTATCCACTTTGGTAGGAAGAATAGAAAAGCAAAATATTATTTAAATGGAGAGAGACTACAGAATGCTGCAGTACAGAAGGATCTGGGTGTCCTCGTACATGAAACACTAAAAGTTAGCATGCAGGTACAGCAAGTAATTAGGAAGGCAAATGTAATGTTGGCCTTTATTGTAAGGGGGATGGAGTATAAAAGTAGGGAAGTCTTCCCACAGCTGTACAGGGCATTGGTGAGACCAGGACCTAGAGTACTGCGTACAGTTTTGGTCTCCTTATTTAAGGAGGGATGTACTTGCATTGGAGGCAGTTCAGAGAAGGTTCATTAGGTTGATTCCTGGGATGAAGGGGTTGTCTTATGAGGAAAGGTTGAACAGGTTGGGCTCTACTCATTGGAGTTTAGAAGAATGAGAGATGATCTTATTGAAACATATAAGATTCTGAGGGGGCTTGACAGGGTAGATGCTGAGAGGATGTTTCTAGGGGGCATAGTTTCAGAATAAGGGGTTGCCCATTTAAGACAGAGATGAGGAGGAATTTCTTCTCAGAAGGTCATGAATCTTTGGAATTCTCTACCCCAGAGAGCTGTGGAGGCTGAGTCATTGAATATATTCAAGGCTGAGATAGACAAATTTTTGAACAGGGGAGTCGAGGGTTATGGGGAACAGGCAGAAAAGTGGAGTTGAGGCCAAGATCAGATCAGCCATGATCTTATTGAATGGCGGAGCAGGCTCGAGGGGCCGAATGGCCTACTCCCGCTTGTATTTCTTATGTTATGTTCACCCCCTGTGCACACTCCCCCACCCACTGCCGTATAGCTGTTGAGAAGCACTACAAGCCCCTGCTCCACTCTGGCAAAACCTCACAACTACATGTTGCTTAGCTGCTTACCATCTTTGCTGTATGTGTTGGCTTGAAATATGGTTCACATAAAAATTATATGCATGTATGTGAAGGAACTTCCCAAGGCTACTGATTTATAGTTTTCACAGAAAACAAAATTGCAGAATTTGAACTCCAAAACACCAGCAAAATCTCAGAATCCTGTTATATAAACGAAATTTATTCAATAATCATCTTAAATCAGTGGTCCTGATAATACATTGTGCATTACATGGCATTAAATAGCATAATCGTCCAATTTACCAGAAACAATGCTACAGAAGAGATAATATAAATAAAATACAAACACACATACAAACCAGCAAATTTCCAGTCGCATTGCTCATGGTAAGTTGGATGATAAGGAACATAGCATCAGGAGCAGGCCATTCAGCCTCTCGAGCCTGCTCCACCATTCAGTAAGATCATGGCTGATCTTCGACCTCAACTCCACTTTCCTGCCCGATTCCCATATCCCTTGATTGCCTTAGAGTTCAAAAATCTATCTATCTCAGCCTTGAAAATACTCAACGACTCAGCATCCAGAGCCCTTTGAGGTAGAGAATTCCAAAGATTCACAACCCTCCGAGTGAAGAAATTCCTCCTCATCTCAGTTTTAAATGGCTGATCTGTACCTCAAGTCCATTTATCTGCCTTAGCTCCATATCCCTTGATAGCCTTACCTGTTAATTGTGCTTAAGTGGTGTATGCAGGTGGTGGGAATTAATTGGGGATGCTCTTGCTCTGATTATATATGGGAGTAGGCTGGGGAAGGGTTGCAAGCTTTTCTTGGGAGTGTGCAGTATGTAATGTGCGTCTGTGAATAAAGGCTTGCAAGCAAGTAAAGACTGGGCTCTAGTACTTTATCCTTCGCCACCTGGCTGTCTGACTTTTTACACTTATCTAACAAAATTCTATTGATGTTAGGCTTGGAAGCTCCAATTGTCCCAGCATCCACAGCTATTTGGGGCAGGGAAATCCAGATTACTACTACCCTTTGTGTGAAAAAGTTTCTCTGTACCTACCCTATCAAATTCTTTTAACATTTTAAACACCTTGATCAGATTACCCCTCAATCTTCTATACTCAAGGGAATACAACCAACTTATCTTCATAAATTTAACCCTCTAAGCCCCGGTATCATTCTGGTGAATCTCCACTGCACTGCCTCCAGGGCCAACATATCCTTCCTGAAGTGTGATGCCCAAAACTGAACGCAGTACTCATAATGGGGTCTGTACAACTAAAGCATAAAAGATCCCTAGGGAACACCACTTGTTTCATCCTGCCAATCTGAGTACAAACCCTTTGTCCACTCCCTGTCTCCTACCTCCCAACCAATTTCAACCCCAGTCAAAAAGCTACCTTCAATTCCATGAGCTGTCATTTTTGCCAATAACCTTTTGTGTGGAACCTTATTCAATGCCTTCTGGAAGTCCATATAGATAACATTCCTTTATCTACCTTATTAGTGAGCTCTTCAAAAATTCAACTAGTCAGACATGACTTAACGTTAATAAAGCAATGCTGGCTCTCTCTGATCAGGTCATATTTGCTCACATGCTCAGTCACTCTATCCTCAATACAGACTTTAGTAGCTTCCTCACAATTGACATTAAACTGACAGACCTATATTTACCAGGCTTCTCTCTCCCACCCTTCTTAAATAATGGAGAAACTAGCAATTTTCCAATCTAACGACTAACCTTTTAATAATTAAAACTAATGCTTCTGCAATTTCCTCACCTACTTTTTTTAATATCATGGGGTGGAAATAAGCATGTCCTAGAGATTTATCTATCCAAAGTTCTGTTATTGTCTCCATTACCTTTTTTTTTAGCTAATGTTGAATACAATTAAGTTCCTCCCCATGATTTTTAGTTTCCCTCCTACCACTGGTATCCTCTTCCTCTACTGTGAAAATTGACACAAAGTATCAGTAAATCTGTCATTACCCTGTTATCTATAACTGTATCACCTGCGTCTGTATAAGTGGAATTTTTGCTCTTACGGGGTATGTATTGGTATTGTACTAAATGCTTCAAAGAAAAAGGTAGAAGCAACAGTTGCTTCCTTAATACTTCAGACAGTTTGCAACACTTTTATTGCTATAAAAATACTGCTGTAAAACAGCATCTATCCAGTCTTGGCCTATGTCTGGGAATTAGGACATAGTGAGGCTGGACAGATATATAATAGATAAAATAAAGTTATGTCACAAAGCTAACTGCATGTAAGCCTGACGTGGAATGTGGTCCGCCATTTGAGAATGGTTATATGTGTGTGTAGTGAATCTCTTGAGGTACTGCTGACAAGTCAAATGACACATTGTTTTATAAGGCTTGCAGTGTCATATCAGACGATGTATATTATTCTGCTCCCAAGGTGGAACTATGTGATTTTGAGACCACAGGTCTAATTCTTAAGTAAACAAATCCTCAGGTCACAGTTTAATTATTATTTGGTGAGGGAGCCTCGCAGATGGAAAAATGGTTATGAAGTAAATCTTGGTGTTTTTTCCCTTTTTTTTTTAAGGACGAATGGATCTCCTGTGGCATCGCTCACAAGAAGTTGGAGGATAATAAACTTGTAAGGACAGTAGTATTTTAACTATGCAACGCCCAATAAATTATTCTGGTGCTTTAAGTGAGAGAGGTGGAAAAAGCATGGTTCAATTAAAATTGGTCAAACCTCAGAGAAAGAGCAGAAAATTGAAGCTCATCGACAGAAAGCATGCCTGCCAACCTGTGGGTTAAGGTGGTGAAAATTAATTAGCTCTGACCTCAATCTGATGTTGGTGGCTGTGAAATGACACTGCATTGTCCCTGGTAGAATCTTTGATTGGTGGTCTGCTGTGCTTTCCATCAGCTAAGGACTGCTCCATCTGCAAGCATGACACAAATTATCTAAATAGCAAAAATGGAATTAAAAAAATGCAGCATATTTTCTGTTGTAGCATATACAAAGACTGCATATCTTTGGTTTTTGAAAAACTCTAAAACTTTTGAGTCATAATGAAGCCACTTTAGTGGGGTTCAAGAGTTATGGTAATTGGATGTATAACAATTATTAAAACTCATTTAGAAAGTATAGCAGGTTGCGATATAACCCGACCCATCCCAACCTCCTCTTACACTGACTTTATTACAGTCATTAAGAAGCTATTTTTCTGTTTTATTCAATGACTCTTGTTTCATTTTTATGAAGTGTGCTGTTATGTACAGAGTAATGGATTGCAGTACTGATTTATTAATATATATACAATCCAAATGATTTTGGGTCAATCTGTACATGTGTTAGAGCAATAAAACTACATTTGCACCCAAGATCAACTAAGGTCTCAGCACAGCTGTAATTCATTCTTTGATTATTTAATCTATACATTTAAAATATTCCCCCTTCCAGCATTTAAACTGCTTGGTGATGGTGGTTGAGTAAGCTACATAACCCCACTTTTATACCAGTAGCAAATTTTGATACTGCACTCTCTATGCCAAGTCCAAATCACCTAATACCAAACATTGACCCCAGGGGTACACCACATCCAATCCTTCTCCAATCTAAACACCACCCAATTATCCTAACTATTTCCTGTCCATAGACCAAGTTTCTTGCTATGCTACCTGTACTATATTTCCTCTTGTAACATATGCCTGATATTTTCTAATAAGATTCTTGTGATACACTTACATTTACACTATATTCCCTTTATCTATTCAATTGCTCACTTCCTCGAAAAATTTGCCAAACAAGCTTTACCTTTAAGAAATCTATGCTGGTTTAACCCAAACATTTCTATATGCTTACTAATTTTATCTTGAATTATGGAATCTAAGAGTTTGCCAAAAACAATGTTAGAATAACTGGTTGAGTTAGCCAGTTTATCCTCCTCTTCCTTTTTAAGCACTGGCTATTTTCCAGTCCCACGGTACAAATATTCTTGGCCTCGTATTACACTGATTATCTGGTTGAGGCTGCTCAGGTTAATTTGACTTAAGTTAAATTAACATTCATTTAAGTTAAATGATCGATAGAATAAAGACTTGCATCTATTCAATGTGGAGCCACTGACTGATCTGAACTGGGTAACTGAACTGATCCACCTCCTTTCTAACTTTTCCTGCAACAAGCCCTTAACAATAATATCCACTTCAATAGTTTGGAGAAGATGCCTAACTGCATCTACAAAGACTGGTGAAATCATATCAAAAATACAAATGAAGGCAGCTATCACTTCACCCATACCTACATATAAAGTGAAGTTCTTTGAAATCTCTCCTTTAGGCGATTGCAGCAACCTCCAAAAACTTTATATACATTTACATTTAAGACAAATAGTTAAGTTTGCAGTTTCTTATCTGAAGTGTAAGAATCTGTCTCTCAGTATAACCAATATAATCTCAAAACAACCTAGCCTTAAAAAGCCACAGGCACAGGAAGACAGTGGGAAGAATGGGGTTGTCCCTTGGCTGGCTCCATGAGTTAGCAAGTGTCCTCTCAACCTCAGGGATCAGATTTTGCCCAAATAATGGAATTAAAGTCTTTTTTTTTCTACAAATAAAAGGCTCCTGGTTTCTCAATTTCCACACCTCAACCTTGGAGGAGAGATAAAAGGGGTATTTCCGAGCAGTCAGCTTAGACACAGATGTGGGGAAAGATGTAGGACAAAGTATTTACACCTCAACCAGGGTGGTTGTGGGGGCACTATAATTGGTCTCACTGTACCTGGTTTAAGAGAGGGAAAACACAAACAGGGTTCCTTCACCTGATTGCCACTCAGTGATTCCCTGTTGGGAAATGCGTACATATGGGGCTGGATTTTGCTACGGGGGCGGGTTGGAGGTGGGAAACCCACATTCGGGCTTGTTGTCCCGCCTCCATGGAGATGTGGCCAACCCACTGGATTTTCCTCTGATTGACCTTGTTGAGCCCGCCCTGTGGGCTCAGCAGGCCAATTAAGGGCCACCCGGCAACAGGTGACGTCAGAGATTGACATTTCATCTGTCAAAAGCTTTTGGCAGATGAAATATCAGTGTTTAACAGCTGTTTGAAGCTGTCAAGCACTGAAAAACTGCTAATTCAGCCTCAGTCCTTTCTCAGGATAACTTTAAAATCATTTTGCTGCCGAAACCAAGAAGCTGATTTTTTTTTTTTTTTTTTTTATATAAAATCGGAGCTTCTGTGGTTCTTGCAGCCGACTCCCGACACCGGAATGCAGGACTCCTGTAAAGGTAAGTAAAAGTAAGTTAAACTTATTTAAACACTTTAAACACTTGCAAAACACTTACCTTTGCACTCCTGCACCCCTCACTCACCTGAACACTGAGCATCTCGACCCCTCCAAGACCTCAGACCCACGTCCCGCCTCGAAAACTTTTCGTGGTTTGGAGCTGTCGGGAAGCCCACAAACCAGCAATAAAAATCGCGAATAGGCAAAAAACTACCTGTTAACAGGCAGTTTAATTGCCTTTAATCCCTTCCCGCCTCTGGGAGTCGGGTTCCAGCACTTGTCGGCAACCCGACTCCGATGAAATTGACATGGAGGCGGGTTGGAGGCGGGATGGGGTCGGGACCCCCGGATCTCCGATTTTTATCGCCCGCAGGCCTCCAACCCGACTCCAGGGGCTTAGGAAAATCCAGCCCATGCCGCCAGGTGAGGATAGGTTAGGCTCAAATGTGATGGGCTCCAGTGTCAATCAAATGACGTGCCAACACTCTCATTCTGGGCTCATGTATGAAGGATGGTAACTTGGGCTGCTGGTGTTCTTCGAACCATTTTCCAGCTCAATCATGGCCTTGAGGATGAGTGGAAAGCTGCAAAAAAATTAAGTGGCCAACCATCCAAAAAAATGTTTTATCTTCATTTAAAATATCCCTTTTAATGTACCTAATACAATCCACCTTTCGGATCTTAAGAGCTGAGCAATCATTCTTCTATAGCCACACTTGTCAATCTCACAATCGGTTAAAAGATCACTGAATTAACAGGTCTGCACTACCAAGACTGCAGTGCATACAAAATGCGAAACAAACTACATGTTCTCAATGTAAAAATGTCATGAAAATCCTTTCAGGCTTTCAAAGTATGTACATTTTTCATTTCAACAATCAAGTTAGCTTCTGAAAATTCCTAAGAACGCCAAAAGATAGAGTTTGAGACTTGCACAGAACCACAGACCATCCTGGGTTTAAATTGAAGTCTTGCAATGCCCTAAGCATTAACATATGGCTTCTCCCACTTAAAAGTATTACATTTTGGGAGGAAAAACAAGGAAGAGTGTATAACCTTAGTGGGGAAAATGCTGAAGGGTTTGGACCTAGTCTTGTAAAAGACCATTGTTCAGTGCCTTGAATTAACAGAATACTCCTGTGTCCAGAAGATAGAACTTTGCACCATAGACTAAGAGAAGGCTGCCGAACAGTAACACAAGTCACAGAGTTGTTAGCATTTTGTAAAATAGCAGTCCAAGCAGCAAGATAGCTAACAATAGATTAGCTCCCATCATCGTGCTATCAAACCTGCTACAGAATCCAATAAAATCTTAAAAACATACACCTTTTGATGTGATATTGGAACAAAGTATATCATAGGTGAAAGCCATGTGAAAGCACTTGGCTTGAGGAACTTCATGATAGCAAAGAAATCACATGTTGAAATGTCTTTTTTATAAGCAACGGTGAATCAACTACTTCACGAAATAAAATACATTATAGTAAACAGGAGATGGGAAAAAAAACAATCAACGTCATTTGGTACAGAGGTGCAGTTACAGAAACTGATGACTAGCAATTAATAACACAAAGTAAAACTCAGGACATGCAAGCAGGAGCAACAGAACAAGGAACAATTTGCTGGAGACATGAAAGGATCTAGAATTTCATAGTTTTGTTGGGGAAATACTGAACCACTTTCATAAGAACATAAGAAATAGGAGCAGGAGTAGGCCATAAGGCACCTCGAGCCTGCTCCGCCAGTCAATAAGATCATGGCTGATCTTGGATCTCAACGCCAATTTCCTGCCCAATCCCCATATCCCTTAGAGTCCAAAAATCTATCGATCTCAGCCTTGAATATACTCATCGACTGAGTATCCACAGCCCTTTGGGGTAGAGCATTCCAAAGATTCACAACCCTTCGAGTGAAGACATTCCTCCTCACCTCAGTCCCAAAGGGCCAACCCTTTATCCTGAGACTATGCCGCCTCGTTCTAGACTCTCAAGCCAAGGGAAACAGCCTTTCAGCATCTACCCTGTCAAGCTCTCTCAGAATCTTATATATTTCAATGAGATCACCTCTCATTCTTCTAAACTCCGGAGAATATAGGCCCATTCTACTCGATCTCTGCTCATAGGACAATTCTCTCATCCCAGGAATCAATCTAGTGAACCTTCATTGCACCGCCTCTAAGGAAAATATATCCTTCCTTAGGTACGGAGACCAAAACTGTACACAGTACGCCAGGTGTGGTCTCATCAAAGCCCTGTACAATTGCAGCAAGACCTCCTTACTCCTTGTACTCCAACATACCATTTGCCTTCCTAATTGCTTGCTGTACCTGCATGTTAACTTTGTCTTTCGTGTATAACGACACCCAAATCCCTCTAAACACCAACATTTAATATAATAAAAACAAAATGCTGGAGATACTCAGCAGGTCAGGCAGCATCTGTGAAGAGAGAAACAGAGTTAACGTTTCAGTTCTGACGAAAGGTCATCAACCTGAAACGTTAACACTGTTCTCTCTTCACAGATGCTGCCCGAGTATCTCCAGCATTTTGTTTTTATTTCAGATTTCCAGCATCTGCAGTATTTTCTTTTTGTACCAACATTTAATAGTTACTCACCATTTAAAAAATATTCTGATTTTCTATTCTTCCTACCAAAGTAAATAACCTCACATTTCTTCACATTATACTCCATCTGCCACCTTCTTGCCCACTCACTTAACCTGTCTATATCATTTTGCAGACTCTGTGTCCTCCTCACAGCTTACTTTCCCACCTAGCTTTGTACCGTCAGTGAACTTCGATACATTACACTCATTCCCTGCATCCAAGTCACTGGCCCTGAATTTGCGGTCGGAGGCGTACCAGAAGAATACGCCTCCGAACCGGAAAAAAAATCCGAACGTACCTGGTGTCTCCGGAGCTTTGGACTTTTCGGGTCCTGGGCCTGCAGGTGTACGCCTGCGTAAAGGCCCACGGATCCCAGGGGCACACATGGTTCGCAAGCATCCCTGGGGTTACATGGGCCCGGTCAACCTATCAAAAAGGGGGATTCCTATTATGCTTATGGGGATTCCATTTAAGTATGGAATCACCATAAGCATATTAGAAATCCCCAAATAAATATGAATTCACACCACTTAAATAAAAGTAAATGTTCTCATGTTCAAAATTAATTAAATAAAAATGTACTTTTGAAAAATAAAATTAAACATTTTAAAACAGGCCAAAATTTACCTAAACTAATTTTAAATGTATGTGTATGTTTTAATCATTAAAAAATTATTTCAACATTTAGTTTAACCCTTACGCTGGTAAAAGGCGGCCTTATGCCTGCTTTTACCAGGCGCAAAAGAGTTTCGTGGGCATTCTCTGGGCAGTAGTTGGACAAATAGCCCAACTCTGCGCCAGCAGTGTTTTTGCAGCAGATGCGAAGGATCTGTCAATGCGAAATTTGACATATTGCAAGTTCCAGGTTTGCGCACATGCTGAAACTCGGAACTTGCGGGGCCATTCTGAACACTTAGGACGGCATACACTGTGCATACGCCATCATCGGCCCCGTAAAATAAGTAGCTGAACTTGAAAATGCTGAAATCAAGGCAAACCTGGTTAAATAGGCAATTAAGGCAGAAGAGGAAACTACTGGTTACAAGAAAGTGCAAAAAAAAAATGGATCACTGACAGAATATAGAAGCTGGTAGAAAGAATGAAGGTTTGAAAAATGAAGCTGAAAATGTCATGATCTAGAAAAAAGGAAATGAAAGTTAAAAAATTGTACAGAAATGAGGATAAGGGAGACAAAGAAAGCTCAAGAAATTATGAGAACCATTGCCCAAGAGGCAGAACAAGCAATAGATGGAGTGGGGAGAGAGAACGCAGACTCAAACTATATATACCTGATTTAAAAAAAATCTTCAGACAGAGATGGTTCCCTATAAAAGAAAAGGTTGACTTTTGACTGAAGAAAGTAAGTCAAAGTGAAACAGTGGGCTGAAAATTCAAGAAGTCACGAACAAACCTGAACCATAAAAGGTGAAGGGTTCCAAAGAAAATAATAACAGAAGGGCCAAGTCAAGGAAGCCATGAACAAGTTAAAAACTAAAAGGTACCAGGAGCTGAAAAGATAATACAGAAAATAATCAAGAATAGCAGAGACCTCATAGCAAAAGAGACAATGCATTTATCAAATATGGTATCGGAACAGGAAGAGAATACCAGAGACTGGGAAAAAGCAAAAAATGGAGATCTCCAAACAACAACAACTGAAATGGGGTGACTTTCCATCAGTCCTAGGAAAGGGATCTAACAATGCTTTGACCAAGGCTCCAGACAAGAGAATGTGTAATCAGGCTAGGTTTAGAAATGGAAAATAATGTATAGATCAAATCTTTGTACAGTACTCTTAATATGGTAATGCATATATGAATAAACAGGATTTCAGTTTTATTAACTCGTTAATTTTGAGAATTCATTGATAGCCTAGATAGGTTTATATTGTGGCAAATTTCACACTATTATGGATATCCCCAGAAGCGCAACATCATTAAGGAATTTTGTGATGGAATGGAATGTTGCAAGAAAGTGGAAAATGCAACACATTAGATTGAAATAAAAACTGGTGTCCAGCATGAATGTGCCTCTATTACAGGAAATTTTGTGATATCCGGCACCGACGTGTTGCCGATCTATCAAAACTGCCGGACATACAAAGTTAATGTTGAAGCATACGGAGGTTTTCATCTCCGTATCTGACAACAAGCACTGTTGCTTAGCAACAGCTTCTAAAGAGTCGGCTGCAGCTGCAAGCGTCTCTAGCTGAAGCTGTTGCTATAGCTACAGACCTTGCAGTGCCTGACTGGGGAAAAGAAAAGAACGAGATCTAAAAAAACTTATAGAAAACGGCTCCTGATTTTTGCCGTTAGATTGAGTATTCCGGACATACAACCTCCGGATAAACCAAAGTTTCCTGTATTTGGGCTAGCAGTCACCCAAATAATGCTAATAAAGAGGAGGAAGCAGACTGAGATAGAGGAAGTAAACAGTAAAAGAACTAGATTTTGTAGATGATTAAAGTGCAATTGTCAAAAAACAGAAGAAACAATGCAGAGGAAAAGACAAGATCAGAAAATAAGTCAGACTAAATATCTCTGAGATCAAAGATCCTATGTAGTTGGAATAGAGGACAGCAAAGCTAATCAAGTTTGGAGAAGATACTACAAAACATAGGCCACTTCATCTTTCTTCAAAGTGCAATATGAAACAATGATAATATTGGAAGACAGTCATCTGCTTTGCCAAATCTAGCGGTTAGTGCTTTTAAAGACTGCGTAACATCTGCAGAAATATTACATGCCTCAAAACAAAGCAACAGCAATGTCACATCCACCTTGTTATGTACCACTAAACTTGGCCAATGACAAAGGCTATCAAGAAGAAATCTGAAGCTTCTGACAACAAATGTCTGTGCAAGATACTCAGGATAAAGCGAAGAGCAAGACAGTTAGAGAAAGAACAATGCAACTACCAGTAAACAACTTCTGAAACAAAAATACAACAATTGATTAGGTAAATTGGTCAGGATGCAGGACTCCAGAATACAGTACCAAGCACTAAAATTATCAGCCAAAGGGAAAAGGGAAATGAAAATCCATAACCTAACAAAGCACTGTAGAAAGAGATCTCCTAGAAGTTGACCTCATCTGGGAAGAAGCGTTATGTCCAGCCAAAAATGGCAAGTAATGCTGCTGGCCATGTACACAATGGGCATTACAGCATCCATTTGCAGGGAGACCAACTGTTAATTAATAATTCTTGGAATAAATTGAATAAATTACTTTGATTTCCATAGCAGATTAGATATGCTATTCCTTGTGTTCTGCCTAAAGATTAAAATTTACCAGCAATTTCAGAAGATTACTTTATGCCTGCACAGATGTCTGCCATTTTTTTTGTAGAAAGACCCTTATATAAAAAATTAAAGTGACATTGTTGAGATTTGTTTTAAAATGTTAATGAAAGGCACTGAAGTAAAAGGGCAACTCTTTGATTGACTTACATCCATGCATAATACTATATAAGTACACAAATAAATGTGAGTGAAATGTTACAAGTTCTTCATCTCAGTTTAGGCTGTTCCCACTGCCAAAGCTGTACATTTCCAGTGTCAGAAAAATGTTGTTTAAAAATTAATGGTGATCGTTCCCCAAGACGATCCCCATCAACCTTCGTATTGATCATTTAAGATAAAACAGCAGTTGGTGGTGTACCTGGAATGTATTAAAATGTGTTTCACAAAAAAACTGTAGTGCTCAGTTTTCACTATTTCTAGGATGTACATTTTTAAAATCACAATTATCTAGAAAATTAATTTAATGAAAATAATTCTTTCTAAAAATCAATTTATTTTTATCTTAATTGATTTTTTTCAGATTAACATCCCTGCAGTCCGCCTGGATTTGATACCTTCTGCTGCCAAGAGGTCAAGTCCCACAACTCTGCTAATGCCTCTTCTGACAAAATGCTAAAAAGGTAAGAGAAACCATCCAAGTTGGACTACCCACTTTAATTTTCTCTTCAGCGGTGAGACGACACAACTTCTACTTGGGATCTCCCCACTCAACACATTGCAGCTCAGGCTGAACTTGAGCAGAGTGGGGAATCAAAGCTGCATTTTCTCACCCCGTGGCACTGAACATCAGTGCTCCAATGTTTCACCTCACCATGGTGCCAGGAATTTTTTTTTAGCACTTTCATTGTATGAAAGGAGACTTGTTGCCAAGCAGCCTCCTTCAGTCTAGAGAATACAGCGTTGTCTATGCGCTTTTCCACAACCGTATTATTTAGCAATTTAAACTTTTCTATAGCATACCATTTCTATCAGCTAAGGATTATTCCACCAAATCAAGGGCCCATTTTATAAATTTGAGATGGAAGGGGCTATTCTTTCAACTGTTCACAATAGTTGATCAAGTCCAAGAATAGCAGCAATCAATATCATCAATTCAGTTGGCACTGAAAATAAAACCCCTGAATGTCACCAATAAAACTTAATAATTCTGATAAGTATTTCATTACCAAGTGGTAAAACCTGGCTCTAATACGCAGAATTAAAATGAGAACATTTGCTAATCTGAATTCTTTCAGTTCTTCTACTTACAATTAAAACAGATCAAAACAACTGCTATTCCGATTCAAAAGCCACCAGAGCAAAGTTAACACTGACCCCAGGGGTATCTGCACAGTTCTCACGAGAGGAGCCCACAGAACATCTAGTAAGAGACGTCCGAGCATGTTGCATTTGAGGAGATAACATCTGTAAGCTATTTGTCCTAGCAGGCATTCCCTGTCCCACACCTCCAGAGCTAACTTCAGATACTTGTTTCCTTGGGATATACATAGAGTGTCTCTGCGAACGTGGTTTGGAAGCATAAGGACTGGGATAATTTAGGTCATAAGGAAAAGACTCATGTGGAGCAGACACTGAATGCGAATGACCCCCTTCAAGATGGCTAGCAGGAACTTTTAGCTCTTCTTCATTTGTTGAGTGTCTTGTGGCTGGTCTGCGAGTCTCTTGGCCTTTACTTATAGCAGGCGGATTTTGCACTGGCCTGTTTTCATTGGGTCCAGTTGATAGAGTATTGTTTGAAGCATTGAGTTCCAAGCAACTTGAAGGGAAATACCTAGATGTCTGATCCTCCCCATGCATTTTCATGTCACTAAGGTTTCCAACTGACCTCGAATCACTCAATGTCCTGTAAGTTTTGGATGGTGTTAAAACTGCTGGGTTCTTTGACTGCTGAGATACAGAGCCTTGTATTGGTTCTATGTAACTGTGACGATTGGGTTTTTCAATTGGCAGAGTTCCAGTTTTATTTTGTGGCATTTCTACAAATGAATGTCGATTCTGCTGAGTTTTTGCATTAGGTTTTAAGTATTTTGCACCTGGGCCTTCTGCAACCTTTTGATCAGCTTGGAAATCAGTTTTAGTCTTAGAATGTGCTTCCTTGGAGGCTAGTCGTGGGCTGGGAAGAAGTGGTAAATTAGTGTTGTTTAAATCCTTGTTACCAGAGAGATTCTGTTTAGTCTGTTGGTAGTCTGGCGAGGGAATGAGGATTGGACTGAGTGGAGCTGAAATTTCATTAGAAAAGCCATCATGCGGAGTGTTGTCATCTCCTCGCTTAAAATTGACACCAAGATTCTGTTGATCTCGGCTATCTGATCGAGTTGACAGAGATGTACTTTTGCTGCCATGATTTCTGCAAAACAAAGAAAACAACATCTTTGATTACTGAAGAATTTTTTTGTAGTAATGATTAACCTCAGTACTTACCAATTAAGTCCAGTTTTGCACAAATTGCAGAACTACAACTTCCAGCTCCCAAATTGGAGACAATTTCCACAGTTAAATGCAGAAATCTGGAAGTTGCTGTCCGATTTTCCCTGCTCCTCCACAAGCTGCACTGCACCAGTTTCTCGCCAATAGACTCAGCATTGAAATCCATGTAAGGGTGTGAAGTTGCTCTACTTACCCACTAGTTATCCATTAAACACACTAGAAAGAGATAGGGCTGGTGCATTCAGGTTTAAGTGAATTTTTAACGGTGTGATAAGTCTTCATTACTGCCAAATAACACCTCTGGCACTGGAAATTTAATTACAAGCGTGGAGTCTCATTCCTTCAGAATTTAATTGTTACAAATTTTTTTTTTTTTTATAAATTGAAATTTAAAAAAAACTTTGCTGTCTCTTATCTCTCTCCCTTAATCTCATCTTTCTTTCCCTCACTTAATTTTGCTTTCTGTACATGACGTTACAATAAATTAAAGATTCTAATTTATACTTCCTGGTTTAGATACTGCGGGTCTCAGTGAGGATTCTTCAATCTGATTGGTTGAAGAGACACACTGTTGCTTTCCCTGCTCTCTCACACCATACATCCCCTGAAGGCGGCGCTGCGCTGGATCAGACGCCAAATTACAGAAAGTTGCCGCTCAAAAGCCCGCAAAAAGTCTGGGCAGCTGTAAGCGTAGTGAACGGTGAGCGACGTTCCTTCGCCGCTCACCGCAAAATCCAGACCATTAACTTGGTTACCCTCTCCACAGATGCTGCCTGACCTGCTCAGTGTTTCCAGCATTTTGTGCACTCAGATTTCCAGCATTTTTGATTTTGTGTTAAGACATTCAACATCAATTTTATTTAATACTATACAACAGCACCAGCTTTGAAGACAGGAGGGCAGTATTTTCATACAACATATTTAAAGGCTTAGAGAAATATTTTTTTTTCAAAATACTGCAGGACTTTGAAAATAAATTTTACCCATTTCATTATGCAGTTCAATGCCCAGGTAACGTCAATCTGCTATATGGCTGGATCTATGGTGGGACAAAATAATTGGTATAGATCGTTCAAAGCTTGTGCTGCTAAAAATTTATCCCGCATTTGATGGCATCACAAAAACAAAAAAACACACGTGCAATGTAACTACTTGCACTTCTTCCACAGTCAGGATGATTTTTTTTTCTAATCCAGATAAACACTGTGCCTTCTACAATTTTCAGATTACATTCAACAGCAACTTGGATCTATATAGCGCCTTTAACGTAGAAAAAGTCTTAAGGAGCTTCACAGAGTCATAATCAGACACAAACAGACGCCAAGGCAAAGGACATATTAGGAGAAATGACTAAAGGCATGGCTGTCAATGGTGGGGCAGAGAGGGGGAGGGATGCACAAGAGGACAGAGTAGAAGGAATGGAGAGTTCTGGGCAGGTTGTATTCCTGGAAAATGTTACAAAGATAGGGAGGGGCAAAGCCACAAAGGGGCCTATGTTGGCATCTATTTTTGTCTGATTACGACACTGTGAAGCCCCTTGAGACTTTTTCTACGTTAAAGGTACTATATAGATCCAAGTAGTTGTTGAATGTAATCTGAAAATTGTAGAAGGTTCAGTGTTTATCTGGGGGGGCGGGGGGGGGTGATGACAGCTGTTTGAAAAGGAGACAGTACCTGAGGGGAGGGGATCATTTTCAACATCAGCTGGCCAAAAAGCAAAGTTGGGTGGTGAGTATTTTAGTGGGAATGGGGTCAAGGGAGCAGGAGGTGGCTTTCACAGAAGTTGAGCTTTGAGAGGGCATTATGGGAGATAGGAGAAAAAGTAGAGAGGGACAATGGTTCAGGGCTAGGGCAGGGGGGAGCCTTGGGAGAAGTTTTGCAAGGGGAGTGGGGAAGCAACAGCAGAGGTAGCTGAATGAATGGTCTCAATTTTGTGACAAAGAAATTCATGAACTCCTTGCACATGTTGGAGGTGAGGGTGGAGGGGACAGTGGAGAGGGGTTTAATGAGATTGTTAGTAGTGGAGAAAAGAAGCTGGGATTATCTTGGCTCTCCCAAGATAATCCTATAGTGTGCAATTTTGGCAGAGCAGCACGAGGCCTGATAATGTTTGAGGTGGTCCAGAAAGCATTGGTAATGGGTGGTTAAACAGAGGCACAATGGTATTTCTATAACAATACATTATTTTTACCTGTTTTCTACGTGATGAGGTTTTCTTTTAACTAACCGAGATGGGGAAGAGCCACTAGATCTGTCCAACAGTCTCTGAGTCTGGAATACAGTGTGGTTTAAGCACTGTTCCGTTAGGTATCTTTCAGATGGATTCAGTTTCAGCAAATTCTTTGAAGAAAAAAAACCAAGATTGATAATAAAAGTTTATCCACACAGTGTAATCTAAAAAAGGTAGTTAATTTTTTTGTCCATGGTATGTACCCGGAGGTATCGTTTGTTTATTAATTTTAATTGAAAAATACACACTACTTACAAGAGTCCTTCGGAACAGATTATCTTAGTGAGTATCCATTAATGAAGAAGCAAACAGAATATGGAAAAAAAACTGGAAACCAAGGTTCACTTTCTTTACAACCATTATGCAACAAGATTGGCCAGAACTATGTCCACTGCAAAATATTTAATCAAATGCCACATCACAGTTTCATACCTTCATAAGGTCTAGCATAACTCCACTAATAACGCCCAGGTATCTTCTTTCCAGAGTCTGAGGGTGGTTTACAGCAGGGAACTATAAGCAGAAGGGTCAACTAATCATATTTATGCAAGGAATAAAAACATACAGCCAAATATGTATGTTTTAAATTGGATCTAAATAACTTAGCACATTTCATTTTTTTGTTAAAAACTACCCAAAATAAATTATGCAATTATTGAAAGCCAACCATCTAACAACTAAATAGGGCTGTCAATTAATCGAAGTCAACTTAATTTTTTTGAAGATTATTTTTTTTTTTTAAATGGCATTAGTTGCAGAATTTACGCAGAGTAAACTTTAAACTCATATTACTACAAATGGCAAACTGGTCTGTTTTTCCAGGAGT
Source organism: Somniosus microcephalus (assembly GCF_052327205.1). NCBI lineage: Eukaryota > Metazoa > Chordata > Chondrichthyes > Squaliformes > Somniosidae > Somniosus > Somniosus microcephalus. The sequence continues at coordinate 22,557,351 of NC_141000.1, read as the reverse complement.
CATGGTTGTTTAGCTAGCTAAAGAAATGTTACACGTTCCAATTTATGAATTCCTGCTTATGCTCAGAATTGCTTTACGGGAACAGCTTGCACAGCGGTTTCCTCCAGGTGTTCACTGGACCCAATCAGACAAGTTATTCTGATCAATGGGATTACGAAATTCTTTGATAAAAGTGTTCTAACCATATATCATAGTATTTATTAGGGTATCAAAATATATAATGAATGTGCCAGCTGGAAACTCCAACTCCCATCATGCTGCACCTTCCCATATTAACACCAGTGCTGGGAAGACAGGCTGCAGGTAGTTGGGGGCTGCTGGTGACCAAGCACAGACTTGTATCCTGATCTTCTGTTTCTTTATGGAATCGTAGAATCACACAGCACAGGAGGCGGCAATTCGGCCCATCATGTCTTTGCTGGCTCTTTGAAAGAGCTAACCAGTTAATCGCACTCCACTGTTCTTTCTCCATATCCCTGCAAATTGTTCCTTTTCAAGTATATATCCAATTCACTTTTTAAAGTTCCTACTGAATCTACTTCCACCGCCCTTTCAAGCAGTGCATTCCAGATCACAACAACTCACTGTGTAAAAAAGGTCTTCTCATCTTCCCCCTGGTTCTTTTGCCAATTATATTAAAACTATGTCCCCATGGTATCTGCCAGTGGAAACAGTTTCTCCCCATCCACGCTATTAAAACCCCTCAATTTTGAGCACCTCTATTAAATCTCTCCATAACCTTCCTTTATCTAAGGAGAACAATCCTAGCTTCTGTAATCTCACATGACTGAAGTCCCTCATCCTTGGCACCATTCTAGTAAATCTCCTCTGCACCATCTCCAAGGCTTTGACATCCTTCTGAAAGTGTGATGCCCAGAATCAGACACAATACTCCAGCTGAGGGCTAACCAGTGATTTATGAAGATTTACTTTTGTACTCTGTGCCTCTATTTATAAAGTCAATGATCCTGTATGTTTTTTTTTTAAAAACAGCCTCCTCAATTTGTCCTGTCACCTTTAAAGATTTGTGCATGTGAACCCCCAGGTGTCGCCATTCCTGTACCCCTTTTAATACACCATTTAGTTTATATTGCCTCTCCTCATTCTTCCTACCAAAATGCATCACTTCATACTTCTCTGCATGAAATTTCTTGTGTCATATATCTGCCCATTTCACCAGTCTGTTTATGTCCTCCTGAAGTCTGCTCCTATCCTCCTCACTATTTACAACATTTCCAAGTCGTGTGTAATCTGCAAACTTTGAAATTATGACCTTTATACCCAGGTCATTAATATATATTAAATAGAGCAGTGGTCCTAATACTGACCCCTGGGAACACCACTGTATACTTCCATCCAGTCTGGAAAACCAACCGTTCATCACTACTCTCTGCTTTCTGTCTCTCAGCCAATATCGTATTTACACTGCCACTGCCTTTTAATCCCAGAGACTTCAATTTTGCTAACACGTGGCACTTTATCAAATATAATCCATATAAATCCATATACAATATCAACTTCATCAACCCTCTCTGTTATTTCAACAAAGAACTCAATCAAGTTTGTTAGACATGATTTGCCTTTAACAAACCCATGTTGGCTGTCATTTATTCTCCCAAGCGACAATTAATTCTGTCCCAGATTATGGTCTCCAGAAGTTTCTCCACCACCGACATTAGGCTGACTGGCCTGCAGTTACCCGTTATGCCTCTCCCCTTTTTTTGAACAGGAGTGCAACATTTGCAACCCTCCAGTCCTCTACCACCACTCCCATATCCAAGGAGAATTGACAGATTGTGGCCAATTCTACACTTACTTCCCTCAGCAACCTCTGATCTATCCCATTTGGACCAGGTAACTTTTAACCAATTCATGTGTTAACAATGAACTTACGCTCAATATAGGAGGTGACGGAGAGGAAGGGAGCGATACTGTAAAACACAAGCTGACAAATGGTAGTTTTTATTTTTAAATCCTTTTTTTTCTAAATTCAGGACTTGCTTCATTTGCGGAAGGAAGTTGTCCAGATTAAAATGTATTTTCAATTGATAAGTCAATGTACAGATGGTACTGAATCTTTATGGTGTGTACTTGTCTGTGCTTGCTTTTCAGATACACACCTTGGTATTTAACCTGCTGTTCCTGTACGTGAGCTGTCAGCTGGTGTCTGTCTGTAAATAACAGGACTTGCCTGAATCTGTGAGCCTCACACCGCTTACACAACATGGCTGGATGCTGTAGTATGTAGGAAAGACTTGCATCTCTTTATTTACATTGTTGCAAATACAAGAAAAAGAAAAAGGATGTTTGCCAACCAGACTTTTGGCAGCAGGTGTAATATGGTGCATTCCAAAGCCAGATGATGGCAGACTAGAATGAAAGGCTTTTAAAACACGTGGTTTTTTTTAAGCATGCAAGTATTTGTGCTCTATGATCCCCAACACAACAGAGCAGAACTGTGGGGGTATTGACAACAACATTCTTCAAAAAAGTGAGTATTGTTATTGCTTTGGTGCTTATATATGTAAGATGCACATTAATAGACAGTGAATTACAAAAATAAACCCATAAAGTTGTGTTGGGCTGATAAGTCAGTCGTCCTGCCCTTTATTTTGTGTTTTTTTGTAATTAAAAATCTGACAATATTTAGGTTGTGCTGCATTTTTTGAGTTTTCAGATATAATGATTCAAAAAAGTTTCTGATGTTCTCTTCCACAATAAGTAGTTTGTTTGTGGTGTGTGTTGTTTTTGATGACAAGAATAGAATCAGTAATAATACAAACCTGAATGAGATGGATGCATCAACTGTATTAATTAAATATGCAATTAAATCCAAGATTCACAGAATAAAATTGTAATTGATTGAGATTATTTTTTTAAACCGACTGGCAGCCCAAATAGCTACATAAAGGAATTTGTGACAAACTTTTTAACGAAATGTTTGTCTAAATATATATTACAGTTTCAATGATATTTGTGTAAAGTAACAAGCCCAATGAATATAATCCAACTCTTTCCAAATTGCAGTTAGAAAATTATATCTTGAATTTGAAGTATTTGATCAGAACTGTCTAGCTTATAGTCTTAATAAATATATTTATGGTAATCTTTGCATAGCAGACTCTGTGTGTCTTGAATCTTAGTTTGACTTCAATATTTTTAAACACTGTACCCGCAGGCCGTGAAAACGAGGATTACTATAAAAGAGTTTCATCTGCTCAGGTGGCAGTGGTCCCAATACTCTCTGGATTGTGTAAAGCTGATCTATTTCACTTTCTCCTGGAAAAAGTGGTTGTCCATCACTTAGTTCTCCAAGAATGCAGCCCACAGACCACATGTCGACAGCCTTTCCATATGGAGCTCTGCAAAGGAAGAGAAGAAAAACAAAATACAAACAGAATAATTAATTTTGTGTCATATTACAAAAATATAGCTTTTCCACTTTTTTTTTTTGCGGGGGGGGGGGGGGGGGGGGAGAGAAAGAGAGAAGAGAGGTTGCCAAGATAGTAAACATTGCAAAAACTTCTGAACTGTAACATTCTGAAATCTAGTAATTCATAACTGCCATTTTTACTTAAATATTTCATTTTTTTTTTTTTTAAAAAGGATTTAAAGTCATATAAAGTTTTATTGATGGGAAATTAACAGTGTCTAACAGTAATGCAGAGTGACACTACAACAGTGTAGCGTGGCCAGAGAAGCCCTGAGATATATACAGTTAAAATATATCTGCTTGTCATAGTCAGTGAAAATATAAACCAGCTAATCCATACTGTGCATTGATTTCCACTTATTAGCAAATCCCAAATTAGTTAAATTAACATCTTCAACTGACCATATATGAACAAATCTGTGGCACTGCAAACTTTTGTCGTATTTCACAATAAGTGGCCGGTGGGGGGGGGGGGGGGATGGAAATGGGAAAAAAAATTAATTGGTCCAGTCGTCAAATTTAAATAAATACAGCTTTGGCTGCACTAAATATAAAAATACCGATCATGTAAAAGAATAAAGTTTATGTAACTTGTCATTGAAGTCATTAAACTTGTACCCAATAAAAAGAATTTGGGACGGGAGTCAAATCACGGCATCCCGAGCCACCATCGTTTGAAATAAACTGTATTCTACTGCATCATCCTCACGCTTCCATAAATTCGAATAACGCACCATTATATAAGGAATAACCATGTGACTTCAACACACTGCCGAGGAGGAATAGCTTTTCAGTTTGAAGCAATATTGAGCAGAATCACAACAAGTACTGTCTGTTTCCCTTTCATGCAAGTTGCTTGCTTGTGACTAATCTTTTGTTAATTTTCAGTATTAAATGAATGGCTTGGTTATCAGCTGGCTATCTTCTCCTGCTTTTATATTGGGTTTAATGTCATGAGAGGCCTGCTGATTCCTGAAATGTCAGTCTCTCACAGCTGGTGGCAACTCCAAATTAAACTTGTTGAATTCACTAAGCCAGCTGTTGGTAGATATTTTTTCCACTGTCTTCCTGGGTTTGGAAAATCTGGAAAGTTACTTTAGAGGTTGCCGTTGGCTGCATTAGACCCCCACGCATTGGGAGACGGTGGCCTCAACACTCCATTAAACCTAATATAAAAGCGGATTTTCTCTCCTACCACACAACAGCGCCCAGAAAAGCAGCTCTGAAAGGAAAACAAAAGACCATGGTGAAGAAAGATATTATAGATATTGACACCAAGATTGCTCATCCTTAATGAGTCATCTGGTCAAACTATTTCAATATATACAGGAGTTTTGTTCTAATATAAAACATACATCATTTCTCAATGAAACCTTATTGCGCCCCTGCCTTTTGTCAAAATTGCTTAGAAGAACTGCCCCCCAATTGCAATAGGATGCATGAAAAGTTTATCCAGAGAGCTTTGTGTAGGGCACACAAGGGTGGGGGAGCAGAAAGACCTGCTGTAGCTCGCCATTAAAGGGGAAGTTGTGGTGGGGACAGAAAAGTTGAGTACTTGTTCACAGTGGTACAGTAGTGCTTTATTTGATGTTGAATCTTTGTCTTCCTGATACCAGCAAATGTCTTTCACAGCTGCAATCAGGTACCAGAAGCCTTTGTGACTGCACTGACTCAGTCAATGATCTCACTCCATGCAGCAACATATGTACCATCACATGCAAAGCAAATCCTGAATTAGGATTAGTAAACAGTGAAGAGGTGTTATGCTAGGAGTACTTGCTTTTCAGTGTAGGATCATTTAAGTCTCAAAACCATTTCAATATGTCGCCCTCAATTCTAATTTGTTCACAGTTCTTAGCCATCCAGCTAAACTAGTAAGGAATACAAAATAGTGCTTATGTTGTCCATCACATAATTACAGAAATGTTCCATAGGTTTCTAAAATGAAAGAGAGATGTAGTGCAGATTTTGAAAAAATATTTATATAAAATAAATTCCTCTTTCTTTCATATTTTTTCCTGGTTTCTCAGAAGATATGTCCTGCAAGTAAACCCCTCCCCAATGCTGTGTTGATGGATTTGTCAAGAACAGCAGAGTTCTAATATTAATTGGGGACTTAAAATCAACTGGCTTTCTGGTCTACCATAGTCCTCAAAAGATTCACTTTGTAGTGAATCTTAGAATAATTCACTGAGTTTCCCAATATTTTAGGAAATTTCAATTTGTGTTCATTTCACTTTTAACAAATCCACTGAAGCAATTTGATATTTTATAACAATGTACCAAATGACAATTGTGGAGTAGCTCAACAACTTACCCAAGCAGTAGCTCAGGTGAACGATACCACCTGGTGGCCACATATTCTGTGTAATTCGCATTGCTGCCCTCTGACAAGTTCCGAGCAAATCCTGTTATTGCAAGAAGCCAAAAATGTGAGCATGTTATGTCTTAGCAAAGTCTCCAGATGCTGAAGATAAATATTTAACATCTAAAAAGACTTCATGTAAATGCTCTTTAAAAAAAAATTAAGCATTTAGGGTTGCCACCAGGATTTCAGTCAAATGTAATTGTGGTTGCCAACTGCAAAACTTTTTCCTACAACTTTGCCGAAGAAAATTTGTAGTTTTGCTCATTCTCAAAAGCCATTTTTTGTTTAAAAGTCATACTTTTACTCATTGAATATTATACATTTTAGTCAAAAACCTTACTTACTTTAGGGCAGATGAGGAATGTGGCGGGACAGGATTGAAAACGGAGAGGGGAGTTACAATAGAGGTTGTCTTGCTTACTTAGGTTAGGGATTCTTACATTTTGCATGTATGGAATCTTACTTTCAGCATATATGGGGGGGGCTCACATTTTTATTATGGAGATTCCACATGTTGCGTATGATATGTATGGAATCACTTTTTACATGTACGGGGTCTTTTTTTTTTATATCTATGGAGGTCATCATATTTTGTATATATTAAGTTGCATTTTGTGTACATTATGCACAGGGTCTTGTTTTTACATATATGGAAGTTTCACTTTGTTTGCATGGATGGGATCTCTCATTTTGTGTGCATTGGAGACATGAAGTGGGTTTTGATGTTGGTGTATCCAACCCCTAGCTCCAAAAGGTTTGACATTCCTGCTCTAAGTACAGAACTTAATTAAACTCCAACTGATCACCTATGCATACAGTGACCATCTAGTATGTCTGGAATCAGAATGAAGGTCATCAATGGCACTGATATCGTAGGGAAGGCACCAAAACAATTAAATTCAAGTTGATGAAATTAAAAGACAGACAGTCAGCCTACTTGAAGGAGGAGAAACCTGAAGACGGATGTTCACATATCATCGCTCACTATGACAGATCAATAACTGGTGGCAATAATGATGGCCCAGGAGATATCTGCAGAATGGATTGACCAAATCTGCCTCCTGCCAAAGACAGCAGAGAGCCACAGGTTAATCAGGCAACAGATGAATAGATTGGGAGGGCGAGCACACGACAAAAGAGGAAAAAGTAAAAAGAAAATATTTGCAGTTACACACCCATCCTGCAGAAATATAAGTATTGAAATACATCTTCCGATTAGGCACTTCACAGCCTTCCGGACTCAATATCGAGTTCAACAATTTCAGATCATAACCTCGGCCCCTTTTACATTTTTACTTATATTTTTTATCCACACCTTTGTCTTGGCCGGCCTCCCCACCACCCCCGCCTTTTTTTTCTCTCTCCCACATGGCAGCTGTCTCCCATTCTGCCAGAACATTTCACACCTAATCTATAGCCGTCTTTTGTCTCCACTAGTCCTATCACCATCTCGTCTCGTTTTGAATACCTCTTAATGTCTCTTTTTTGTTCTCTCCCAGCCTGGCCTCTTAATCTATTTCATTTCCTGTGCTTCTTTAGTCTTGACAAAGGGTTTTCACCCGAAACGTTGACTCTATTTTCTCCCCACGGATGTTACCTGGCCTGCTGAATTTTTCCAGCATTTTCTGTTGTTATTTCGGATTTCCAGCATCTGCAGTATTTTGCTATCGTAAGTATTGAAATAGTTCATTACTATGATTACCGATCTCTGCTCAGGACCCTTTGATTTTTTACCCCATAAAAGGAGTGGCTTCCCTAAAGGCTCAGCAAGATTAACTAGTGAATACCTGAATCGAACAGACCAGGAAAGTCTTAGGTTCAATTCCTGGTCACTCGGCATGGTAGCAGAGGATGCCTGGTACCCATGGAACCATATAATAGCAAAATACTGCGGATGCTGGAAATCTGAAATAACAGAAAATGCTGGAAATACTCAGCAGGCCAGGCAGCATCCGTGGAGAGAGAAACAGAGTTAACGTTTCAGGTCTGGGACCCTTCATCAGAAAAATGATGAAGGGTCCCAGACCTGAAACGTTAACTCTGTTTCTCTCTCCACCCATGGAACCATACCCTGGCAAAACGTCAATTTCTTCAAAAGAGAGGAGAGAAAATTGATGAAGAGGAATAATAAGTGAAAGTGCTTCTGTAAGGACTCCACATTCACTGCCATCAAGCTGGTTTGGACAGCGGCCAGGGAAAAAATGTGCTTTAAATGGAAACTTGGTAAATTAACTTTAATCTCTGCTCTGTTCCGGCACTGCATGAATTTCCAGTAATGTCACACTGTCTGGTGCAGCTGTGAAATTTTCTCAATAAATTTAATGACTATTTGTTGCAATCCTTTTCTTCCTCCCCCTTGTTACATGGCCACGTTGGAACCTTACCCAGTGTCTGGCTGGCTGCTGCCTAGGCTGAAAGCCGCCTAGAATACATTCCCCTCTGTATGTGACTTTCTACACACAAACACCTAGTTACCTCTATTGACATGATGAAGTAATGCAAAAATGGAAGTTGGGGGAGATCGACAGGCAGATATATGAAAATCCATAAAGGGCTGTCATTTCAGCATAGAGTGAAGCATTTAAAATGAAGCAAAATGTATGCCACAAAGTAAATGTATCAGGCCACCAAGCATTTTTTCCTAACAGTATATTAGGCCTGATAGGCTTCAAACAGCTGGGGACATGACTGGAATTGAATCCATCTGTTTCAACTTTATCAGCCTTGCACATTTATACTCTACATTCAAAACAATTAGAATATCGTTATTTTTCCTCCAACAGTTGTAACAAATGCAGCAATTCTAAAGCTACAGCAACATGCATCTTCTTCAACGATAGCAAAATACTGCAGATGCTGGAAATCCGAAATAACAACAGAAAATGCTGGAAAAACTCAGCAGGCCAGGCAACATCTGTGGAGAGAAATTAGAGTCGATGTTTCGGGTCTAACCCTTTTTCAAAACTGGAAAGAAAATGAAATAGATCGAAAGGCAGGGCTGGGGAGGGAACAAAAGAAGTGAATAGACATTAAGAGGTATTTAAAACGAGACGAGATGGTGATAGGACTAGTAAAGAGACAAAAGAGGGCTCAGATTAGGTGTGAAATGTACTGGCAGAATGAGAGACAGCTGCCATGTAAAAAAAAGAGGGGGGGGGGCGGGGAGGAGAGGGAAAACCCAAAACAAAGGGGTGGGAAAAAAAATTAAGTAAAAATGTGATAGGGGCCGAGGTTATGATCTGAAATTGTTGAACTCAATATTGAGTCCAGAAGGCTGCAAAGTGCCTAATCGGAAGATGAGGTGCTGTTCCTCGAGTTTACGTTGAGCTTCCGTGGAACAATGCAAGATTGTGGGATTGCTACATGTGTCATCCTTTGGATGACAGTGCAGATTCAGTGCCGATTGTGAGATTGCTACATTGCGAGAAGTCTCATCTTTTGGATGAGATGTTAAACTGAAGTTTAGCCTGCTTGCTCGGGTGGATATTGAAGATCCAATAGCACTATTTGAATAAGAGGAGGAAGCCGACATTCTGCCCTCTGCCAACTCGACTAAAAACAGGTTATTTGATAATTTATTATTTGCTGTTTGTGCTGAGAACAGAGCAGAGTGAGCTAGTAACAAAGTGAGCAGTAAGGACTTCTAAAACAGGAATTTATTGAAAGTGGGAATTCAGTGGTGAGTAGGAGAGAAACTATGGGTAGTAGTGGGTAAGTAGTACAGAAATTATGCTTTATCAAACTGAACTTAAGCATGGTTACCTGTCAGTCCCACTGTAAGTAAGTCACTGGCGGGTGCCAATTAGATACTATGTGATTGGCGGCTGATAGACCAGTTGAAACTGGTCAGTGCCGGAAAGGTATATAAAAAGGTGATACTTGCGACAGCCAAGCTCAAGCCAAGGGCACAGCAGAGTGACTTGGTTAACGGAGTGAGCTGGGAACAGAGTACAGGAAACTCTCAATTTACCGGCACCTAAATAACCGGAAATCTGTGTTAACCGGCAAAATTCAGGAGTAGGTTCAGGTAAGTTTTAATTCATATTAGTGGCCGTTCCTGGATCTTGTGGCCGGTTCCTGCACCTGTTGTTAAGCAACAGGGAAGCCTGGATTTGTTGCTGTGTACGGAGCTCTCGTACCTTTTACTATACCTCTCTGTAATCCGGACTTTTTGATAAACCGGCACCACGCCGGTCCCGTTGGTGACGGATGAAAAAGAGTTTCCTGTACTTTTAAAAGAGGCATTTGGTGCAAGCGACAATTCAGTGCAGAGGGAGAAGCTGCTGCTAAATAAATTAACCGAGGAACAACAGAAAGCAAGTGCTCAGTTATTTAATCACCATTTAATACTAATGATACAGTAGATTATGAAGCTATGAAACTTTTAAATGTAGGACTTAGTAAATAAATGGTAAAACCAAAAACCATTGCAGCAAATAAAAATTAAATAAACACTGACTTTAACACTAGGCAATATAGGATAAATAAATGAAACAAAGCAATAAAAGTAACTGGAAGAAATCAAATTAAATCCATCACAACCGTAATTAAGTATTAAAGATGAATCAGTTAGCACTCAAAATAGATAAATAAATAACTGCTGTACAACAAATAAGTACAGGATTTCCAAAAGGCATGTTGGCCTTTATTGCAAGGGGGTTGGAGTACAATTGTACAGGGCCTTGGTGAGACCACATCTGCAGTACAGGTAGACTACATTTTATCCGAACTTCCGAAAACCGAAACCCTCTAAAAACCGAAGGTTTTTTCGTTCAGTGTAAGTCGTGCGCACGACATGACCAGTGGCGCACGACCCCGACCCCCGCCGACGACCCCGACCCCCCCCCGTGGACCCCCGCTGACCCCGACCCCCGCCGGCCCCCACCCCCGACCCCCCCGCCGACCCCGACCCCCACCCGACAAATTTCCCAGTCTTATAAAATACCTTCTGAAATCCAAAATTTTCCGAAAACTGAAACACGGCTGGTCCCGAGGTTTTCAAATAAAGGATAGTCTACCTGTACTGTGTATAGTTTTGGTCTTCTCATCTGAGGAAGGATATACTTGCTTTAGAGGCAGGGCAATGAAGGTTCACTAGATTGATTCCAGGGCTCAGAGGGTTGTCCTATGAGGAGAGATTGAGTAGATTGGGCCAATACCCTCTCGAGTTCAGAAGAATGAGAGGTGATCTTACTGAAACATACAGGATTCTGAGGGGGATTGACAGGGTAGAAGCTGAGAGGTTGTTTCCCCTGGCTGGAAAGTCTAGAACTAGGGGACATAGTTTCAGGATAAGGGGTCGGCCATTTAAGACTGAGATGTGGAGGAATTTCTTCACTCAGAGGGTTGTGGATCTTTGGAATTCTCTACCCCAGAGGGCTGTGGATGCTGAGTTGTTGAGCATATTGAAGGCAGAGATAGATAGATTGTTGGACTTGAGGAATCAAGTGATATGGGGATCGGGCGGGAAAGTGGAGTTGAGGTCTTAGATCAGCCATGATCTTTTTGAATGGCGGAGCAGGCTCGAGGGGCTGCATGGCCTACTCCTGCTCCTAATGCTTATGTTCTTATGTAAGATAGCGGCAGCACAGCGGTGTGTCAGTTGTAGGGATAAAGGGAATGTTCTCTGATTGACAGGATGTGACAAGTGGTGTTCATAGAATCATTGAAATTTACGGCACAAAAGGAGGCCATTCAGCCGATCATGTCTGTGCCAGCCGAAAAAGAGCTATCCAGCCTAATGCCACTTTCCAGCTCTTGGTCCGTAGCCTTGCAGGTTACGGCACTTCAAGTGCATATCCAAGTACTTTTTAAATGCCTCTACCACCCTTTCAGGCAGTGCGTTCCAGACCCCCACACCACATTCTGGGTAAAAAAAATTCTCAACTCCCTTCCACCAATTACTTAAAATCTATGCGCCCCCCCAGATTCCCCAGAATGATACCTGGACTTAAAGATTAAATTATGAGCACAGGTTGCATAAACTTGGCTTGTATTCTCTTGAGTTTAGAAGGCCATCTAATTGAGGTATTTAAAATGATAAAGGGATTTGATTGGGTAGATATAGGCAAAATATTTCCTCTGGTGGGGAAATCCAGAACAAGAGGGCATAACCTTAAAATTAGAGCTTGGCTTTTTAGGAATGAAATCAGGAAGCACATTTTCAAAGGCAAGATATTGAGGATGCTTGAATTCTGAAATAAAAATAGAAAATGCTGGAAATACTCAGCAGGTCAGGCAGCATCTGTGGAGAGAGAAACAGAGTCAACGTTTCAGCTCAATGACCTTCCGTCAGAACTTTGAATTAGCTGATAGGAATGTAGCATCGACTTTACTCCCAGCCAGAATCCATAATAAATCAACTTAACAAAATCAGTTTAATCAATTATTATTTTATTGTAACTGGTTTCAAAGCAAAGTGGAAGACCATTGGCAACATAAATTACCCCATTAACAGAGTCCTTATGTCATTAAATAGCAGACCTAACTTTCTGCAGGGAGTTTAATTTGTGAACAGCGCAAATGCACTAATTTCTTGACACTCATGGGGAGGTCGAAAGCAAGCTCCAGCTTTTGCGAGGCCAATGGTGGAGCGGCGCAAATTGTCCAGTAATTTGTGGCGATTCGTGACTCACGCCGTATCTCTACCATGCCACAAATTGCTGGATTTTTAAAAAAAATTTTTAAACACACTAGTAACAACGTGCGCCTTTAATGTGCCGCTATTTTGCCAACAAATTCTGGGCCTAAATGAATAAAGCATACCAACAGTGTCAATTGTGCAGACTTTCAAAAATCATGGTTACTTAAATTTTGCCACAAAATTAGTTTGTGCATTCATGCACATCACTATCACAAACAATTTTTTTTACTAAACTTGAAGCAGCTTAGTGTTTTTGGAAGTTGATAATCACTTACAAGCAGGAAGGTGCCTTCGAATCTTTAAAAAAAATGAATTCAGTGTCCAAAATCATCACTCAATTTTAAAAATATAAAATCAACCCAATTTACTGAGTCCAGAAATCCTTTTATGAGCAAGCATAAAAATATGCACAAGGTCACCCAATATCATAAATAACCCAAAGTCCTGTGACTGAAAATTCCTCACTGAGGTTGGTGAATATTAGACTAGTTTTCAAAGACAGACTTGATAAATTGCGTCCATAGACAAATGAGCTGTGGACTCTCCTTCTGCAGTATACAAAAACATTTGATAAAATTCACAACTGGATCTAATGGAACGTTATATACAGCCGGATCTAGTATCCAGATCATAACCTGAATTTTGTAGATGCATTCCCTGATTACTGAAGCAGTATGTTAGTTTAATATGGAGAAATAGCATAAGAATAATTCATGAATGACTTACCAAAATCACACAACTTTAACATATCATTGTGGCTGATTAAAAGGTTTTCTGGTTTGATGTCTAAAAAAGAACACATTACCACAGTTACCACACCAGGACCTTAAACAGGATCTCATCTGACTGACAGTCTGAAAAATAATGCCCCCACCAAATTGTGCATTATTTTAGAATTAATTTGTTTCCAGAAATTATGAACATTATACAAAATGGAATTCACAATGCCTAATTGTCTGGCATAAGCTCTACATAATTATCTCTAGAAAACATTACAAAAAAAACAAAAAAAAATGGCGGCGCACATGGACGCAGCGGCTTTGTCTCTCCCGAGACTGAGCGTTTTCACCCTCTTTCTGAGTCTCTTCTGGACTCTGCTGATACGGGAATTGAGGGCAGACCTACTGTACAGCCGGCAGACGCTCCTCGACATCGGGGCCGACTGCGTGCGGCTCACACTCGGCGCCATCGATCTGCCTCCCGACATCGCCCGACCCCCGGGACCAGCGTGGCGTCCTTCCCCAGCTGGAAGTCGGCGCAGACCGCGCAGAGAATGCAAGCAGAAGTGGGGTAAGAGGGCCGGAATCCAAAATAGGCTGAAGAAGGCCCCACACAAACCCTCCCTCCCTCCCAAGTATTTTCCTGGCCAACGTCAGGTCACTAGAAAATAAAATGGATGAGATCAAACTTGATCTCTCCTCACAGAAAAGGACAAAGGAATGCTGCGCCATGATCTTCACAGAGACCTGGTTGAACAACGGCATCCCTGACACCACCATTCAACTAGAAGGACGCACGGTCTTCCGCGCCGACAGAACTGCAGACTCCGGTAAGAGCAAGGGAGGCGGTTTGTGCATTTACACTAACAACGCCTGGTGCACTAACACGGACATAATCGATAGCTCCTGTTCGGCTGATTTGGAATTCCTCATGGTAAGGTGCAGACCCTTCTACCTGCCTCGGGAATTCACGGCTGTTATCATCACTGCGGTCTACATCCCACCACACGCTAATGCCAAACTAGCACTGAAGGACCTCTACAGGGCCATCAGCGAACAACAAACTGCACACCCAGACAGAGCTTTTATCATCGCGGGGGACTTCAATCACATAAACCTAAAACCTGTACTACCAAAATTCCACCAGAATGTTTCCTGCCCCACAAGAGGGGAGAACACACTGGATCAAGTCTACACGAGCATTGTAGATGCTTATAAGGCCATTCCCTGCCCCCACCTTGGGAAGTCTGACCACCTCTCCCTGTTTCTAGCCCCGGCATACAAACCGCTCATCAAAAGAGTGAGAACATCAGTGAAAGTATGGCCAGAGGGGGCAGTCTCGGAGCTTCAGGATTGCTTCGAACGCACTGATTGGGGCATGTTTGCCCATAATGACATCGAGGAATACGTATCCACAGTGCTATTCTACATTAACAGTTGCGTCGAGGTCGTCACGACCCATAAAAATATCAGGACATACCCCAACCAGAAACCCTGGATGAACGGAGAGGTCCGCTCGCTGTTGAAAGCACGCGACGCAGCATTTAAATCTGGCGACGCGGCGGCTTACAGTGCAGCTGGGACCAACCTAAAAAAGGGTATCAGGACTGCCAAAAGGAAACAGACACTGCGGATAGAGGATCATTTCCACAACAACTCGGACCCCCGGCGCATGTGGCAAGGCATCCAGTCCATCACTGACTACAAGAGCAAAAACACCAACCCCCCCGGTTAGCGATGCCTCCCTTCCGGAGGAGCTTAACAACTTCTACGCTCGCTTCGACAGGGACCCGGCTACCAAAGCCTTGCCACCCCCGGAAGACCAGGTGCTCACTCTGTCGACCTCCGACGTAAGGGGTGTTCTACGCGGAGTGAACACACGAAAGGCTGCTGGACCGGATAGCATCCCTGGACGGGTACTCAAGGAATGTGATCAGCTGGCTGATGTCTTCACCGCCATCTTCAATCTGTCATTGGCCCAGGCAGTAGTCCCTACATGCTTCAAGACCGCTACCATTATTCCTGTGCCAAAGCAAGCGGCTGTGACGTGCCTGAACGACTATCGACCTGTCGCACTCACACCCATCATAATGAAGTGTTGAGAGAGACTGGTCCTGGCTCACATCAAAGCCAGTGTTCCGGCCTCTCTTGACCAACACCAGTTTGCCTATCGTGCCAACAGATCAACGGAGGATGCAATCACAACTGCTCTACACTCTGCACTGAATCACTTAGATGGTAAAGAGACCTACATCAGAATGCTGTTCATAGACTACAGCTCAGCATTCAACACTATCATCCCCAACAAGCTGGCCACCAAACTCCACACTCTTGGCCTGAACACTTCCCTCTGCAACTGGACCCTGGACTTCCCAACAAACAGACCCCAGTCTGTCAAATTAGGTAACCATACCTCCCCCCCCACTGACCCTGAACACGGGGGCCCCACAAGGATGTGTGCTGAGCCCCCTCCTCTACTCCCTCTTCACCCACGACTGTGTGGCTGTTCATGGTTCCAACACCATCATCAAGTTTGCGGATGATACCACAGTAGTAGGCCAGATCACCAACAATGATGAGTCAGCCTACAGGGAGGAGGTCCAGCATCTCGTGAAGTGGTGCGCCGATAACAACCTGGCCCTTAACATCAAGAAAACCAAAGAAATCATTGTGGACTTCAGGAAGTCTAAAGGCGGAAGTCACACCCCCATCCACATCCATGGGGCTGTGGTGGAAAGGGTGGACAGCTTTAAGTTCCTCGGAGTCCACATCACGGAAGACCTCTCCTGGTCCCTCAATACCTCCTCTCTGGTGAAGAAGGCCCAGCAGCACCTATATTTCCTAAGGAGGCTGAAGGGATGTAACCTGTCACCCCTGATCCTCTCTAACTTTTACCGCTGCACAATAGAGAGCATCCTGACGAACTGTATCACAGTATGGTATGGCAGCTGTAGCTACTGTGACCGGAAAGCCTTGCAGCGGGTAGTCAAAACTGCCCAACGCATTACCGGCACCCGGCTACCGACCATAGAGCACATATACCAGAAACACTGTTTACGGAGGTCACGGACCATCATCAAAGACCCTACCCACCCCAGCCACAGTCTGTTCGCCCTCCTGCCATCTGGGAGACGCTACAGATGCATTCGCACCCGTACGACCAGATTTAGGAACAGCTTCTTTCCCAGGGCGGTCATCCTACTGAACTCCACAAATAAACTCCAAAGCCTGCACATCTGCCAATGCACTTTATTATGGTTATGTTTATGTTAATGTATTACAAGCTAAATGTATGTTGAATGTTTAAATGTCTTAATCTAAATGTACACTCTCGGGAGCCGCAAGCCTACATTTCGTTGTACTGCACTTGTGCACTAACAATGACAATAAAGTTGATTATTATTAAATTATCCTACTTGTACAAGCTTATCAGACACTTGATATCGACTAGTTATCAAAAAAGTTATAGAAAGAGAACCAACAGAATGTGGCCAGTCTTCTCAGTCCTGTCTGTTGAGGTAGTTTTACAATAACTTTGCAGGAGGTGCAAATCAAATTCTACCAAATCTTTCCTCACCAGAACAGAGCTAGACAAAGCTTAAGCTTATGATCAAAGCAAATGAGGAAAATTAATGGCTGACTCGGTGACCTCCTCATTAATATGAGCAGCCTTCTCTACATTGATTCTTATGTGTAGAAGTGCCTATGTTAGCTGGCCTGGCAGTGTCAATACTATGTAGCAAAGCTAAAGGATCCATTTTGCAATTCCTCTCACAGTAACCACCCAGTCGATGTAAATGTTTGCAGACCACGTAGATGAAGGGGTGACAAAACAAAAAAAAAATCTTGTGTGTCACTCCGTCCCTATTACTCACATCTCCTAGCAGATGGTTATTGGAATAGCAACAAGGCGTTTGGGAGCAGACTGCCTAGCTTCATCTCAGGCAGATGTTTGGAAGGGAGGGTGGAAGGGAGCAGTGAGAAGAATCTTTTAGACGTGGGGCAAAAGCTTAAAATGGCTGCTTCTATTTGAAGTATTTACATTGATGGAGCCCCATCACATGGATCAGTTTGTATGCACACTACCTGACTTGGAACTTGAACACAAATCAGGAAGGTACCAGATTTAATCCCTGGCCTGTGCTGAGCACGGTAATTTCAGTCGTGCAGCAGCATGGACACTTTTATTGGCGTCAGGGGCCTGGGCTTTGGGGGAAAGGGGAGGGAAATGACAGCCAATGATTCCATCCTGATTGCTGTCTATTGATTCCTGCTAGAAAGTGCACTTGGACAGGATCAAGCTCAGCTGTGATCACATCCGCACGCCCACATAAAGATCAAATCGTTTGTCAACGTTCACCATGAGTGAATAACCACACAGGCAAGATACCAGAGTGCAATAAGCAACAATGATTCACACCTCAAAAGGAGTCTCACCTTAAGGACCGGGGGGGGGGGGGGGGGAGAAATACGAAAGTGGAAAAATGAAAAGAAAGCTAGTCCAGTAGTATATTAGTTTCATTTCAAACTAAAACCATGCCTCTGAATCAGTATTCCCAGTAACCCTGATCCTACACATCTGTTTCCCATTAGAAAACATGAAGACTGAATCCACATCTGAGCAGATGTTAAATACAAAATGGATATCCTATTATCAATGTGCACGAAGTAACTTACACTCCGATTATCATGGTATGGGATGACACAGTCAGTCCTCAATAGGTTGTGTTCCATGTACAATCAATTGTTACACTGATTAAGAGCAATTGCAAGCTCAACCACAAAGAGAACTGACTGAACAATTGGCAAAATCAGTTACAATAACTTCTTTGACTTTTCCTCATGACCATCACAAACAGCAGCACAATGCTGAGTGAAATCATACTGTTCTTTGCAGAATTCTGTGAGAACAAATTTAAGTAATTTACTCAATAAGGATGAAAAATGAGGATATGCGTGCTGTTGCTCCAACACTCCAAAGTTATAACTCTTGTTACCTCGATGAACAATATCATTCTTGTGGCACCAGTGAATTGCTTTGATCAGTTGGTAGATATAGTTTCGCACTTTTTCAGGTTGAACACCATTTGGCATCTCTTCAAGTAATTCAAGCATATTCTGAAAACCAAACAAACATGTTCTTTCTATACCATCATAAAGAGTGTTCCGTCACACAGCAGTAAGGTAAACAGAAAAGCAAACCCGATTAAATTTAAACATACTACACTTGGATTTTGCCCACGTGAAAAGTATATATATCAGTTATTTTTTTTAAATGGGAAAATCAAATGTCAGCTCTACAGTCCCTTCATTATTAATGGCCTGAAATTTGAGTGGGTAATCACAGCAAACAAACAGCATACGCTGTTATGACCCCATTGAAACTGACTGCAACTTCAGGATCCAGCGTGTGCGCATCCCAACGCAGGAATCCTTAAGTTGCGGTCAGTCATTCACTGCCCTCCCCGCCATAGCCGGCAATCTGTGTAATCAGGGAAATCATTGAAACTGATGAAAACTTGGGCTTTTCTACGGTAATATCGCTGTTAAATACCCCACTAAAAGTTATGCCTTGTTGGATTAGGTGTAACTGGAGTTTTAACGATGTATTGACTGCTAAAACAAATGTTATGGCCCTAAAAAATTAATTTAAATTTTGTGGAATGTCAAATTTCTCCATTGTAATAAAAAACTTTTTTTTTTTTTTTAAAGGAAACTTTTTAAAAAATTCTATTTTTTCCAAAAGTGTGTTCATATTTATTTCAGGTTTACCTTTTCCCCATGTGAGCACCCCAATCTTTGTTTTGCTCTCTAACATTTTTTAAAAGTCAGAATAAAAGCAACTTCTTCACTTCCTGGTTCCCCGTCTGAGAATTCTGCATTGTGATTGGCTGCTTAGACAGCTTGTAGACGTCACAGCAGAGCACACTAGGAATTCCCCACTATACTGCACTGATGTAACGTGTGCATCAAGAAAGGCAAACGTCTCGCCACAGAGATTGAGAGATCTTTGTGGGCAGCTTTCTTCGGGGCTAGCAGCAAACGCCTTTGCTTTGCCGCTGACCTTAAATTCTGGGCCAATATTTTCACAAGCAACAAATTAAGCAAACAAATTATTTAAATAGTCACATCAGTATTGCAGGAGGTGATCAGATATTTACAAGACAATAAAAGTAAAGTAATTCATTCATCTATTTTCACGTTCCAAAAAATTGCCCTGCTCTACTCCTTTTGTACCATTTAAATACAAAATCTCCAAACCAACACATCGTATTCTGAGCTATTTCTTGCCCCTCACCATTGTAGCTACATTTTCCTCCTCCTCTCTTGAAGCCAGTGAGTCATGCCGAGGTACGATCCCACAGGTACTTGGAGCTCTGCAGTACTTTGGCTAAAAGGCTATTTGTCATGTTAGCCACAACAGCAGAGTATAGAAGACTTGACTGTGGGTGGCATCACAGCCAAGCCTGATCCAATTCTTGCCTCTTGCGTATCCCCGATTTAATCGCTCCACCACTGGCGGCCGAGGCCCTAAGTTATGGAATTCCCTCCCGAAACCTCTCCGCCTCTCTCTCCTCCTTTAAGTTGCTCCTTAAAACCTACCCATTTGATCAAGCTTTTGGTCACCCGTCCTAATATTTTATGTGGCGTGTTGTCAAATTTTGTTTGAAAACACTCCTGTGAAGCGCCTTGGGATGTTTGCAAGTTGTTGCTGTTGTTCCTCTCCGCACCTGTGCACACTTCGCAAATTTCCAGCAATGGTCATTGGGTAGTGACTCTGTGGGCTCATTTTCTCATCCCAAGCCCAAACAAACTGAGGCACCTTTGTATCCCAATCAGATCTTTGGCTGACATCTCCTAACCCAGCAGACCATAGATGGAAACTGGGACCTTTGTGGTCTGCAGAGCTGACTACCATGTCAAACGATGAATTTACACACTGAGCAATTGGGGGAAACTTTCCACCTGCAACTGTTGAAGGAGAAACCACCTCTGACATGAGGCAGAAAATCTCTAACTTAGACGCTGCTCCGGTATCACTCACCTTCTCTACATATTCAAAGACTAAATAAAGTTTTCCTCTTCTTCGAAAAGCCTCTTTAAGTTCAACAATATTTTCTTGCTTTAGAGTACGGAGCATTTTAAGCTCCCTTAATGTTGTCTCCTTAACTTCTTCATTTTCTGGGAATAAATGCATTAAATATAATTAGATGCTACTTTATTTCCTCTTCAAAAATTGGTGAAACATTAGATTTTATCAAACATACTGTGTTAATATTCATTAGTTTAAAAGAATTTTGCCTGAAGGAAAGTAAACAAACAGAACTTTTGTTTCTTCATTTCTTCCTTCCTTACAAAATTGCTCTTTCATCATCTTCATTCAAAGGAGAAAATGAATTACAAAGCTTCCATTTGCTCTAGTAGGGTCTGTATGATATGAATTACAAGAATAATAGAGGTCCAATACATGTTTTCTTGGATGCCTCAGTTACCCATAAGTCGAAAAAGATGAAACCTCATGTTCCCACAAGGTACTGGGTTCTTCCTCCTACCTTGACCATTGACTGAACTTAAATGCGTGACCATCAGACATGACGAGTAAGATAAGTTCCTACAACTGTTTGTTTTCCTTCCTGGATCGCTTGAACCCAGGTGTGCTGCAAAATTTTTCCAAAGAACACTTTAAACTAAAGAAGTAGTCAGCTAACTTATTTAAGAATCTGTTCACCTTTCAGGGTCTATAACTGGAGCAGTTTTGCGATTTGTTGGGTGTTCACAATTGCAACATGTTGCTGACCTAAAAACATAAGAATTAGGAGCAGCAGTCGGCCGCTCGAGCCAGCTCCGCCATTCAATAAGATCATGGCTGATCTTCGACCTCAACTCCACTTTCCTGCCCTATCCCCATATCCCTTAATTCCTCAAGTCCAAAAATCTATCTAGCTCAGCCTTGAATATATTCAATGACTCAGCATCCACAGCCCTTTGGGGCAGAGTTTTCCAAAGATTCACAACCCTCCGGCGAAGAAATTCCTTATTTCAGTCTTAAAAGGCCGACCCCTTATCCTGAGACTATGTCCCCCTAGTTCTAGACTCTCCAGCCAGGGGAAACAATCTCTCAGCATTTATCCCGTCAATCCCCCTCAGAATCTTATGTTTCAAACAGACCTGTTCCCCCAAGAGTTATTTTACCTAATCTCAAACTTTAAAGGTCTGTGGTCTCAATGGCATATTGTACTCCCATGTGAATGTCAGAAAATGATCGAAGTAATTTTGCAATATTCATCACATTATCAACTTTTAGAAATGTTTTGTCTAACGGAGTGACTGCTGCCAATGAACCAGAAGCTACGCAGAAGCATTCTGTGTATAAATGTCAGGTCCCAAATATGAAAAAGTAACGTTCACCACAACACAGTACAATAAAACTCTCACAAGCTGACAACATCCTAATATCACCTTCAAGTCACATTGCAGACCTCACAATGCCTGAAATTTCCACCACTCACTTTTCTCACTAAACTGTGGGAAGTCTGGCGAGAACAAACAAAAAAACCACTGGAACTGCACATGCGCAACTACTTAATTTCGTTGGCAGCAGTTGCGTCCTTTATTTAAACCAGGTGGTGAATCACCCCTGTAACAGCGCCAACATACCTAACCTGCTACTCTCCCTGGATGCAGAAAAGGACTTAAACCAAATGGAGTAAAAATCGTACCCCTCAACACGTTGAGAGTTTGTTATTTGGAGGGACACTCAGGAAATGGATTAAAATCCTATAATCATGTTCAGTGTACAGTAATCGCTTCAGCTCGCCTGCATTCCCACTCCAGGGATCAGACAAGGACACCGCCCACGCCCCCACATTTCCCCTGATCTTTGCCTTGATCATAGGACCTCTAACAACAAACATCAGAATGAAACCAAGCATGCACAGAGTACACGCAGTAGGGACTGAATACAAAACATCCCTAAATGTGAACAACATACAGGAAACTTTGTGCTATCCGGAGGTGAGCTATCCGGCAATCTGGAGCCACTGGCAAAAATCAGCAGCCGTTTTTTATTCTTTTTGTTTGTTTTTTTTGCTTTGTTTGAATAGTCAAGCTGTGCAAGGTCTGTAGCTATAGCAACAGCTTCAGCTACAGAGCTTTAGGGCCACACCCGAGTGTTTAGAAGCTGTTGCTAAGCAACAGTGTTTGTTGTCAAATACGGAGATAAGAATCTCCGTATCTCTCAACATTAACTCTGGAGAGTACGGAAGTTTTGAGGCAACGGCAGCAGCTCGGTCCCGTGGGTGCCGGATAGCACAAAGTTTCCTGTACTACTATAGAAGAACAACCAATCCAACCGCTCCACTCGCCACGATAAAATTCCGGCTGAAGCATATGGGACCAATGCCAATAAAAACTAATGATGTGCTGCGATCTCTACCTCATACTGGAATCTGACGCACATTCTTCGAGGCTCGTTCACCACCTCCAAGCACAACAAATCACCCATGAAGGGAAACTACCCCAACACAGCAACCCTCCCACATAATGCAACAACTCCAACCAACAGGTCCACTAGTATGCAGGTCCACTTCACTCCATCCCAGCCTAACCATACCCCCAGAGTCAAGGCCAAACAAGCTGCCTCTGTGCCTTCACTTACAATGGTACCAGTGCAATCAAAATCATGCCCAGAAATCTGGATGCATCAATGCACTAATAGGAACAGGAGTAAGCCATTCAGCCCCTTGAGCCTGTTCTGCCATTCAGTTAGATCATGGCTCATCTGTACATCAACTCCATTTACCTTTGCTCCATATCCCTTGATACCCTTACCTAACAAAATCTATCAAATTATCCAGCATTCACAGAGAGTTCTAGATTTCTACTAACCTGTGTGTGAAAAAGTACTTCTTGATTTCACTCCCAAATGGCCGAGCTCTAATTTTAAGATTATGCCCTCTTGTTTTGTTTTTCCCCCACAAGAGAAAATAGTTTATCTGTCTACCCAATTTTTGGGATGGTAAATAAATGCTGGCCTTGCCAGCGACGCCCACATCCCATGAATGAATTTTTAAAATCAAACCCATCATTTCAAATACTTCGTCATAACATATTGGTGAATATATACTTTTGAGAATTCAAGGAAAAAAAGTGTTGACCTTAGATTCTAGTTAGAGACACACCCACAAGGATGTGTGCTGAGCCCCCTCCTCTACTCCCTCTTCACCCACGACTGTGTGGCTGTTAATGGTTCCAACACCATCATCAAGTTTGCGGATGATACCACGGTAGTAGGCCAGATCACCAACAACAATGAGTCAGCCTACAGGGAGGAGGTCCAGCATCTCGTGAAGTGGTGCGCCGATAACAACCTGGCCCTTAACATCAAGAAAACCAAAGAAATCATTGTGGACTTCAGGAAGTCTAAAGGCGGAAGTCACACCCCCATCCACATCAATGGGGCTGTGGTGGAAAGGGTGGACAGCTTTAAGTTCCTCGGAGTCCACATCACAGAAGACCTCTCCTGGTCCCTCAACACCTCCTCTCTGGTGAAGAAGGCCCAGCAGCGCCTATATTTCCTAAGGAGCCTGAAGGGATGTAATCTGTCACCCCTGATCCTCTCTAACTTTTACCACTGCACAATAGAGAGCATCCTGACAAACTGTATCACAGTATGGTATGGCAGCTGTAGCTATTATGACCGGAAAGCCCTGCAGCGGGTAGTCAAAACTGCCCAACGCATTACCGGCACCCGGCTACCGACCATAGAGCACATATACCAGAAACGCTGTCTACGGAGGTCACGGTCCATCATCAAAGACCCTACCCACCCCAGCCACAGTCTGTTCGCCCTCCTGCCATCTGGGAGACGCTACAGATGCATTCGCACCCGTCCGACCAGATTTAGGAACAGCTTCTTTCCCAGGGCTGTCATCCTACTGAACTCCACAAATAAACTCTAAAGCCTGCACATCTGCCAATGCACTTTATTATGGTTATGTTTATGTTAATATACTACAAGCCAAATGTATGTTGAATGTTTAAATGTCTTAATCCAAATATACACTCTCGGGAGCCGCAAGCCTACATTTCGTTGTACTGCACTTGTGCACTAACAATGACAATAAAAGTTGATTTGATTTGATTTTTTGATTTGATTTAGACTGAATCTGCACCACTCACTGAATAAAGCTCAACAGTCACTGCTATTTGTAAAGCATCCCTGTCCTGCCCCGTGCATCACTTTTTATGAGAAAGTTCCATGATGAAGGGTTTCACATATCTAATTCTAGCTCTTCATAGTTTCCTTAATTCAGCACCAATATTCATCAGAGAAGGAGCATCCTAGATGACGGTGATATTCTTCACATTTGCTCTCATGGGTGGGAATAAAGCAGGACCATGCTTCCATGACTATCACTGTTGATGCGAGCAGAGGTGTGAATCAAGGATGTATGAATTTGTCCAAATCCTTTGATTGGAGGAAGTGAAGTTCCCAAGATACAGCCTTGTGTGTCAACAGATGCCATTGTAACATTAACATTGCTGGAAACAAATGCAGGTGCCTAAGATGACACTTTGGTGCTAAATATTTAGTCAAATCAGAATCAACTACAAAATATGATCTTTTTGATGATGTCTTCTGCTTCAAATTTACATAAGCTCTGTATTATAAGAATTTTACTGTTAATACTAAAAGTTGGCACAGTTCTGAAATAGTTTTAAAAAGAGGAATTATAGTTCAAGCCTCTTATAATGGAATTCGTCAGGAGGAGGGTACCGTTGGAGTTGGCTTCTGGGGAGATGTGATCGACAGAGAGGGGGTAGGGAAAGCCAACTCCAACGGTACCCTCCTCCTGACAAAATACTTACAAACATGGCCTGGTCATAACCAACACCTTGTTCCGTCAGAGACAAGTACAAGGCTTCATAGCAACACCCTCGCTCCAAACACTGGCATCTGCTGGACTACGTCATCATCTGAGCGAGGGACCGCAAGGATGTCCGCATCTCCCGCGCCATGACAGGAGCTGACAACTGCTGGACAGACCACCGCCTAATCCGCTCTGTCATCTCCATCAAGGTAGCCCCAAAACAGCGGTGGCAACAAAAACAATGCCGCAGGAAAATCAACGCTGGAGCACTCAAAGAACCTGTTAAGAAAGCCCTAGTCAGCCTGCGCCTCACAACCAACCTGGCGACTCCCAGTGATTCAGAGACACAGAGTGCCCACAGCGCCTGGTCTGCACTCAAGGCCTCCATAATCAGCAGCTGTGAAGAGGCGCTCAGTCACTCGACCAGGAAACACCAAGACTGGTTCGACGAGAACGACCAGGAGATCCAGGAACTAATAAGCCGCAAGCGCAAGGCATTCCTGATCTGGAAACAGCAACACAACTCGAGAGCAACAAAGCAGCTCTACAGACGCCTGAAGGCTGAGGTCCAACAAAAAACTCGCAACCTAAAGAACAGATGGTGGGTGGAGAAAGTGCAGGAGATCCAGCAGCTAACTGACAACCATGACATGCGTGGATTCTTCAGCGCAGGTAAGACCACCTACGGCCCAAGCACCCAAGGTCCTAACTCCACTGCGGGCCAAGAATGGAGATGTACTCATCAAGGACAGAGAGGCAGTCAGTGCCCGCTGGAAAGAGCACTTTGAAGATCTCCTGAACCGAGACTCTGTCTTCGACGCGAGTGTCCTGAACTCCATCCTGCAGCATGCTACCCGCCACCACCTCAGCACAACCCCAGCCCGGCATGAGGTTGAAAAGGCCATCCGACAACTGAAGAACAAGGCCTCAGGAGCAGATGGAATCCCCGCTGAGGCGTTAACACATGGCGGAGAAGCACTATTGGCGCAAATACATGAACTCATTTCTCTTATTTGGAAAGAGGAGAGCATGCCAGGGGATCTCAGAGACGCTGTAATCGCGACCATCTTCAAGAAAGGTGACAAGTCCGATTGCAGTAATTAGAGGAGTCTCCCTGCTGTCTGCCACAGGGAAAGTCATTGCAAGAATCCTCCTCAATCACCTTCTCCCAGTGGCTGAAGAGCTCCTCCCAGTCACAATGCGGATTCCGCCCACTAAGGGGCGCAATGGACATGATCTTCACTGCGCGTCAACTACAAGAGAAATGCAGGGAACAGCACCAACCGCTGTACGTGGCCGTTTTTGACCTCACAAAGGCCTTCAACTGCGAGGGATTATGGCGTGTTTTTCTCAAATTCGGCTGCCCTCAAAAGTTTGTCACCATCCTCCATCTGCTTCAGGACGACATGCGAGCCGTGATCCTGACCAACGGATCCACCACAGACCCAATTCACGTACAGACCAGTCCAAATCCAAGATCGTCCCATCCTCTGTCATCGAATTACCATATGCAGACGACATGTGCATCTGTGCACACTCTGAGGTCGAACTCCAAAGCATTGTCAACACCTTCACTGAAGAGTACAAGAGCATGGGCCTTACACTAAACATCCGAAAGACAAAAGGTCCTCTACCAAGCTGCCCCTGCCACACAATATTGCTCCCCGATTATCAAAATCCATGACGAGGCCTTGGACAACGTGGACCACTTTCCACACCTCGGGAGCCTACTGTCAACAAGGGCAGACATCGATGACTAAGTCCAACACCGCCTTCAGTCTGCCAGTGCAGCCTTCGGTCGCCCGAGTAAGAGAGTGTTTGAAGACCAGGACCTCAAACCCAGCACCAAGCTCATGGTCTACAGGGCAGTAGTGATACCCGCCCTCCTGTATGCTTCAGAGACATGGACCATGTACAGCAGGCACCTCAAAGCACTGGAGAGGTACCACCAACGCTACCTCCGCAAGATCCTGCAAATCCATTGGCAGGATAGGCGCACCAACATCAGTGTTCTCACTCAGGCCAACATCCCCAGCATCGAAGCTTTGACCACGCTCGAGCAGCTCCGATGGACGGGCCACATCGTCCGTATGCCCGATACGAGACTCCCAAAGCAAGCGCTCCAGTCGTAGCTCCGACACTGCAAGAGGGCCCCAGGTGGGCAGAGGAAACGCTTCAAGGACACCCTCAAAGCCTCCTTGAAAAAGTGCAACATACCCACCGACACCTGGGAATCCCTGGCCCAAGACCGCACAAAGTGGAGGAGAAGCATCCGGGAAGGCGCCGAACACCTCGAGTCTCTGCGCCCGGAGCAAGCAGAAGCCAAGCGCAAACAGCGGAAGGAGCACACGTCAACCCAAGCACCCCACTCACCCGCCCCTTCAACCACCGTCTGCCCCACCTGTGACAGAGACTGTAGGTCCCGCATTGGACTCATCAGTCACCTTAGAACTAATTTTTAGTGTGGAAGCAAGTCATCCTCGGTTCCGAGGGACTGCCTAAGAAGAAGAATGGAATTGCCTTTACGTGGGTAATTTCTGTTGCAACTGGCTGACAAATTCCTAGTGAGTGACCCACGGATTCCTTCCCTGTCCCAGTTGACTCCCAACATTTAAGCAGGCAGGCTTTATATTAAAGTTAGCAGTTTCATTGAGATGCAACCTTCGTGTCATATTTGACCCAAAGATGAGTTTCTAACCACATATCCGCACTAAGACAGCGTATTTCCACCTGTGTAACATTTCCCGAGATACCTGAGTTTATCCAATTCTGGCCTGATGCGCAGCCCCGATTTTAATTGCGTCACCATTGGCAGCCGTGCCTTCAACTGTCAAGGCACTAGGCTCTGGAATTCCATCCCTAAACCTCTCCGCCTCTCTGCTTCTCTTTCTTCCTTTAAGACACGTCTTAAAACCTACCTCTACCCTAATATCTTATGTGGCTCGGTGTCAAATTTTGTTTAATAACGCTCCTGTGAAGCACCATGGGACGTTTTACTGCCTTAACAACTTGCATTTATATAGCACCTTTAAGAACATATGAACATAAGAAATAGGAGGAGTAGGCCATTTTGCTCTTCGAGCCTGCTCCACCATTCAATAAGATCATGGCTGATCTTCTACCTCATCTTCACTTTACTGCACTATCCCCATATCCCTTGATTTCTTTAATCGTCAAAAATCTATCGATCTGTCTTTGAATATACTCAACGACTGAGCCTCCACAGCCCTCTAGGGTAGAGAATTCCAAAGATTCACCACTCTCTAGGTGAAGAAATTCCTCCTCATTTCAATCCTAAATGGCCAACCCCTTATTCTGAGACTGTAACCCCGGGTTCTAGACTCCCCAGCCAGGGGAAACATCCTCCCTGCATCTACCCTGTCAAGCCCTGTAAGAATTTTGTATGTTTCAATGAGATCACCTCTCATTCTTCTAAACTCTAGAGAATATAGGCTTAGTCTACTCAATCTCTCCTCATAGGACAATCCCCCCATCCCAGGAATCAGTCTGGTGAACCTTCGTTGCACTCCCTCGATGGCAAGTATATCCTTCCTTAGGTAAGGAGACCAAAACTGTACACAATACTCCAGGTGTGGTCTCACCAGGGCCCTATATAATTGCAGTAAGACTTCTTTACTCTTGTACTCAAATCCTCTTGTAATAAAGGCCAACATACCATTTGCTTTCCTAGTTGCTTGCTGTATCTGCACGTTAACTTTCAGTGATTCGTGTACAAGGACACCCAGGTCCCTCTGAACACCAACATTTCCCAATCTCTCACCATTTAAAAAATACTCTGCTTTTCGATTTTTCCGACCGAAGTGGATAACTTCACATTTCTCCACATTATATTCCATGTGCAATGTTCTTGCCCTCTCACTTAGCCTGTCTATATCCCCTTGAAGCCTCCTTGCATCCTCCTCACAACTTACATTCCCACCCAGCTTTGTATCATCATTAAATTTGGATATATTACATTTGGTCCCCTCATCCAAATCACTGATGTAGATTGTGAATAGATGAGGCCCAAGCACTGATCCTTGTGGTTCCCCACTAGTTACAGCTTGCCAACCCGAAAATGACTCATTTATTCCAATTCTCTGTTTTCTGTCCATTAACCAATCCTCAATCCATGCTAGTATATTACCCCCAATCCCATGAGCCCTAATTTTGTTTAATAACCTTGTGTGGCACCTTATCAAATGCCTTCTGAAAATCCAAATACACCACATCCACTGGTTCCCCCTTATCTATTCTGCTTGTTACAACCTCAAAAAACTAACAGATTTGACAAACATGATTTTCCTTTCATAAATCCATGTTGACTCTGTCCAATCCTCTTATTATTTTCGAAGTGCCCTGTTACCACGTCCATAATAATAAATTCTAGTATTTTTCCCTACTACTGATGTCAGGCTAACTGGTCTGTAGTTCCCCGTTTTCTCTCTCCCTCCTTTCTTAAATAGTGAGGTTACATTTGCCACATTCCAATCTGCAGGAACTGTTCTAAAATTGGCAACCAGATTGGCAACCAGTAACTAGTGGTGTTCCGCAGGGGTCAGTGCTGGGTCCCCAACTCTTTACAATCTATATTAACGATTTGGAGGAGGGGACCGAGTGTAACATATCAAAGTTTGCAGATGATACAAAGATGGGACGGAAAGTAGTGAGTGAGGAGGACATAAAAAACCTGCAAAGGGACATAGACAGGCTAAGTAAGTGGGCAGAGATTTGGCAGATGGAATACAATACTGGAAAGTGTGAGGTTATGCACTTTGGCAGGAAAAAATCATAGAGCAAGTTATTATCTTAATGGCAAGAAACTGGAAAGTACTGTAGTACAAAGGGATCTGGGGGTCCTGGTGCACGAAAATCAAAAAGTTGGTATGCAGGTGCAGCAAGTGATCAAGAAGGCCAATGGAATGTTGGCTTTTATTGCTAGGGGGATGGAATATAAAAACAGGGAGGTATTGGTGAGACCGCACCTGGAATACTGCATACAGTTTTGGTGTCCATACTTAAGAAAAGACATACTTGCTCTCGAGTCAGTACAAAGAAGGTTCACTCGGTTAATCCCGGGGATGAGGGGGGTGGTCATATGAGGAGGTTGAGTAGATTGGGACTCTACTCATTGGAGTTCAGAAGAATGAGAGGCGATCTTATTGAAACATATAAGATTGTGAAGGGACATGATCGGGTGGATGCGGTGAGGATGTTCCCAATGAAGGGTGAAACTAGAACTAGGGGGCATAATCTTAAAATAAGGGGCTGCTCTTTCAAAACTGAGATGAGGAGAAACTTCTTCACTCAGGAGGGTGGTAGGTTTGTGGAATTTGCTGCCCCAGAAAGCTGTGGAAGGTACATCATTAAATAAATTTAAAACAGAAATAGATAGTTTCCTAGAAGTAAAGGGAATTAAGGGTTATGGGGAGCACGCAGGAAATTGGACATGAGTCTAGGTTCGGAATGGTCATGGCCCTGTGGGTAGTGGAGTGGGCCCAGTTGCCGTGTAGCCTGGTTCTGCTCCTACTGTGTTCTAATTCTGTGTTAGATTTCAGGAGATGGTTTTATTCCTGTTCCTGGCTGGGGTGGAGATCGCCTTTACAGAAGGTAAGTACTGTAGAAAATATAGGGACAGAGTGATCTCCTGGAAGAATTTCGATCGCCTAGATGGGTTGGAGAGCAATTTCCCAGATTTTTTTCTCCCAAATTGGCCATTGGGTCTTTTATCTGGTTTTTCGCCTCTCCCGGGCGATCACATGGGTTCGGGTGGATGCAGAGTGATAGAAGATTTGAGGTTAGGATCAGATCAGCCATGATCTTATTGAATGGTGGAGCAGGCTCGAGGGGCCAATTGGCCTACTCCTGCTCCTATTTCTTATGTTCTTATAAAATCTATGGAATTTTGGAAAATGACAACCAATGCATCCACTATCTCTATAGCCACCTCTTTCAAAACCCTAGGATGCAGGCCATCGGGTCCAGGAGATTTATCGACTTTCAGTCCCATTAATTTCTCCAGTACTTTTTTTTTTTTTTTTTTTTACTAATACCAATTTCTTTCAGTTCCTCATTCTCACTTGAACCTTGGTTCTCCACTATTTCCGGGAAGTTTTTTTGTGTCTTCTTCCTTGAAGTATTTGTTTAATTTTTCTGCCATTTCCTTGTTGTTGTCGAGATCAGTACAGCTGATCTATGGGTTCTGAATTTAACATCACTGCACAAAGCTTGCCACTTAAATGGGCCAGTGAGTACAACATGTTTATTTCTATACCAATTGGTATTAAATTTATCAGCTGCTACATTGAACCAATGCTCCACTGGATGACTTGGGAGAGGGAAGCCATGCCATAATGGGGAATGGAGCAAAGCATTAGCATGAAATCAGGGTATTATTGTTATTTAACTGACTATTAATATCGTCGTCATTCAAATGAAGCTACATATGTAAAGGTTTAGGTATGATTACAGGCCAGGAACAAGATTATAAAATTGGTCACATTACATAGAAAACATTTTCTATGATGCACAAGGGTTATGCTAAACTCGTTTTGTAGTAACGACCTGCTGTAGAACTTTACATGACCACCAGATAGTACAGGAATGTGTTTTGTGAATGTTCCTACAGGTTGTGGTTGTTGGAGGTCAATCACCTCAGCCCCAGGACATCGCTGCAGGTGTTACTCAGGGCAGTGTCCAAGGCCCAACTATCTTCAGCTGCTTCAATGACCGTCCCTCCATCATAAAGGTAAGAAACGAGGATATTCACTGATGATTGCACAGTCTTCAGTTCCATTCGCAACTCCTCAGATAATGAAGCAGTCCATGCCCAAATGCAGCAAGACCTGGATGACATGCAGCCTTGGGCTGATAAGTGACAAGTAGCATTTGCGCCACACAAGTGCCAGGCAATGACTATCACCAACAAGCGAGAGTCTAATCACCGCCCCTTGAGATTGAACAGCATTACCATTGCCAAATCCCCCACCATCGACATCCTGAGGGGTCTCCATTGACCAGAAACTTAACTGGACCAGCCGCATAAATACTGTGGCTACAAGAGCAGGTCAGAGGCTGGGTATTGTGCGGCGAGTGTCTCACCTCCTGACTCCCCAAAGCCTTTCCACCATCGACAAGGCACAAGTAAGGAGTGTGATGGAATACTCTCCACTTGCCTGGATGAATGCAGCTGCAACAACACTGAAGAAGCTCGACACCATCCAGGACAAAGTAGCCCGCTTGATTGGCACCCCCATCCACCACCTTAAACATTCACTCCTGGCACCACTGGCGCACTGTAGCTGCAGTGTGTACCATCTACAAGATGCACTGCAGCAACTCGTCAAGGCTTCTTCGGGAGTACCTACCAAACCCGCGACCTCTTCCACCTAGAAGGACAAGGGCAGCAGGCGCATGGGAACACCATCACTTGCAAGTTCCCCTCCAAGTTACACACTATCCTGACTTGGAAATATATCGCCGTTCCCTCATCGTCACTAGGTCAAAATCATGGAACTCCCTCCCTAACAGCACTGTGGAAGTACCTTCACCACAAGTACTACAGCGGTTCAAGAAGGCGGCTCACCACCACCTTCTCAAGGGCAATTGGAGATAGGCAATAAATGCTACCCTTGCATCCCAGGAACGAATTTTAAAAAAGCTGCACATACCTTCACTGTCCTTGAACTTCTTGATAGCCACAATTTCATTGGTTTCCTACAACAAATGAAAATCAAAATTAGCAAAAATAAAATCCCAAGCTAGTCATTTCAACCCATTCTGCTTTTATTTGATATCTGAATGTAGATTAAAATTTGTCAAAAAATATCAAGCTACTTTCATATAACAATGAAAATTACCTGTAGGCTAGTTGATAAGGAAATTGTGCAAAACCATGCAAAAGTGTTTTCAAAGCTTTAGCTTGCTTATAACAGCTAAAAATGCAGGCTCCAGAGAGTAATAGTGCATAGAAAATACTATCTATGCATGTCACATACTGTAACAAAACTACAGTAACCAGTCACATTTTATAATGCCCCTTTCAGGTAGTTGAATATCTCATAGCAATGGGAACATGTGGAAGGTTAAAAACAGGACCAAACACATAGGTGAAAAGGTAGGTTCTAAAAGAGATTTTGAAGGAAGGGGACCGGTCGTAAGGAAAACTGTTTCTGGAAAGAATTCCAAAGAATCTGGGCTCCATGACTGAAAGAATGGGTTCCAAGTTGTGGAGGAAGTGGGTAAAGAATAGTAAGCCCGAGTCGGAGGAATGGAGTGGAAAGATGGGACATATTACTCAAGGTCCCTCAAATAGGATGGGACAAGAGAATGCAGGGATTTTGAAAGCAAGGAAGAGGACTTGGAATTTTAAGGACCGAGGAACAGCAAACCTGTGCAGCTACACAGGGATACAAATGTTGGAAGTGCTGGAATCTGCATCAGAATGGACTCAGTAGTTCTGCATCTATTGGAGTTTGTGAAGGGTGGGAGGGCAGTGCATTTGAGAAATCAATTCTATAGATGAAGGGTCTCAGCAGCCTAGAGAGCGAGATAAGGGCACAAGTGGGCAATGGGCACAAGTAGGTAATGCTCCTGAAGAGAAAAGATGCAGTTTCTGGCAAATGACCACACGTGCAACAGAAAGGTTAACAGGTTGGACATCTCCTGGCTGTTCTTCTGAGTACAAGACAAAAGTGTTGGGAGACAGCCTTTACTGTAACAACTACCTACAAGTGACTGCATCAAACTCAGTGGAATCAAAGTGTCTACAAGAAGCAATGAAATTACCCAACAATTAAAATTAATTGCTATGATTATTATTAGGCAGATAAAAAGGGGGGAAGTTGATGTCCTTTTAATGAGTGACCTATAACTGCCTGGGCTATTTTTGGCATTTTTTTTTTGCTAGGCCAGTGCACTTGCCGGAAAATAATCAGGTGCTATGCCAAGCAGCTGTGCTGTAGTTTATCCAATGGATTGAGTGGCTACGTTCCAGGTCTGTAAATTCCAACACTGCCTCATCCAATGTGGGATTACCCACAATCTACTTTTTCACGACAAACTGCAATATTGGATCCCAAGACACACAGAGGAGATTTCCTCACATATTTGATTCATCATTGGATAATTTCTGCTATACAATCCCCTTTCTACTCAACTGAATGTATGAATGTTATTTGGTAAGTGGTTCTTAATTCCAGATGAAGCCATGCTACTTTTAAGTAAAACAGCAATGATTAAATGGCATCAAAATATACTTATATTATTAAAAATAATTCACAAGTATTCTGAACTATGCCAATACTGTGCATTTCCTTCTGAAAAGCTTATAGAAGTCTCAACAAAAAATGCTTAAAAAAGTAAAATGACAGAAAAATGAGAATGAAAATGTAAATTAAAAAAATTGAAGAACTTAAACATTTTCTCTCAAAACTATTAGGAGCAATGATTTTGATGTCAGGATCGTAGCATTTCCAACTGCCCTAAAGTTAAGTGTCTGTGAATCCTGGTCAAATTTAACAGTCTCTTCCCACATATTTTTCCCCATAAGGACTGTGTAAACATTTAATAGATTAAGAAAACCTTATCTGCATTTATATTTTTGTGTTCTCAATCTGCCCTCCTTTATTTTTTCTGTGCAAACCAAAGCACTCAGCTTTGGACCCCACTTCACAAACCCTTGCCACTGACTCCACCCCCCTCCTAAGCCATGGTCTCATGCCAAACCAGACTGTTCACAACCTCTATCTTGTTAGACCCCAAGCTGTGTTTCTGAAGCCCATATTCTCTCTATCACGATGATGGCCTCCTTCCACCTCCATAACATGGCCTGCAACCGCCCCTTCTTCAGCCCATCTGCCACTGAAACCCTCATCTAGATCTTCATAACCTCCAAGCGTGACTATTCAAATGCTCCCCTGGGCAGCCTGCCACACTCCACCCTCGATAAACTTCCGCTCAGGTAAAGTTCTGCTGTCCCTATCTGAGCCTGCACCAAGTCCGACTCACCCATCACCCCTGCCCTCACCAACCTAAATAAGGTCCTGATCCCCCAATATCTCAAATTTAAAATTCTCATCCTCATGTCTAAATCATGGCCTCACTCACCCCCATCTCTGTAACCTTCTCCAGCTCTACAGTCACCCCCTTATAAACTCTGTAATCCACTGACTCTGGCCTTTTGTGCATCCCTCCCCTCCTTTTGCTCCATGACCATGCCTTAACGTAGCCTCGGCCCCGTGCTCTGGAATTCCCTCACTAAACCCCTCCACCTTTCCACCTCCCTCTCCTCCTTTAAGAACTTCCTTAAGACCCACTTCTGCAACCAAGCTTTTGGTCATCCCTCCTAATATTTCCTTCACTGGCACAGATTATACAGAAAGCAGATAGAGAACTGGTAGTGCAAATACACTAATTAAAAAAATTTTTTTTAAATTTGTTTATGGGATCAGGGCGTCACTGGCAATGCCAGCATTTATTGCCCATCCCTAGTTGCCCTTGAGAAGGTGATGATGAGCCGCTTTCTTGAACCGCTGCAGTCCATGTGGTAATGGTACTCCCACAGTGCTGTTAGGTAGGGAGTTCCAGGATTTTGACCCAGCAACGATGAAGGGTTGGCGATATACTTCTAAGTCAGGATGGTGTGTGACTTGGAGGTGGTGGTGTTCCCATGCGCCTGCTGCCCTTGTCCTTCTAGGTGGAAGAGGCCGCGGGTTTGGGAGGTGCTGCCGAAGAAGCCTTGTCGAGTTGCTGCAGTGCATCTTGTAGATGGTACACACTGCAGCCATGGAACGCCGGTGGAGGGAGTGAATGTTTAAGGTGATGGATGGGATGCCAATCAAGCGGGCTGCTTTGTCCTGGATGGTGTCTAGCTGGTGGAAAGTCTTTGGGGAGTCAGGAGGTGAGACACTCGCCGCAGAATACCTAGCCTCTGACCTGCTTTTGTTGCCACACTATTTATGTGGCTGATCTACTTAAGTTTCTGGTCAATGGTGACCCCTCAGGATGTTGATGGTGGGAGAATTCGGCGATGGTAATGCTGTTGAATGTCAAGGGGAGGTGGTTAGACTCTCGCTTGTTGAAGATAGTCATTGCCTGGCACTTGTGTGGCAGCTAGGGGCTAAATTAAAAAGCAGAACAACAAAGGTAATAATCTCTGGATTACTACCTGAGCCACATGCAAATTGGCATAGGGTAAATAACATCAGAGTGGCTCAAAGATTGGTGTGGGAGAAATGGGTTTCAATTTCTGGGGCACTGGGACCCGCACTGGGCTAAGAGGGAGCTGTTCCATCGGCACGGGCTTCATTTGAACCAGGCTGGGACCAGTGTCCTGGCAAATCGAATAACTAGGGCTTTAAACTAAATAGTGGGGTGGGGGGCGCGGAGGGATACGTGGAGGGGAAATTTAAAAAGTCAAAGAAATTTGAGACGGCAAAAGTGCAGGTTAGCGATAGGGGTAATGATAGGTTGATTGGCCATGATAAAAAAAAATTGGCCCTTAGTGTTAGGGGGGATTAAATACGTGGGGTTACGGGGTTACAGGGATAGGGCTTGCGTGGGATGGCTGTCGGTGTAGGGACCGGGTGCTAGGGTTTGGATGATCAGCCATGATCTCGTTGAATGGCGGAGCAGGCTCGAAGGGCCTACTCCTGCTCCTATCTTCTATGTTTCTAACCAGAGTGTGACAGGAAGGGACATAAGAAGTAGGAGGAGTAAGCTATACGGCCCCTCAAGCCTGCTCCGCCATTCAATAGGATCATGGCTGATCCGAACCTAGACTCACGTCCACTTCCCTGCCCGCTCCCCGTAACCCCTAATTCCCTTATCAGCTAGGAAACTGTCTATCTCCGTTTTAAATGTATTTAATGTCGCAGCTTCCACAGCTCTCTGAGGTAGCAAATTCCATAGATTTACTACCCCGAGTGAAGAAGTTTCTCCTCATCTCAGTTTTGAAAGGGCAGCCCCTTATTCCAAGAGTATGCCCCCTAGTTCTAGTCTCACCCATCAGTGGAAACATCCTCCCCGCATCCACCCGATCAAGCCCCCTCACAATCTTACATGTTTCGATAAGATTGCCTCTCATTCTTCTGAATTCCAATGAGTAGAGGCCCAACCTACTCAACCTTTCCTCATAAGTCAACCCCCTCATCTCCGGAATCAACCGAGTGAACCTTCTCTGAACTGCTTCGAGAGCAAGTATATCTTTTCTTAAATATGGAAACCAAAACTGTACGCAGTACACACGTAAGAGTGCATCAGCAAGAGGGGTCAGTGTAGGGAAAAAAGATACGCAGCATTCATAACAAGATAGATGAGTTGACAGCACTAATAGAAATAAATGGGTATGATCTGATAGCCATTACAGAGACGTGGTTGCAAGGTGAACAAGGCTGGGAACTGAATATTCAGGGGTATTTGACATTTCATAAGGACAGGCAGAAAGGAAAAGGAGGTGGTGTAGCTCCATTAATAAGGGATGAGATCAGTGCAGTAATGAGAAATGATATTGGCCTAGAAGATCAAGACGTAGAATCAGTTTGGGTGGGGATAAGAAATAATAAGGGTAAGAAGTCACTGGTCCGGCGGGGGGGGGGGGGGGGGGGGGGCGGGGGGAGGGGTCTACAGGCCCCCCAAACAGTAACCACACTGTAGGACAGAGTATAAATCAAGAAATAATAGAGGCTTGTAAGAAAGGTACGACTAGAATCATGGGAGATTTTAATCTTCATATTGATTGGACAAAGCAAATTGGCAAAGGTGGACTTGAGGAAGAGTTCTTGGAGTGTATACGGGATGGCTTCTTCGAACAATGTTGTGGAACCAACCAGGGAGAAGACTATTTTAGATCTGGTAATGTGTAACGAGGCTGGATTAATTAATGATCTCGAAGTGAAGGATCCTCTTGGGAAGAGTGATCATAGCATGGTAGAATTTCAAATTCAGTTTGTGGGTGAGAAAGCTAGGTCTCAAACTAGTGTCCAAACAAAGGTAATTACAAAGATATGAAGGCAGACTTGGTTAAAGTGGACTGGGAAAATATATTATAGGGCAAGACTGCAGAAAAGCAGTGGCAAACATTTAAGGAGATATTTCATAACTCTTAGCAAAGATATATTCCAGTGAGAAAGAAAGAATCTAAGAGAAGGATGAACCATCCGTGGCTAACTAAGGAAGTAAAGGATGGTATCAAATTGAAAACAAAAGCATACAATGTTGCCAAGAATAGTGAAAGGCCGGAGGATTGGGACATTTTTTAAAACCAGCAAAGGACGACTAAAAAATGAGAGAGAGAGAAGATGGCTTATGAGAGCAAGCTAGCAAGAAATATAAAAACAGACAGTAAGAGCATCGCCAGGTATATAAAAAGGGAGAGTGTAGCTAAAGTAAACATTAGTCCCCTAGAGGATGAGTCTGGGGAATTAATAATGGGAAACATGGAAATGGCAGAGACTTTGAACAAATATTTTGTATCGGTCTTCACGGTAGAAGACACTAAAAGTATCCCAATAATGGATAATCAAGGGGCTATTGGGGTGGGGGGGGGGGGAACTTAAAACAATCACCATCACTAGAGAAAAAGTACTAGGCAAACTAATGGGACTAAAGGTGGACAAGTCCCCTGGACCCGATGGCCTGCACCCTAGAGTCTTAAAAGAGGTGGCTGCAGAGACAGTGGATGCCTTGGTTGTAATCTACCAAAATTCCCTGGATTATGGAGGTCCCAGCTGACTGGAAAACTGCAAATGTAATGCCCCATTTAAGAAAGGAGGGAAACAGAAAGCAGGCAACTATCGACCAGTTAGCCTAACATCTGCCATTGGGAAAATGCTGGAGTCCATCATTAAGGAAGTGGTAGGAGGACATTTAGAAAATCATAATATAGTCAAGCAGAGTCAGCGTGGTTTATGAAAGGGAAATCATGTTTGACGAATTTGCTGGAGTTCTTTGAGGATGTAACGAGCAGGGTGGATAAAGGGGAACCAGTAGATGTCGTCTATTTGGATTTCCAGAAGGAATTCGATAAGATGCCACATAAAAGGTTACTACACAAGATAAGAGCTCACAGGGTTGGGGGGTAATATATTAGCATGGATAGAGGATTGGCTAACTAACAGAAAGTCGGGATAAATGAGTCATTTTCAGGTTGGCAAACTGTAACTAGTGGGTTGCTGCAGGGATCAGTGCTGGGGCCTCAACTATTTACAATCTATATTAATGACTTGGATGAAGGGACTGAGCGTAATGTAGCCAAATTTGCTGATGATACAAAGATAGGTGGGAAAGCAAATTGTGTGGAGGATGCAAAGAATCTCCAAAGGGATATAGATAGGCCACTGAGTGGGCAAAAATCTGGCAGATGGAGTACAATGTGGGAAAATGCAAGGTTATCCACTTTGGTAGGAAGAATAAAAAAGCAAATTATTTAAATGGGGAGAGATTGCAAAATACTGAGGTACAGAAGGATCTGACGGTCCTTGTACATGAATCACAAAAAGTTAGCATGCAGGTACAGCAAGTAATTAGGAAGGCAAATGGAATGTTGGCCTTTATTACAAAGGGAATGGAGTACAAAAGTAGGGAAGTCCTGGTACAACTGTACAGGGCGTTGGTGAGACCACACCTGGAGTAGTGTGTACAGTTTCGGTCTCCTTATTTAAGGAAGGATATACTTGCATTGGAGGCAGTTCAGAGAAGGTTCACGAGGTTGATTCCATAGATGAAGGGGTTGTCTTATGAAGAAAGGTTGAGCAGGTTGGGCCTATGCTCATTGGACTTTAGAAGAATGAGAGGGGATCTTATTGAAACATATAAGATTCTGAAGGGGTTTGACAGGGTAGATGCAGAGAGGATGTTTCCCCTCGTGGGGAAATCTAGAACTAGGGGGCATAATTTCAGAATAAGGGGGCACCCATTTAAAACGGAAATGGAGGAGGAATTTCTTCTCTCAGAAGGTCATGAATCTTTGGAATTCTCTTCCCCAGAGAGCTGTGGAGACTGGATCATTGAATATATTTAAGGTGGAGATAGACAGATTTTTGAAAGGTACGGGAGTCCAGGGTTATGGGGAGCAGGCATCGAAGTGGAGTTGAAGCCAAGATCAGATCAGCCATGATCTTATTGAATGGCGGAGCAGGCTCAAGGGACCAAATGACCTACTCCTGCGCCTACGTTTTATGTTCTTATGTAGAACTGTCCTTAATTTGTTACTAACTGACAAGCTCGTTCAGAGAGGTCAAATGTAGCAAATGGAAAGGCAGTGCATTACCTTGGTTTAGTTGGTAACACTCTTACCGCTGAGTCAGAAAGAAGGGTACAATCCTAAAGGGAGTGCATGAACAGAGAGACCTGGGAGTATATGTGCACAAATCGTTGAAGGTGGCAGGGCAGGTTGAGAAAGCAGTTAAAAATGCATAGGGGATACTGGGCTTCATAAATAGAGGCAGAGAGTACAAAAGCAAGGAGGTTATGATGAACCTGTATAAAATACTGGTTCGGCCTCAACTGGAGTACTGTGTCCAATTCTGGGCACCACACTTTAGGAAGGACATGAAGGCCTTAGAGAGGGTGCAGAAAAGATTTACAAGAATGATTCCAGGGATGAGGAACTCCAGTTATGTGGCTAGACTGGAGAAGCTGGGGTTGTTCTCCTCAGAGCAGAGAAGGTTGAGAGGTGTTCTAAAATCATGAGGGGTCTGGACAGAGCAGATAGAGAGAAACTGTTCCCATTGGCAATAGGGTCGAGAACCAGAGGATACAGACTCAAGGTGATTGGCAGAAGAACCAAAGACGACATGAGGAAAAACTTTTTTATGCAGCAAGTGGTTAGAATCTGGAATGCACTGCCTGAAAGGGTGGTGGAGGCAGACTCAATCGTGGCTTTCAAAAGGGAATTGGATAAGTACCTGAAGGAAAAAAATTTGTAGGGCTACGAGGAAAGAGTGGGGGAGCGAGACTAGCTAGAAGTGCCCTTGCAGAGAGCCGGCACAGGCTCGATGGGCCGAATGGCCTCCTTCTGTGCTGTAACCATTCTATGATTCTATAAGGTTGTGAATTTCAGCCCCCACCAGGATTTGAGCACAGAATCTAGGCTGATACTCCAGCACAATACAAAAGGAATACTATATTGAAAGAGGTTGCCACCATTCGAAGATGAATGGCCATTCTTCAAGTGCGCTGAGCAGCTGAGCTTCTCCTTCAAACAATAACCAAAAAAAAGCTGTTTGCGGAACAAATGCTGGGTGAAGAATAGCTGCTGTGATTGCCCATGTAACACTTATTCCAAAACAGTCATTGTATTGCGAAAGTAATTTCTTCTGTGAAGTGCTTTGAGACATTCACAAGATAAGGAGCTATGTAAATGCAAGTATTAGCTGTCAAAGTAAGTTTTCTTTATAGTGTGCATTCAGAAGGCTTTGGAAAGCATGCCACGTGTGTAATTCTGATTGACTTAAACAGCATTCACAAAAATACAAATTATAACAGATCACCAAGCAATGCAAACTACCTCAACTGTTATTAAACATGTAGGAAATAAACAAGTTGGAAAACTACAAATTAACCAGCAACAAAATGCTACCAATGAATAATCACACCAAGCAACATAAAAGGACCAAACAACCAACAATAACCACAAAGTCACTCATGAAATTGCTCAGACTGTTTTTTGCAAGTGCTTTCAATGGTTTCTCATCAACTCTTAAGATATAAATCTGTAAGTAAATTTTGACATTTAAAAACCTAAATAATTCACCGTAAACTATTCAAAAATCCATAAAATTGCCCTTGATCCATTAAATTGTCATTGCCCCCTTGCAAATCAAACCAATAGGTTTTACTCCCAGAAGCCTATCCTTGCTCGGGTCCTTGGCTCTTTTCTTGGAGCTTTCTTTGTGCAGCTGGGCTTCCCCGCCTTAATGTTTTTTTGGATCAACACACAGCAGTTTCTTCCCTCTCCAGGAGACATTGTGGCTAGATTTTAAGCACACATGCTCCCATTCAGTATCTCCATATCTTCAAACAAACTTATGTTCAGTCTCTTCAGCTGTGCCCACTCTGCAACACTCCTCACCTGCACCTTGACAACACCTCTCGCCTACCTTGTAGTGCTCACACTCAGTCCATAGGCTTTGGTGAATACTTTTATCGCTGCCAAAGACTCTGCCACACTCTGATATGACACCTCTCGTATGCACACAAGTGGCTCCATTGCTAGATATCATGCTCCAAGATCTGGCCCTGCGCCCCAACCCCATCCTGAGTGCTTCCAGCTACACATATCAGTATCTTCCATGTCCCTCCTCAGCTGTCTCAAAATCCAACCCCTCCAAGTACTGCCAATCCCTACCCAGCCTTAGTATACCCATACCCCCAAGACATTCACTGCTATCAAACCTTAGGCACCCAACCTCCAACTGCCAACATTTGGTAAAAATAGATTTATTATAATGTTGCACTCAAAACAGAAGTCACACCTTCACACCAGACAATAATCTGATCATAATAACTGACGGGTACAATCACAGAATCTCAGAATCACAGAATCTACAGTGCAGATAGAGGCCATTTCGGCCCATCAAGCCTGCACCGACACATATCCCACCCTATCCCCGTAACCCCATGTAGTTAATCCCCTAACACGAAGGGTCAATTTATCATAGCCAAATCAACCTAATCTGCACATCTTTGGACACAATGTATTTTGATAGGCTACTATTTTAATAGCAAAGTTGTTAAATGTTAATGTTCAACTACAACACCTCCTGATTAGTATATGTAGTGAGTTGCCCATTTACCAGTGTGTCAGACTGTTAGCTTGCTGGATTGACTTGCTAAATACAGGAAACTTCGCGATATCCGGCACCGACGGGACCGGCGTGATGCTGATCTATGAAAACTTCTGGACAGACCAGCGCTAATGTTGAAGGATACGGAGGTTTTCATCTCCCTATCTGGCAACAAACACTGTTGCTTAGCAACAGCTGGTAAACAGTCGGCCCGTACCTTGGAAGCGTCTCTGTAGCTTAGCAACAGCTTCAGAGAGGCTTTCCAGAGACTGACTGTTTAAAAAAATGCTAGAAGGAAAAAAACCTAAAACGGCTGCTGATTTCTGCCGTTAGATCGAGGTTTCCGGCCATACAACCTTCGGATAAACCAAAGTTTCCTGTAGTGTATTCAACCGGTACATCTCACCAGAACAGTCTTCCGAAAACATTTGGATCCAAGCAGAATATTGGACATAAAGTTTGTTATTTTGCATTTTTGTCTGGCTGTGGGACACAGAGGCAAAAAAATGACTCGCTAGGTATACGTGAATCCTGCAAAAGCTGTACCTTGTTGTTTGTCTAAGAAAATAGACTTTTGTAAGCTTAGCCCAGCTCAAAGCACTCTTTCTTCTTAGTCAGAAGTTATGAGTTCCATCCCCAGTTCAGGACTTGAGTATCTAGGTTGACACGTCAGTGCAGCACTGAAGGAGTGCTACATAGTCACAGTTGTCACCTTGCGAATGAGACATTAAACCAAGGGCATTCAGGTGCAGGTGTTCTGATCAACACAAAGCTAGGTGGAAAAGTGAGCTGTGAGGAGGATGCAAGGAGCCTGCAAAGGGATATAAACAGGTTAAGTGAGTGGGCAATAAAGGTGGCAGATGGAGTATAATGTGAGGAAATGTGAGGTTATTCACTTTGATAGGAAGAGTAGGAAAACCGAATATTTTTTAAATAGTGAGAAACGAGCAAATGTTGGTGTTCAGAGAGAATTAGGTGTCCTAGTACAAGAAACAGAGTTAGCATGCAGGTACAGCAAGCAATTAGGAAGGCAAATGGTGTGTTGGCCTTTATTGCAGGGGGTTGGAGTACAAGAGTAAGGAAGTGTTGCTACAATTGTACAGGGCCTTGGTGAGACCACGCCTGGAGTACTGTGCACAGTTTTGGTCTCCTTATCTGAGGAAGGGTATCCTTGCCTTAGAAGCTGTGCAACGGAGGTTCACTAAGACTGATTCCTGGGCTGAGAGGGTTGTCCTATGAGGAGAGATTGAGTAGATTGGGCCGATACTCTCTGGAGTTTAGAAGAATGAGAGGTGCTCTCATTGAAACATAAGATTCTGAAGGGGATTGATAGGATAGCTACTGAGAGAGAGATAGTTTCCCCTGGCTGGAGAGTCCAGAACTAGGGGGCATAGTCTCAGGATAAGTCGTCGGCCATTTAAGACTGAGATGAGGAGGAATTTATTCACTCAGAGGGTTGTGAATCTTTGGAATTCTC
Source organism: Somniosus microcephalus (assembly GCF_052327205.1). Taxonomy (NCBI): domain Eukaryota; kingdom Metazoa; phylum Chordata; class Chondrichthyes; order Squaliformes; family Somniosidae; genus Somniosus; species Somniosus microcephalus. Next base: position 22,513,052 of record NC_141000.1, on the reverse strand, counting down.
TACCCAAAGGACTGTGGATGCTGAATCGTTGAGTATAATCAAGGCTGAGATAGATAGATTTTTGAATTCTAGGGGGTATCAAGGGATATGGGGATCGGGCGGGAAAGTGGAGTTGAGGTCGAAGATCAGCGATGGTCTTATTGAATGGCAGAGAAGGCTCAAGGGGCCATATAGCTGACTCCTGCTCCTATTCTTCTTTTCTTAGGTTAATTTCTCCCTCAAAGAAAACCATCAAAAATTGAACTGGTCAGTCATCTTATTTTTTTTTATGCGAGATTTACTGTGAGCAAATTAGATGCCACTTTTCCCTATGTAACAGTGACTATACTTCAAAAAGTACTTCATGATATGTGAATTGCTTTGGGACATCCTAAGCATGTAATAAGGCATTCTATAAATGCAACTTTGTTCTTTCTCATCTCTCTTTGAAAAGCATTTGCTCAATTCTAAGTTCTGCAAGCATGCTTTCAAAGAATCTCATCTGGCTGGTTTGTCCTTAAACACAAAGGGTTGTAGAAGTTTGGAACTCTCTTCCGCAAACAGCAACTGAAGCTAGGTCAATTGTTAATTTTAAATCTGAGATTGATAGCTTTTTGTTAACCAAAGGTATTATGTGATATGGGCCAAAGGAGTTAGGTCGCAGATCAGCCATGATCTCATTGAATGGCAGAACAGGCTCGAGGGGTTGAATGGTCTACTCCTGTTCCTAACTGGTTCCCGAGTACCGCTGTTTAGCGACTGAATACAATACTGTTATTGCTTGTTTTGGTAAGTAACTCTATCCATGAATAAACCCATTTGCTAGTTTAGCCTGTTACAGAAGTGTTTGGCAAGGCTGATATTAAACACTCTCATACTGTATCCCCCACAACTCCCAGGTGACAGCATTTTCTTCCTGCTCCCACCCACATACTAACCCCACCCTCTGCATCATGCAACTGAAGGCTCCCGTCTCTCCAAGTCTGACCGCCACCGCTGACATTGTTTTCAATTCTTCTTCGCCTGATCTTATTCCTTATCTACAACCAAATATATATTAGCACCAATCTTGCTGTATATCTTAGGCCAGAGGCCTTCCTGGGGTCCCCAGAAACATCAAAATCCTGGGGGTCCCTAAGATATTCAGATTTTCTAGCATGTTATATCAATTCCTATATGTTAATAAAAACATTTTTTTTGCAATATTAGCACCATTTTTCTTTGGGCAGCTGACAGAGGCTGTCGAGGAGACGTTGGAGAGGGAACATCCAGGAGTATCCTCTGACTCACCATGAATATGAAGGGAATTCGGCTATTATTAAAAACATTACATTGGTCTATAAGGGGTGCTGTTGGGGTTGAAGGATGCTGTTGGATCAGAATTTTAAAATGTGTGCTCAAAACTGACACCAGATGCCGGAAATGGAAAGTGCGCCATTTCCCAGCATTAGCATTCTCACTTAGGCCACAAAATGTCACATAAAAATTAAAAATACATCACTTTTCTTGTATAAAAATCGCTGGCTTGTGTGATCATTTTGCTTGAGTGACAAACCGCTGACCACTGTTGAGGACCGATTAGTCAGATTATTCAGAACCACAACATTGATTTTAGAAGATCAGATTTAAATAGGGAACAAAAATTTTGATTTAAGAACTAGGCATCAAGCACCCAAAAATAAGTTTATAGATGAAGAAGCTACAGTTTATAGAGAAAAACACAAATTTTCACAGGTAGTTATTTAGTCGGATGCAACACTTTTTGGAATATGGATGGCACAGAACAAAAGGGGAAAAAAAGGCATTTTAGCGAGAGGAAAGTCAACAATTCCCAGTTGTTTGACACAAAACACAATGCTTAGATGGCCAACAATATTTTTAGCCAATGGTTATAGCAGTAGGAGCTCAACTTGCCCAAAGCAGCTCTATCTTTTCCCACTCGTTCCTCGCCCATTAAAGAATAACAATGAATATATATTTCACAATCTACTTCGCCAGATGCTGTTTTCTGATGTTTCTCCCTAAGTTGTGGTTACCAAAAAAAAGAGCTGCTTACGTTAGCAAGTGTGGTTGCTCTATCTGCATATATAACATTAAAGTCCTCAACTATTTGAAATCAGGGCAGGTTATTCACAATATATATATAAATGATCTAGACGAGGGAACTAGATGTAATATCTCCAAGTTTGCAGGCGACACAAAGATGGGTGGGCGTGTGTGCTGTGAGGAGGATGCCGAGAAACTCCAGTATGATTTGGACAGGTTGGGTAATTGGGCAGAAGCATGGCAGATGCAGTATAATGTGGATAAATGTGAGGTTATCCACTTTGGTGGCAAAAACAGGAAGGCAGATTATCTGAACGGCAATAGATTGGGAGAAGGGGAAGTGCAACGAGACCTGGGTGTCCTTGTGCACCAATCACTGAAGGTAAGCATGCAGGTGCAGCAGGCGGTTAAGAAGGCAAATGGTATGTTGGCCTTCGTAGCAAGAGGGTTCGAGTACAGGAACAAGGATGTCTTGCTGCAGTTGTACAGGGCCTTGGTGAGACCACACCTTGAGTACTGTGTGCAGTTTTGGTTGCCTTATCTGAGGAAGGATGTTCTTGCCATGGAGGGAGTGCAGCAAAGATTCACCAGACTGATACCTGGGATGGCAGGAATGACTTATGAGGAGAGATTGGGTCGATTGGGCTTATACTCGCTGGAGTTTAGAAGAATGAGGGGGAATCTCATTGAAACTTATAAAATTCTAACAGGACTAGATGCAGGATGTTCCCAATGGCGGGGGAGTCCAGAACCAGGGGTCACAGTCTAAGGATAAGGGGTAAGCCATTTAGGACAGAGATGAGGAGGAATTTCTTCACCCAGAGAGTGGTGAACCTGTGGAATTCCCTACCACAGAAGGCAGTGGAGGCCAATTCATTAAATATATTCAAGGAGTTGTTAGATATATTTCTTAAGGCTAAAGGGATCAAGGGGTATGGGGAGAAGGCAGGGACAGGGTACTGAATTTGGATGATCAGCCATGATCTCATTGAATGGTGGAGCAGGCTCGAGGGGCCAAATGGCCTACTCCTGCTCCTATCTTCTATGTTTCTATGTTAGCAAATAAAACATTAGCTTCTAAATTTCCAAAATGTATTAAATTTGGTTACAATTTTAGGCATGAATATTATATTTTTAGATTACTGGTCCGTCCACCTGCATGCCAGATCAAATAACGTTGGCCCGTATTTTCCGATTGCAGGCCTCCCACGGCTTTACTGGAGGGCTCCCGGGGCGCACACGCTTCCGCTCCTGGGCCTCACCAAACTTGAAGTGCGCAGGGCCCACGTATCCCAGAGGCGCAGGTAGTTCGCAGCGTCCCTGGGATCACATGGGCCATGGGGAGCAAATCACAGAAGGGAATCTTCCTTCATACATTTGACAGGAAGACCTGTCATATATGAATGGAGATCAATGAAAAAATAGTAAAACTTTAAATAAATTTTGAAAAATATATTTTTTAAATGACTTAAAATTACAATAAATTAAGTATTTTAAACAAAAATTTAATTTTTTGAAAAAAATAATTGAAGTTTTTTACGGGGCTAAAAATAAACTTACCATTTAAAAAAAAAAATTTTAACTTTTTTTCAACTCTTATCCTGGTAAAAGCAGGCCTTACACCTGCTTTTACCAGGCGTAAGAACTGTAAGGGTTTCCTGCGGGCGGAGGGTCTCCACAACGCGGAACTATCTGCCCGCAGAGGCCCTTCTCCAGGACAGGTGGAGGATCTGTCAAGACCATTCTGACAGATCGGAAATGTTCGTTTTCAGCGCATGCGCTGTGCATGCCTGAAACCGGCATTTCCGATGTCCCTACGGGTGGGTACACAGTGCGTACACACCCGTAGGGATCGCAATATGTGGGCCATTGTTCTACAACCAAGGCACAAACCTTATATTTCAACTTGCAGGATAAGTAAGTTCTAAAGAAAGTAATTTAAATTCACAAGAAAGCTTGTTCTAACTTGTCCAATGAACTTGTGCAAAATCTAATTATCCTATGATGCAACGTTACACATACAAACATCTGTCGTGCTTAAAAAAGGCTTTTTTGGGATGTTTTTCTATTTTCTGGAAGAGTCAGGGACACAAGCACTTGACTAAATAGAAGTTCCCTGCAAACACACAATACCCTGTAATTGACCTAAGAATGTGCCTGTTTACAACACTTGGACCTTGTGGCCTTAGAGTCTTAGATTTCATTGGGCCAGAAATTCCAGGCCAGAAGCGTGAGTACGGTCGGCTTACTCACGCTTCTGGCCGTTGGAAATGCCGGCGTTCAGCATGAACAGCGCATGCGGGGAACGCCGGCATTTCCAGACCTCGAGCGCGTGCGACTGCACAGGCAGCGCTTGCGCAGTGAACTTCGTAGATTTCATTCATGAAATCCGTGAGGTTAAGTCCTTAGAAGTTACACTGAAAAAAAGCAAGTGTAAAGTGGTTCATTGGCTGCGGAGGAAGATATATTTTATCGTGGAGCTTTTGAAATGCAATATTTGTGTTTGGGAAAGGGAGGGAAGTTATTTTAAGAAATTTTAAGTAAGTTTTAAAGTTAAAATTTTTTTTTTTTTTTAATAAAAAGGGTTTTCAGAACGGTAGGTAGAAGGAGCAATTGTGGCTGTGTGAATGGAATGTGAGAATGAGTTATGTATGTATGTCCACATATATTCCTTTACGTATATGTATGTATGTTTTATATTCCTTTACTATGAATGTATGTTTTTAATTATGATTTTCCAATAAGTTACTTTCTCTGAAAGTCATAATTAAATAATACATTCATACACATAAGTAAAGGAATATATACATAACACGCAAAGGAATATATACAGACATACATACTTTCAGAAGCTCCACGATAAGAAATATCTTCCTCCGCAGCCTCTGTAGCAACTGTACCCATGCTTTTTTCATGTGTAAGTTGTAATGACTGGACCTCACTGAAAGCATTAATGAAAGCGGCGAATTATACTGCGCACGCGCTGCATGTGCAGTCGCACGCGTTCTGCCTCTGAACCCCTTTGTTCAGAGGACAGGAAATGCCGGTTTTCCCCACATGCACTGTGCATGCTGAAAACCGGCATTTCATCCGGCCAGATGCGTAAGTACCCCGACCGTACTAGCGCATTTGGAAGGGAATTATTGGGCCAACATTTCACATGTCAATAAAATAAAAAATTTAACACTTGCACGGCTTGCCCCCTCGCATCTGCGACTGAGGGTCCAAGGAGGTGCATTGCGCAAGAGGTCATCATCGGACGTATCCTCACACTGTTCCCTTTGGGGAACTGTATGAAGTGGTGGAAGGATTTATGGCCGTGATTAACGCTCATTCCGTGACCGTAACCATCTTTGAACCAGCCATTAGGGTGGTTAGTCCTATGGCGGGAGGGTTTTACGGGCTCCCACAACCCATCTGAGGGGGGGGGGGCCACCAACACCCACGGACGCAAGTATCCCGCTGGATGTCCACCTAGAATTTAAAGTTGGAGCTCCGACTCCACTTGCCGGGACTGTCTGGAGTGGGGTTCAAAACCCTACTCCTTCTGGCCCAGCGGAGGGGATGCTTACTGCTACGCAAAAGGCCCACTCCGCACAAAAGGTGACACCCATACGTTTCCTGCGCCTTTTCCCTCCCCGTGACTGGAGCCCTATGCTGCCATTTCACGTTGCTAATCGGATTGGGCGTTTGTCATAGCGGTAGGATCCCCGCCGCTGGGCCAGATCAGGGTAGGGTTTCGAACCCCGCTCCAGACAGTCCCGGCAAGTGGAGTCGGAGCTCCGGCTCTAAATTCTGGGTTGACATCCAGTGGGATATTTGCATCCGTGGGTGTGGGTGGCCCCCCCTCCTTGTATAGCTTGTGGGAGCCCGTAAAACCCTCCCGCCATAGGACTAACCGCCCTAATGGCTGGTTCAAAGATGGTTACGGTCACGGAATGAGCGTTAATCACGGCCATAAATCCTTCCACCACTTCATACAGTTCCCCAAAGGGAACAGTGTGAAGACACGTATGACGACGACATTGCTAAATAAATAAATGGAATTAAAAAAATTCTTTTAGGGCTTTTAAAAGTCTTTAAATTGCTTTAATTCTCTTTAAAACTACTTCAGATTACTCAAAATAATGTAAACATTTTAAAAAGTTTATAAAAGTTACCAAAATCTTCAAAAAACTTCCAAAAACCTATTTAAACTGCTGCTTTGCATGTAAAAAAGCAAAGCAGCTTGACAGAAACATTGGGGGCGTGTCCAGTGAAACTGAGACCTCAAGGGGCGTGTCTCACTTACACTGCACGCTCCTGGGTCCGCGCTGGCTGCACTCCTGGGCGGCGTGACGTCATACGCTGCCCGGGATTCTTGTTTCAGTTTCTGGAAGTGCAGGCGTCCCTGGAGCTGATCGGCAGGAGCGCGGGGTAAGTGCAAATACGGGACTTGCACGCGCTGCAAGCCCCGTTCTGGAATTTCTGGCCCATTGTTACTGTACTATAAGGTTTATACTAAGTGACGGCAAATGTTTCCACTGACCAAAGATCACAGAAACCGAGCAGCAAAACGGAATCTACTAGCTGTTGGAGGCACACAATAAGGCTTTATTAAGGCACTAAACTCTTTGCAGGTGGCTAACACACAAATGTGCTCAAGTAACATTTCTGTAAAGCTTACCTACAACTGTGAATAATGCTGCTCTTCAATTTCCTTTATCAGGAGGCATTCTACCAACTGATAAAGATAGGAAGATTAAAGAGACGAGCAGGAAAGAACAGTTGGCTGGATTCCCAAACACACATGTATGCATGTGTATACAATTAACCTTACACTCCATTCGATTTGTGCTGAGCAAAAATGATAGGATACTAATCTCTCCCAATTGTAACTCTGAATCTATCTCAAGCAAAAACCTATGGGCAGTGGAGTGGGGGCACTGGATAACAACAGTAAGAAGTGCAATTTTCTCTAGCTACACTAGTAAAGGTAAGGTTAGCTACCAAATCATGCAATTCATAAACACAGTTTTCCAATTCTGGGACTTGAGGTCTCAGAATTTTGAGATATGCACAAAAGGGGGTTCTGGGACAAAAAAAAGTTGAGTCCCAGGACTGATTCTACAATGTCCTTGGATTAGGGTTGCGAAGGGGTGGAAAGTTTCCGGTAAATTTCTGGAAATTTTCCACGGGAAGGTTAGCTTCGGAATTTTGCCCAAAAAAGCACATGCTAGCATAACATTGTTTTTTTTTTTTCCATTTTTTTTCCCCCACAGGTACTCTCAAAATTACTAAGAGATGGAATCTTAATTATTAAGGAATTTCTTAATCAATATATGTTTATCTTCTTACTTGGCTAGTTTTAATAATTACAAGTTGTGTGTGTGACTGTGAACAAATGTGTCCTGATTGGTTGGATGAGTGGATGAGCGATTAGCTCCCTCTATTGGTGACGTAGCGTTGTGCGTGCACAGGTCATGCTTCCATCACATGGAGCATCAGAAAAATTTACTCACCCTGTTGCAATCGTGCTGATCGACCGCAGTTCGACACAGAGACGAATGCCCTTTATTTCTCTGCATAGATGCCACGTTTACCGTCAGATGTGTGGAAGTATTTTACCCCAGGCATTAAAGATGGAAAGATTGTGTACATGTGCAAACACTGTACAAAGCCATATGTAAAGAATGCCACAAAGATGCAGCAGCATTTATCCAAATGCAACAACTTCACTCAAAGCTCACAGCAGTCAGCCCAGAGTTCCTCTGCTTCCATTCAAGAAGATGATGGTTCACATTCAGCATCAGGCTCCTTATCATCAGCAACTCCTGGCCCACTTGGAAGGTTCTTTGATACAATGGATAACCATAGCCAGAAGAATGCAGATGAGTGCCTTGCTTGAGCTGTATATGCAACAGGCTCACCCCTCATGCTCACAGCCAATGCGTACTGGAACAGATTTTTCAATGTTATTCGCCCTGCATACTGTCCTCCCACCAGACATGCTTTGTCTGTTATACTCAGCCTCCAGCAAATAACTCGAGTCCAAGGAAAGCTCAAAGAAACGATAGAGATGACAGACTGTGTTGCAGTTATCTCAGATGGGTGGTCAAATGTACGAGGGGAGGGCATCATAAACTTCATCGTCTCCACTCCTCTCCCAGTGTTCTTCAAGAGCACAGACACAAAGGACAACAGACACACAGGCACATACATTGCTGATGAGCTGAAAGTGGTCATCAACGATCTTGGATCACAAAAGGTCTTTGCAGTAGTTACTGCCAATGCTGCGAATATGAAGGCTGCTTGGGCTCAAGTGGAGGAGGCCTACCCTCATATTACGTCTATTGGGTGCGCAGCTCATGGGCTCAACCTGCTCCTCAAGGACATCATAGGTTTGAGAACCATGGAAACACTGTACGAGAGCCAAGCAAGTTGTTAAGTTCGGCAGAGGAAAACAGGTAGTTGCAGCAAGCTACAACTCCAAGCAAACGACAAAGAACAAGAACACCACACTGAAGCGGCCCAGCAACACCAGATAGGGTGCCGTTGTCATAATGTACAACAGCTTTCTGGAGGGTAAGGAGTCGCTGCAAGAAATGGCAATATCCCAGTCTGGCGATATGGAAACCACCATCAAGAAAATACTGCTGGATGTGGTGTTCTGGGAGAGAGTGGTTAGCAGCCTTAAACTACTCTCACCAGCAGCATCTGCAATTGCTCAGATTGAAGGAGATGACACTGTCTTGTCAGAGGTTCTCAGGTTTTTTGCTGATTTAAAAGAACAAATCAGCATTGCCCTACCCACATCGCTGCTGCTCAAAGCAGAGGAGAAGGCAATTGTTCAATTCATACAGACGCGTCACGAATTTTGTGTCAAGCCGATTCATGCTGCAGCATACATGCTGGACCCAAAGCATGTTGGGAGACCAATACTTTCTGGAGAACAGATCAACAGTGCTTACAGTGTGATTTCTACCCTCTCATGCCACCTCAATCTGGACGTGGGCAAAGTTCTGGGAAGTCTGGCAAAGTTCTCTACCAAGCAAGGTCTTTGGAATGGGGATGGGATATGGGAATCATGCAAGCATATCAGTGCACATACCTGGTGGAAGGGACTTTGTGCATCTGAGGCCCTATCACCCATTGCATCGGTGATAGCCCAAATCCCACCTTCATCAGCGGCCTCTGAACGAAACTGGTCACTTTTTGGGAATACACATACAAAGGTGCGCAACAGGCTGACTAACGAGAGAGTGGAGAAACTGGTGGCTATCCAGGCAAACCTACAACTTATTGAGCCAGATACAGAAGTGTCCACCGCACAGCTAGACAGTGACACAGAGGAGGAAATGGACACGTCAGAGCCAGAGTCAGAGAATCAGGAGGAGCAATGATGAGTAGAAGACTCAAACTGACAAAATAAGGACAAGTTACAGGCTAAATAAGCTGACGCTCTTTTTATTTTATTTTAGATGGCTTTCTTTTGTGGGGGTTAAATAAAGTTCAAAACCATAACCTAAATAAAGTTTTGAAATAACAACAGAAATTGCTGGAAAAACTCAGGAGGTCAGGCAACATCCGTGGAGAGAAATTTGAGTTGACGTTTCGGGTCGAAACCCTTCTTCAAAACTGGAAAGAAAAGAAAATAGATCGAAGGCAGGGCTGCGATCGCACAAAAGAAGTAAAAGAGACAATAAAAGGTATTCGAAACCAGACGAGATGGTAATAGGCCAGTGGAGACAAAAGACAGCTGAGATTAGGTGTGAAGTGTACTGGCAGGATAGGAGACAGCTGCCAGGTGGGAGAGAGAAACAAAAGGAAAGGGGGGGGGGGGCGGGGAAAGGAAGACCCAAAACAAAGGGGTGGAAAAAATTATAAGTAAAAAAAGTAATAGGGGCCGAGGTTATGATCTGAAATTGTTGAACTCGATATCGAGTCCGGAAGGCTGCAAAGTGCCTAATTGGAAGATGAGGTGCTGTTCCTCGAGTTTACGTTGAGCTTCCGTGGAACAATACAAGAGGCCAAGGACGGTGAGGTCCAAGTGGGAATGGAGTGGTGAGTTAAAATGACAGGCGACCGGAAGCTCGGGGTCACCCTTACGGACTGAACGGAGGTGTTCCGCAAAGCGGTCACCCAATCTGCGTTTGGTCTCCCCAATGTAGAGGAGACCGCATCGTGAGCAGCGAATACAGTATACTAGATTGCGAGAAGTACAAGTAAATCGCTGTTTCACCTGGAAGGGGTGTTTGGGGCCCTGGACAGTGGGAAGGGGGGAGGTATAGGAGCAGGTGTTACATCTCCTGCGCTTGCACGGGAAGGTGCCAGGCGAAGGGGAAGGGGTGCTGGGGGTGATAGAGGAGTGGACTAGGGTGTCTCGGAGGGAGCGGTCCCTACGGAATGCTGAAAGGGGAGGGGAGGGGAAGATGCGTTTGGTGGTGGGATCACTTTGGAGGTAGCGGAAATGGCGGAGGATGATCTGTTGAATGTGGAGGCTGGTGGGGTGAAAGGTGAGGACAAGGGGAACTCTATCGTGGTTCCGGGAGGGAGAGGCAGGGGTGAGGGCAGAAGTGCGGGAGATAGAACGGACACGGTCGAGGGCCATGTCAACCACGGTAGAGGGGAATCCTCGGTTGCGGAAAAAGGAAGACATGTCGGAAGCACTGGTGTGGAAGGTGGCATCGTCGGAGCAGATACGGCGGAGATGGAGAAACTGGGAGAATGGAATAGAGTCCTTACAGGAGGCAGGGTGGGAGGAAGTGTAGCCCAGGTAGCTGTGGGAGTGAGTGGGCTTGTAGTGAATATTGGTCGATAACCTATCCCCAGAGATGAAGACAGAGAAGTCGAGGAAGGGAAGGGTCAGAGATGGACCATGTGAAGGTGAGGGAAGGGTGGAAATTGGAGGCAAAGTGAATGAAATTGTCTAGTTCGGGGCGAGAGCAGGAAACGGCACCGATACAGTCATCAATGTATCGGAAAAAGAGGTGAGGGAGGGGACCTGAGTAGGACTGGAACAAAGATTGTTCCACATAGCCCACGAAAAGGCAAGCATAGCTAGGACCCATGCGGGTATCCATAGCAACACCTTTGATTTGGAGGAAATGAGTGGAGTTAAAGGAGAAGTTGTTCAATGTGAGAACAAGTTCAGCCAGGCGGAGGGTGGTGGTGGTGGATGGGGACTGGACGGGCCTCTGTTCAAGGAAGAAGCGGAGCGCCCTCAGGCCATCCTGGTGGGGGATGGAGGTGTAGAGAGATTGTACGTCCATGGTGAAAAGGAAGCGGTTGGGGCCAGGAAACTGGAGGCCAGAAAGCCTGTTTTTATTTGTATGGAACAGTGTGTCTATTCTGATGACAAAGATGATAAGGGTCAGAGACAAAAACCATCAGTGTGCAAAAAAACTCAAAATTCCCATGGAAAGTTTCCTCTTTTAAAAATTCCCGGAATTTTGCAACCCTACCTTGGATACATTTTCCCACAAATGATTTGGCAGCTTATTACCCCTACCATCTACTTTTTGGTAGCCCACATGTTGAAATCGCCAATGTGGTTGGGTGGTTAGTGGTTGGTAGGGCAATGGTTGGCCAAGTCTGCGTCAGCGCTTGGAGACGTTCACGACAGTCAGCTTGCCCACTCTGATTGTGATGGAAAACAGTGAGCTGTCTACCGGCGGGATTTCTTCAGTCAGAACGAAAGGTCATCGACCTGAAACGTTAACTCGGTTTCTCTCTCCACAGGCTGCCTGGCCTGCTGAGTATTGCCAGCATTTTTTGTTTTTAAACAAGATTTAAATGCTGGCATAAACAAACTATGCAGGTGGAGCAGAAGGCAAGATACCATTGTGGCAAATGCAGGGCGAATTTGTGTAATAGATAGGCAGAGTAAATGCAAATTAAAAACTGATTCAGCTAACTATCTTTAAAGGCGTTCCTTTGTCAGGAAAGTAACCAGGTTCATTATACCATCAGAGAATTGGTAGCCTTTTTGTTGGTGTCACTGCCGCTAGTCAGCAGCTAATTAAGTCTAAGATTGTTTGGCAACTGAGTAGTCTTTTCTTGAAATATTAATGCACACTCGTCTGCAGCCTGGGGAAAAGGCAAATATAATCTCTGATGGCTGGTGCATCAAGGATCATGCTTGGGAGAAAGATATTTATTGTCTCAAAGTTAATGCAAGAATTGCACTGCTCACACATGACATTATATCGGAAGATCTATGAAAGACTTTCATCCAAAAGTATTGTAGATTATTGGACTGCGTAAAAAATGTGCTTTAAAGAGAGATTACATTAACCCTTGTTTATGGATTCTACTTTTGTTCATAGACTTTCAAAATGTACACATATTTAACATCTATAGCAGTTGCATGAGGAAGATGGATCAAATTTTCAAAATAGATCCTTTAAAAGTTCCGATATAGGATAACACCAAAATGTTAACTATTTTTCTCTTCCAGATGCTGATTTCCTGTTTTTTTTTGTTTTTATTTTTATTTCCAGTATTTAAGCAGTTCTTTTTAAAGCTTCTAAATTCTACTTGAATACAGTTAACATATATTCCTTTACGTGGGGAAATGCTCAGACCAACTAAATCCACTGTACTTAAATGAGTAGCAATATAAACTGCTTAATCTGGTCAATTTAAAATAACAAGAGAAAATTAATGCTAAATTCTCCAATGAGCAGGCTTTAGCCGTTTAGGTTTGGTCAGCTGCGGATATAAACACACACCTAAATTAGTGTCTCGTTAACAGAAAAGACCTATATAAATAAATAATTTTAATCACGAGCAAAAATCCTCATCATCTGACCTTTACTAAAAAGCAGATGCCTTGTGCAAGAATTCTCTATGCAAATCAACCCACTGCAATTAACTAATCACATGGTTGATTCAACTCCTCAGTGGCAGTAAATGACTCAAAGGCAAAATAAACCTTAAATGAAAGAACCCATTCTCAGTATTTTTATTATGTATTTCAGCACAACAATTGTGTTGCAGATTATTAATGAGTCCGTTATTGAAACATTTTCTCAATTATAATATTGTTTTATGGAGTACTTTTGAAAGTGGAGTAATAAATAGGGTTTTTCTTTTCCTGAGTAAATTAAAGCAATAAACAAGCAGTCTGAACTGAAAGGAGGAAAAAAAAATAGCATATTAATGAAAAAAGATAACACACTGTTGTTTGGAAGGTTAATCAGGCTTGCTAATTACTGAGCCAAGCATCCAGTCTTCGTTATTAGAAATACAACAGTTACAAAAAGGTACAATAGAAATTCAGCAATAAAACAATTTCTGAGTAGCCTGGAAGCTATAAAATTATATTTTTGTGGGAAGTAGGTAGCTGTATGTAAATTTGAGAGATCAAAAATTACTTCTACAGCAGATACAATACAATCTCAAACTGCATTGTAATTTCCTATAAGGCTTATAGAAGTGAATTGTGATGATATTCTGACTACAGAGAGCCTTAACACCACAGATACACTGATGCGAGTCTCGCACCCAATGCTTATGAATCTGGCTCAAATCAACATGTCGATTATTGCAGTATAAAGCTGACAGCTACTCCTCCCTGCCTACATGTACAAACTTACCTTTGCTACGTGGTAATGTTGTACACATTACGTATAACAATTAACCACCACTATTATCGTAAATTATGAAATCTTGCGCAATGTTATGGGTGAAGAAATTTCTCCTCATTTCAGTCCGAAATTGCCAACTCCTTATCCCGAGACTATAACCCCCAGTTCTAGACTCTCCAACCAGGGGAAACAGCATCTCAGCAAATACCCCATCAAGCCCTCTAAGAATTTTATACATTTCAATGAGACCACCTCTCATTCTTGTAAACTCCAGAGAGTATAGGCCCATTCTACTCAATCTCTCCTCATAGGACAGCCCTCTCATCCCAGGAATCAATCTAATGAAGCTTCGTTGCACCCCCTTTAAGGCAAGTATATCCTTCCTTCGATAAGGAGGCCAAATCTGTGCACAGTACTCCAGGTGTGGTCTCACTAAAGCCCTACATAATTGCAGCAAGACTTCCTTACTCTTATACTCCAACCCCCTTGCAATAAAGGCAAACACACCATTTGCCTTCCTAATTGCGTGCTGTACCTGCATGCTAACTCTGTGATTCATGTACAAGGACCCCCAAATCCCTCTGAATACCAACATTTAATATCGTCTCTCACCTTTTAAAAAAAAATATTCTGCTTTTCCATTCTTCCTACCAAAGTGGATAATTTCACACTTCCCAACATTATACTCCATCTGCCACCTTCTTGCCCAATCACTTAACCAGTCTATATCCTCCTCACAGCTTACTTTCCCACCTAGCTTTGTATCATAAGCAAACTTGGATACATTGCACTCGGTCCCTTCATGTAAGTCATTGATATAAATTGTAAATAGTTGAGGTCTAAGCACTGATCCTTGCGGCACTCCACCAGTTACACCCTGCCATCTTGAAAATGACCCGTTTATCCCTACTCTCTGTTTTCTGTCCGTTTACCAATCCTCAATCCATGCTAGTAGAATACCCCCAATCCCATGAGCCTAACCTTGTGCAACATCCTCTTGCGTGGCACCTTACTGAATAGCTTCTGAAAATCCAAATATACTACATTCACGGGTTCCCCCTTATCTACCCTGCTAGTTACACCCTCAGTAAACACTAATAGATTTGTCAAACACTATTTCCCTTTCATAAAACCGTGCCAACTCTGCCTAATCATGTTGTGATTTTCCAAGTGCCCTGTTACCACGTCTTTAATAGATTTTTACATTTTCCCTACTATTGATGTCAGGCTAACATGCAACATGCTGGCTCTGAGAAGCCCTCCTCCTGACATTTGGATAGCCCTCAGTAAAAGAACAAAGCAGCAGATTGCAGTGAATTCAGTCATTTAGCACTTTTGACTTATTTAGAGTTATTTTACCAATCACAATTATCTTCTTCCTCAAAACCTTGACCAAGGTTGTGTGACTCTATGCTGCACTTTTGCAAGACAGTAGATGGACTCATCAAGATGGTAACAGTAAATGCAAACTGTCCAAATCAGAGTCCAAGACTTGGCAAAACACTAAAATTAAAATGTGAAATTCAATAGCACTGAGCATTTAAAAAAATATTAAACAATCCAAAACAGATATAGAAAACATAATTTTTCTCCTGAACTATGGAATGTAAAGCAAGTAGAACCAATTACAAGGAAAAACTGACATAACTACAAAGAGTTTGTACTTAGGAAAAGATGGGGGAGCCACATGATACGATAAAACTCTTACGGGGACAGAAGTACTGAAAAGCCTCTGATTTATTTTACAGCCTTTCAAATGTAACCACATTATGCGGAAAAACAAATCAATACTTTTTTGATCACTACTCTTTTGTACACAAAAGCCTACAGAAAACAGTAGTACTATTCTCAATTATTATAATCCACAAAAGACAGTCACCACACACTCAGCAAACCCATTGTTACAGGGCATCTGGTCATTAATAATTGCCTCATGATACCACAGGAAAAAACAGAATACAGCAGCACTGGTATCAAGTAACAGCAGACAAAAGAACCTCTGACAGAAAATATGCTGATCTTTTTGAGACCCTCAGTATTGGTCGTGACACCCAGTACCTCAGCACAAATACTCTACACACAATCTAAAACTCCAGAAGCCAACTGACAAGTCAAAGCTTCATTGTTTAATATGAGCACCACACAAAAAAAACTTTTACTACAAAAATTTGCCCAAGAGAAAGGATTACTTTTCTCTTTACCCCAAAACAGTGCTCACTAAATATAGCTTTAAAAATGAGCAAGAATGGTTCAAGCTGTCCAGCTTCTCTAATGCAAGTTTCAAAAATTACATATGTATTATAGACATTTGTGCACCTCAACTGGTTCAGTGAATAAATGTTATGCTACTGAGCCAAAGAAAATCTTCATAGTCCCAGACAGGATCCTTGATCTGTGTTGAAGTCTGAATTAGCGATGAGCTTTAACGATGATGGAGGCAATACAGTTCACTTCAAGAACTAAGGGGTGTGTGAAAAAACAAAGAGAGATTGGACTCGGCTTTGATGCCCTGCTTACACTCTACATCAGATGTCCAACTTTTGAAGCAGGTGCCAGGTTGAATCCCCGCCAATAGTGAAGTTAGATGGCAATTGGTTTCAGTACTACGGATGGGAGTTGAGCAAGAAGACGGGAAAAACATCAACAAATCATCTTTTGTACTTGCAAGCAACCATCGTCCCCACTCACACAAAGTCGAAGTGTCCACCATATTCTTCTCCTCCTTAATATAAAAGCTTACACGTCTTCCTGAATGCAATTTGTTGTTGTATGGAAATAATGGCAGTTCATGAGTTCATGTTAATTAAAACCATTTTGATAGGTACCACAGATAGCTTTAGGATGTTGGTGTGCCCCAATCAATGACATGGTTTCCAATCCCAGCTGTGCCAGGCACTGTGGAGTGACGGGAGGAAGGCAGAGAAGGTCACCTATGTCTGGATTTAAATTGTAAATGGGTAAGCTCTCTCAAAGATTTACCTATCCACTCAACCAGGATTGAGTTCATGAGTGCGATAGACCCAGAGTAGAATTGGCTGCCAACACTCCCGTCCAGGGTTTTAAGTCAGGAATGGCCTCTTTCTAAAGTAGAGGAGATCGTTTGCGCTTACGGACCATATCTCAGATTGAATTATCACCTTCAAAGGAGGGTGAAAGATAAGATGGAGACAGAACAGAATAAAAAGGATATTTATTTTTTCTCCAGGATGTCCAATTTAGTACCATCTTATAAGAACATAAGAAGTAGGAGCAGCAAGCCATATGGCCCCTCGGGCCTGCTCCGCCATTCAATAGGATCATGGCTGATCCGAATCTAGACTCGCGTTCACTTCCCTGCCCTCTCCCCGTAACCCCTAATTCCCTTATCTGCTAGGAAACTGTATCTCCATTTTAAATTTATTTAATGTTGCAGCTTCCACAGCTCTCTGGGGTAGCAAATTCCATAGATTTACTACCCTCTGAGTGAAGAAGTTTCTCCTCATCTCAGTTTTGAAAGCGCAGCCCCTTATTCTAAGATTATGCCCCCTAGTTCTAGTCTCACCCATCAGTGGAAACATCCTCCCCACATCCACCCGATCAAGCCCCCTCACAATCTTATATGTTTCGATAAGATCGCTTCTCATTCTTCTGAACTCCAATCAGTAGAGTCCCAGCCTACTCAACCTTTCCTCATACCTCAACCCCCTCATCTCCGGAATCAACCGAGTGAACCTTCTCTGAACCGCCTCGAGAGCAAGTATATCTTTTCTCAAATATGGAAACCAAAACTGCACGCAGTATTCCAGGTGTGGCCTCACCAATACCCTGTATAACTGCAGCAAGACTTCCCTGTTTTTATACTCTATCCCCCTTGCAATAAAAGCCAAGATTCCATTGGCCTTCCTGATCACCTGCTGCACACTAACTTTTTGTGTTTCATGCACCAGGACCCCCAGATCCCTTTGTACTGTAGCACTTTGCAGTTTCTCTCCATTTAGATAATAACTTGCTCTTTGATTTTTTCTGCAAAAGTGCATAACCTCACACTTTCCAACATTATATTGCATCTGCCAAATCTCTGCCCACTCACTTAGCCTGTCTATGTCCTTTTTCAGGTTTTTTATGTCCTCCTCACTCATTGCTTTCCCTCCCATCTTTGTATCGTCGGCAAACTTGGATAAGTTGCACTCGGTCCCTTCCTCCAAATCGTTAATATAGATTGTAAAGAGTTGGGGTCCCAGCACTGACCCCTGCGGAACACCACTAGTTACTGGTTGCCAGCCCGAGAATGAACCATTTATCCCAACTCTTTGTTTTCTGTTAGATAGCCAATCTTCCACCCATGCCAGTATATTACCCCCAATCCCGTGATTTCTTATCTTGATCAGTAATCTTGTGTGTGGAACCTTGTCAAATGCCTTTTGGAAGTCCAAATACACTACATCCACTGGTTCCCCTTTATCCACCCTGTATGTTACATCCTCAAAGAATTCGAGCAATTTGTCAAACATGACTTCCCCTTCATAAAACCATGCTGACTTTGTCCTATTAAATTATGTTTATCCAAATGCTCTGTTACTGTTTCCTTAATAATGGACTCCAACATTTTGCCAACCACAGATGTTAGGCTAACTGGTCTATAGTTTCCAGCTTTTTGTCTATTTCCCTTCTTAAATAAGGGTGTTACATTAGCAGTTTTCCAATCTGCCGGGACCTTTCCTGAGTCCAGGGAGTTCTGGAAAATTACCACTAATGCATCCACAATCCCTACCGCCACTTCTCTCAAGACCCTAGGATGTAGGCCATCAGGTCCGGGGGATTTATCCGCCTTAAGTCCCATTATTTTACTGAGTACCATCTCCTTAGTGATTTTAATCGTCTTTAGCTCCTCCCCCCCCCATTGCCCCCTGTTTGTCCAGTGTTGGGATATTTTTGGTGTCCTCTACTGTAAAGACTGATACAAAATATTTGTTCAGCGTCTTTGCCATCTCCATGTTCCCGACCACTAGTTTCCCGGTCCCATCCTCTAAGGGACCAACGTTCACTTTAGCCTTTCTTTTTATATAGCTGTAGAAACTCTTGCTATCTGTTTTTATATTTTTTGCTAGTTTACTTTCATAATCTATCTTCCCTTTCTTAATTTCAAATGAATATCACAAAGGCCCACCTAAAGTTGAGTAAAAATAAAATATGAAAACTAAGAAGCCACAAACTTAAGAGCTTCATCCACATTGTGAACAATTGCTTGGAGCTATGATTTTCTTTTAGACAAACATGCATATTTTATATAAATAAGGCATTCGAGATCGGAACCACATTCTAAAGAAAAGTATGAAACCCAAATGCCAACAGTCTGTTCTGCCCACAGGCGTTGAGTGACTGTGTGTTTTCAGCTTTTTCAGTTTTTATTTCAAATTTTGAAGCAGTTTTGTCTCATGTACATTTAGCCATTACCACTCTACATATTGCAACATTTTGCTGCATGAAATACTTCAGTTGCAAGTGGGATTTGAGTCAAGACATTATCGACACCATCATATCTGAACTTTTGCCAACAATGTTTAATTCAGTTTCCAACAAACTCATTAAATTCCACAACACATGAACACTTACTAAGCAACAGGGTGTTTATTTACAAAAGCATGTGTGAAAACAGCGAATCCCTGAACCAATATTACATCCTAACTATAAACATCCAAAAAAAACCTCAGTCCTATAAACAGTTTACTTGTGTTAATCATGTTAACCAAAATATGCATAAAATCTTTGTATCCCGCCGTTGCTTAAACCTTTTATTACCCACTAGATATGAACTTATAATTTGTAAAGTAACCAATTAGTGCCTACAACAGTAAGCATAATCTTTTTGAAACTAGCAGTGAAGTGCACAAATATTGTTTGCCTCTTAACAGAAGTTTGAACAGTAATCAAGAGGCTACTGTAAATAAAATCACAAGATCCAAACTTAATTAAGTTAATGCGAGAGAGAAAAAAAAACCACTGAGGTATTTACTCTGCCTGCATGTAATAAATAACCCTGGTTGAGAGGATAGGCAAATCTTTGAGAGAGCTTACCCAATTTCGATTTAACTCCAGACAGAGGTGACCTTCTCTGCCTTCCTCCTGTCACTCCACAGTGCCTGGCACAGCTGGGATTGGAAACCATGTCACTGATTGGGGCATACCAACATCCTAAAGCTATCTGTGGTACCTATCAAAATGGTTTTAATTAACATTTAACATAGGTGAAGGCATATATATTTTGAAACACTATCATACAAAATCTAAATAGTAAGTTGCCCAAGCTACAATGACAACATTGCGAAGTCATACGAGATCAACAGCTGAATCAATCTCTTCAATCAAGCCATTTATCATTAACAAAAAGGAAACCACAGATGCTAGAAATCATTCATTGTTTCAAATATTTTTCCCCATATAAATTTTGAAGATAAAAATAAAATCAATCTTTGGCCAACTGAAGAATATTGTAGTGTATGTGCCTTTAAGTCAAAACTACTTTTACAGCTCCTGTATACTGTAGTACCGGCAGTGACCACACTGGTATATAAGCTTTGCGCATGCCTCTGTACCCCCAGTCTAGAGATTACCCTCCTCCAGTAAAGACCTGTTATTTGTTAATGTACAGCATTCGTGTGATTATTTAATAACAGCATATCCACTGAACCACGGATCCAACAGTGGCGACGAGTGTCGATTCGAATCTACCTACAACATTAAAAAAGTCGAGGCCAGGAACACGGGCGTCGACCACGAGCAACCGCCCAGCAGTCAGGCAGAGATCCAACTTCGCAGGGGAGGCTGTGGAGAGCCGGGCTTGGTTCCCCAACCACAAGGAGCAGTAAGAGACCGACGACAGGTCCAGCGCAGACCCTTCCCGAGCAGCGGCAGCTGGAGCCGACCGACGGCGGAGAGAAAGCCGAGCAGCGTCGACGGGGTAAGACAGAGGGTGAAGCGCGCAGGGCGCAGCCAGGGGTTGAACACCAAGCGGCGTCGAGAAAAAGAAAACAAACCGGAGAGAGGGTAAGAAACAGCCGGGTTCTAGACTGAGCGGCGTCGAAAAATATAAGAAGAAGAACGCGCAGAGCACAGCCAGTGCTCACGGGCTGAACAGGGTCCGCGGGGCAAAGAAAGGGGAGACGCCATTGAGAAGAAGGAAGAGCGCGGGAGGCGCCATTTTTAGAAGCCGCAGCGGAGAAGAAGGGCGAGCGCGGGAAGGAAAGCGCGGGAGACGCCATTTTGTGCCAGCGGAGAAGGGGAAGCGCGGGAGGCGCCATTTGTGATAGTTAACTCACACCCAAGGATGCCGAAGAGTGGCAGTATCTCTACGTTCGACAATGAAGTCGAAGATTGGGCGACATATGTGGAATGTATTGAGGTGTACTGCAGGGCAAATGAAATACCAGATGCTAATAAAGCACTGGTTCTGATAAATTCCATGGGTGCAAAAACTAATGGGTTACTGCGAAATCTAATAACCCCAGAGAAGCAGTGTTGTGTCCGTGTGTTAATAGATACACTGAAGACAGGAGTTGGTTTCACAGGTGTTTACTGAACAAAGTCTGGAGGGGAACTACTTGATGCAACACAATATACAGGCTTATATAGCCCGAGTGGCCAGTACCAGCATTACAGTACACAGGGGGCTCTTAAAGGCACATACACAACAAGCCGGTAAACAAGAATTTTGAAAGCATAGTAGAAATCCTACAGGACCACTTAAACCCCACACCGCTGCTGATAGCAGAACGATTTAAGTTCCATAAAAGGAACCAACACAAAGATGAAAGCAATGCTGAGCACCTAACGGAACTGCACAAGCTATCGAAACACTGCCAGTTTGGAGCGGGACTAGCAGACACGTTAAGGGACAAGTTTGTGTGTGGGCTACAAAGTGAAGGAACCCAGAAACGGCTTCTATCAGAAAAGGACCTTACGCTGGACAAAGCTTTCAGTATGGCAGTATCACACGAAGCAACCGCAAGGGGCGTTGCAGAGATACAACGGAGACCGCAAGAATACGGCACCAATGAAATGTCCTATGGAACAGGGAAGTGCTATCGCTGCGGCAGAACAACACATGACCAGAAAGATTGTTGGTTCAAGGACCAAGTGTGCAGACAGTGTGGGAAAGCAGGACACATAGCAAGAGTCTGCAGGTCTGGGAAGAAAACCAACAGTAAGAAATCTCCACAGGAGAAGTACAAAAAGGTACACCAGGTGATGGACAGTGGTTCAGACGAACAGAAAAGTGACACAGACTCCGGAAGCAAGGAGCTGGGTTGTCTGAAACTACATAAGGTAACCGAAATGGAGGATCACCAGACTACCTGGGTTACACTCAAGATAGACGGAGTCCAAGTGGAAATGGAATTGGACACAGGGTCAGCTCAAACAGTCATAAATCAAAGAGACTACAAGCAGCTATTTTCACACATACCCTTGAAAGCTACAGAGATTGTCTTGAAGACGTATACGGGGCAAAAAGTCTACCCCAAAGGAAAAATAAGGGTGAAAGTGACATATAAAGGCCAGGAAATACCTAAAATGGATATATATGTATTGCCAAATGGAGAACCACCACTGCTAGGACGTGAATGGATCCAGAAGATACAATTAGATTGGCATTCCATACAGGCACTGAAGGTTGAGGCCAAAAAGGATGACGACGTCACACCTGGACGACTGTCAAAAATGCTAACTGACGCAAAAGAAGTGTTCCAGGAGGGACTAGGAACACGAAAAGGAATAACAGCAACGATTAAAATAGAGGAAAATGCAAGCCCAAAGTTTCTGAAGGCCAGACCAGTGCCTTATGCGATCAGACCAGCTGTCGAAGCAGAGCTGGAAGGGTTGGAACGTTCAGGAGTACTGTCCAAAGTGGACTGGAGCGAGTGGGCTACACCCATCGTTCCTGTAATGAAGAGGTCGTTGAGTAATACGCCTGGGGAACCAAAGACGGTCCGCATCTGTGGGGATTTTAAGGTGACAGTGAACCCAGTCCTTCACACGGTGCAATATCCGCTTCCACGAATTGAGGATATTTTCGCCTCGCTATCTGGAGGTAAACGCTTCACCAAAATTGATCTAGCCCAGGCGTACTTGCAAATGGAGGTAGAAGAAGCTTCGAAACATTACCTTACGATCAACACCCATAAAGGTCTCTATCAATACAACCGGCTGGTGTTTGGAGTAGCCTCGGCTCCAGCTATCTGGCAAAGGGCGATGGATCAGGTCCTGCAAGGGATTCCAGGGACCCAGTGTTACTTGGACGACATCTTGGTCACGGGAGAAAATGACGGTGATCACCTCGCCAACTTGGAGAAGGTGCTCACCAGATTAAAGGAGTGTGGGCTACGAGCTAATCGCCACAAGTGCGAGTTTTTCCAGAAACAGATCTCGTATTGTGGCCACGTCATCGATGAAGAGGGGTTACATAAGTCCCCTGACAAGATTGAGGCAGTAGTCAAGGCTCCAGCACCGGAAAATGTGTCACAACTGAGGTCGTTCCTCGGGCTGGTAAACTACTACCACAAGTTCTTACCAAATTTGTCTACGGTATTACACCCGCTGAACACCCTACTGCAAACAGGGGTACCACGGACGTGGGATGACGAACGTAGGCGACCTTTCCAGAAGTGCAAAGAATTGATCACATCAAAAGAGGTGTTGGCCCATTTCGACCCAGCACTACCAATTCGTTTGGCATGTGATGCATCACCCTACGGTATTGGAGCGGTGCTGTCGCACATATTCCCAGATGGGTTGGAGAGGCCAGGAGCCTTTGCATCTCGGTCACTAACCTCAGCCGAGCGCAACTACGCCCAGATTGACAGGGAGGCCCTCAGCCTAGTATGGGGAGTAAAAAAATTCAACCACTATCTGTATGGGCAGAAGTTCACCTTGCTGACTGACCACCAACCACTTGTCTCCATCTTTAATCCAAAGAAGGGCATTCCAGTGATGACTGCACAACGGTTACAAAGATGGTCCCTGTTTCTAGGGGCGAATCAATATGAAATAGAATATAAAAGGCACAAAACAGCATGGGAACGCTGATGGGCTATTGCGCCTGCCACTGCCTACTGTGGAGGAAGCACTAGCAGTGGACCCTGTCGAGATATTTTATTCGTCAATAATTGAACGATTGCCAGTAACAAACGCGGATATAGAGGAGACCCGCAATGATCCGACGCTGTCACGGGTATATGAATTGACGGTGAGGGGATGGCCAACACATGGCGACTCACTGTTGCCAGTATTCTCATCCAGAAGAGAACAGCTGCCAGTATGCCAGGGGACAGTGATGTGTGGATCCAGAGTGGTGATTCCACCCAAGTTAAGGGAGTGAGTGCTAAATGAGCTACACGAAGGTCATCTTGGGGGAGTGAAAATGAAAAGCCTTGCTAGGACTTGTGTGGTGGCCGGGAATCGATCAACAAATCGAAGACCTAACTAAGAGCTGCTTAGGATGCCAGAAGGTCCAAAATGCACCACCACATGCCCCTCTACACCCATGGGAGTGGCCCTCCTCTCCATGGCAACGGGTGCATATTGATTTCGCTGGTCCATTCATGGACTCAATGTTCTTAATAGCAGTGGATGCTCATTCAAAGTGGCCTGAGGTGATAAAAATGTCTTCAACCACTACAGAGAAAACTATTGCAGTCCTACGGACCACATTTGCCAGAAATGGTTTGCCAGAGCAGATTTGCTCTGATAATGGACCACAGTTTGTGTCCGACGAGTTCCTAAAATTCATGAAAAGGAATGGGTAAGGCATTACACATCCGCCCCGTATCATCCAGCCACAAATGGATTGGCCGAGAGGTTCATACAAACCTTTAAGGCGGCGATAAAGGCCATGTGCGACGATGAAATTCCACGTGCGACGATGAAATTCCACGTGCGATGAAATTCCACTACAGCACAAGATGAACAATTTCTTATTAGCCTACCGAAACGCGACACATGCAGTTACCAACCAGACCCCGGCCATGATGTTCTTTAACCGAAGGTTGAGATCTCGTCTGGACTTGCTCAGACCAAATGTGCGAAGAAATGTTGAGGACAAACAATTCCAGCACATCAATGAGAAGCCGACAAGGAGCTTCAATGTAGGGCAACCAGTCTTGACCCGTGACTATCGAACAGAGAAGTGGCAACCCGGAACGATATGTACAAGGCAGGGGCCATTAAGGTACACAGTGGATGTCGGGGAGAACATTGTGAGACACCATGTCGATCAGATCTTAGCGTCACAGGAACGCGTCAACCCCATGTCTCGAGTACCTGGGGATGAACCCGACATACCGGTAGCATCTACTTCAGACCCAGTAGCAGTGGAACCCGATGAACTACCCGATGAAAAGGGGTCAGAATTGCCTCTGTACCAAGAACAAGAACCTCTGGAAAGGCGCTATCCCGAAAGGGTCAGGAAGCCGCCCCAAAGATTGAATCTATAAATGGACTTTTGTTGTTTAATGTACATGTTGAAATGTTAATTGTTATTTGAATATTAGGGGTATTACTAATCTAAAAGGGGAGGAATTGTAGTGTATGTGCCTTTGTCAGAACTACTTTTACAGCTCCTGTATACTGTAGCACCGGCAGTGACCACACTGGTATATAAGCTTTGCGCATGCCTCTGTACTCCCAGTCTAGAGATTACCCTCCTCCAGTAAAGACCTGTTATTTGTTAATGTACAGCATCCGTGTGATTATTTAATAATAGCATATCCACTGAACCACGGATCCAACAAATATCACCACCAATGTCGGCTGTGGCTGCGCATGGAAGTTTTAAAATTCGAAGTGCACCAAAAAATCATGTGCCGGCTCTCCAAAAGTGTTACCCAATTAGCCACTGACCTTTTCCCATACCGTTGAAATGTTTCTTTTTCAAATATTTATCCCCTTTTAAAAGCTATTGCGCCAGAACTTTCTGGAGCAGGGCATTTCACAGCGTGCCTGGAGACATTTTCCTGCACCCTTTTGCTCAAATTTATTTTGCCGTGTAAGTTGCTGGCAGTGTGAGCTTTTAACAGCGCAGCGAGGGCAACAGGGCATCTGGGAGCTTGGTGAACGACGAGACCAAGAGTGTATCTCCTTAACCAATGAGATTGAAGGATTGAGAAATAAACAGAGGAAGGATTAAGAAGGAGGTTGAATTAGAATGGGTGAATTCAATGTCAAATCAGGTACAGAAAGAGAGGGGGAAAGAAAGATTGGATCGAGAGAGACAGACAGACAAGAAAGAAAGAAAATTGGAATTTTGACACTTTAAAAATCTCTAATAATTCACTACCTGAAGGAATGAGACACCACACTTTCAATTATTCACTTTTTGGGCCAGAGAAGTGGATTGGCAGTCATTAACAATTATCATGACTTTAAAGGGTGCTTACGCTATTAATTACTAGACTTAACTTTCTGTGGCAAGTTTAATGGACAATTAACGTGCAAATGCAGCAACTTCATGAAAATCACGGGGTGGTTAAGAGCCAGATGTCGTTTTCGCAAAGCTAGAGGCGGAGTGGTGCAAATCGTCCAGCAACTTGTGCCAATTCACAGGCTATCTATTCCTCCCCACAAGTTGCTCGCCGATTTGCGCATTAATAACAGCGCTGTTATTTTTGCAGCAAATTCCGGCCCATTATTTATTTTACGACCATTTCATTCCATGAACTAACAAGTCATAGAATGATACAGCAGAGGAGGCAGTTCGGCCCATTGTGCCTGTGCCAGCTCTCTGAAACAGCTATCTAATTAGTCCAATTCCCCTGCCCTTTACTCATAGCCCTGTAAATTTTTCCCTTCAAATATTTATCCAATACCCTTTTGAAAGTTATTATTGAATCTGCTTCCACCACCCTTTCAGGCAGTGCATTCCAGATCATAACAGCTCGCTGCGTAAAAAAAATTCTCCTACTCTCGCCTCCAGTTCTTTTGCCAATTACTCTCTGCAAATAATGAATTCTGCTAATTCTCACATTTTTAGTGAAGATCTTATTTTTGAGATCTACTGAGTGATCAGTGGAAATAATTTTTCCCTATTTACTGTGTCAAAACCCCTCAGAACACTATTAGATTTCCTTTCAACTATCTCTGTTCTAGGAAAAGAAATGTCTTTCTCCAGTCTCTTATCCGAATTAACTCCTCATTCCTGGTTATCATCTTAGTAAATCTCTTCTATATATCTCTATAGCCTGGACATCCTTTCTAAAATAGGGCACCCAAAACTGGATGCAGCATTTGCATAGGCTTAGCATTACCTCTTCATTTTTGTACTCTCTGCCCTTATTTATAAAACCTCAGAACCTCCTCAGCTTTACCAACTTGCCCTCCCATTCAAAAATGTTACTGAAATTAAGTCTCTTTGTTCTTACTATTGAGTGCATATTTCCTTTTTTTATTCTTCCTCCCAAAAATGTATTATTTCACATATCAACAACAAATTTAATTCGACATCTATCTACTGCTCTTCACAAGTAACGACACTCCCCATTTTTTCTGCCATCTGCCAACACTGACCTCGCTCTTTACATCCCTGAAGTCCAAAAACATTCATTAATCAGTTTTCCATCCTTAAGCCAATTTCCTAACAGATTAAGAGTGTCAGTCTGATCCTCCCAGCCTCCACCTATACATGACCTTTACAGGCCCTGCAGCACACAGTTTAAGAATCACTGGTCCTGCACTACCACTGTAAATGGTTATTCAACTCACGACATTTGTACAATGAAACCAGTTTAATTTTAGGTTGCAATGTGTTTCAGCTTTTAATTTTTCCCTCTCTCAGCTCCTTCTTTATTGGAGCGTACCAAAATGGTGGGGAAACAAGGGTCTAACGAGGGTGAGGAACTTAACGTAATTAATATAAGTCGAGAAAAAGTACTAGAGAAACTAATGGGACTAAAAGCCGACAAATCCCCTGGATCCGATGACCTACATCCTAGGGTTCTAAAAGAGGTGGCTGAAGAGATAGTGGATGCATTGGTTTTGATCTTCCAAAATTCCCTAGATTCTACAACGGTCCCAGCGGACTGGAAGGTCGCAAATGTAACACCGCTATTCAAGAAAGGAGGGAACAGAAAAAACAGGGAACGACAGGAAACTTTCGATTTACCGGCACCTAAATAACCAGAAATCTCGGTTAACCGGCAAAATTCAGGAGTAGGTTTTACTTCATATTGTATTTGCCTTCTTCCATCTGTGCTGTGCAAGGGTGTGGCTGCAGCTGTTGCTAAGCTACAGAGACGCTTGAAACTTGAGGCCATTGTTCTACAGTTGTTGCTAAGCAACAGGGTTTGTTGCTTTATATGGAGCTGCCAGCTCTCCCTATCTTTTACTATAGCGTTCGGTTATCTGGAATTTTTGATGAACCGGCACCACGTCGGTCCTGTCCGTGCCGGATAAAAAAAAGTTTCCTGTACAGGCCAGTTCGCCTGACATCAGTCATCGGGTAAATGCTGGAATCCATTGTTAAGGAAGTACAGGAAACTCTCTTTTAACCGGCACCTAAATAACCGGAAACCTCTTAACCGGCAAAATTCAGGAGTAGGGTCAGGTAAGTTTTACTTCATATTAGTGGCAGTTCCTGGATCTGTGGCTGTGTAACTGGGGTTCGTGCACTTGTTGCTAAGCAACAGGGACACTTGGTCTGTGGCCGGAGTTCCTGCACATGTTGCTAAGCAACAGGGAAGCCTGGCTTTGTTGCTGTGTACGGAGCTCTCGTACCTTTTAAACGATACCTCTCTGTAATCCGGACTTTTTGATAAACCGGCACCACGCCGGTCCCGTTGGTGCCAGATAATAAAGAGTTTCCTGTAGTGTCAAGTCACTTAGAAAATCATAACATGATTCGGCAGAGTCAACATGGTTTTATGAAAGGGAAATCGTTTGAGGATGTAACTAGTACGGTAGATAAAGGGGAACCAGTGGATGTAGTCTATTTGGATTTCCAAAAGGCATTCAATAAGGTGCCACATAAAAAGTTATTACACAAGATTAGGGCTCATGGGGTTGGGGGTAATATAGTAGCATGGAAAGAGGATTGGTTAATGGACAGAAAACAGAGTAGGGATAAACGGATCTTTTTCAGGTTGGCAGGCCATAACTAGTGGGGTGCCGCAAGAATCAGTGTTGGGACCTCAGCTAGTTACAATCTATATTAATGACCTAGATGAAGGGACCGAGTGTAACGTATCCAAGTTTGCTGACGATACAAAGCTAGGTGGGACAGTAAGCGGTGAGGAGAACACAGAGTCTGCAAAGGGATATTGATAGACTAAGTGAGTGGGCAGTAAGGTGGCCGATGGAGTATAATGTAGGGAAATGTGAGGTTATTCATTTTGGTAGGAAGAGTAGAAAAACAGATTATTTTATAAATGGTGAGAAACTTTCAAATGTTGGTGTTCAGAGAGATTTGGCTGTCCTCGTGCAAGAAACACAGAAAGCTAGCATGCAAGTACAGCAAGCAATAAGGAAAGCAAATGGCATGTTGGCCTTTACTGCAAGGTGGTTGGAGTATAAAAGTAAGGAAGTCTTGCTACAATTGTACAGGGCCTTGATGGTCTCCTTATCTAAGGAAGGATATACTTGCTTTGGAGGCGGTGCAATGAAGGTTCACTGGATTGATTCCTGGGATGAGAGGGCTGTCCTATGATGAGAGATTGTGTAGAATGGGCCTATACTCTCTGGAGTTTAGAAGAATGAGAGGTGATCGCATTGAAACATACAAGATTCTGAAGGGGCTTGAGCAGCAGCTGGCGTCACTGCGGTGCATCCATGAGGTGAGAGCTAGGTGGATAGCTTCCAAAATAGCTTGCTACAGGAGGTGTTCACCCCGCAGCATCAGAGTGTGCAAGCAGAGAGGAAATGTGTGACCGCCAGACAGACAGGAGAACCAGGCAGGTAGTGCAGGAGTCCCATGAGTGCAGCTTGCTCTCTAACCAGTATGGTAAAGGTGACGGTTTCTCTGGGAAGTACAGCTAGAGCCAAATCCACAGCACCACAGGTGACTCAGCTGTACAGGGCGGGGAGGAGGAGGAAGATCGGGATAACAATAGTGGTAGGGGATTCGATAGTTAGGGGAACAATCTGGCCTTTCTGCGGCCGCAGACGCGATTCCAGGATGGTATCATACCACCCAGGTTCCAGGTTAAGGTTGTGACTGAGTGGCTGCAGATGCCACTGAGCAGCTGCAGAACATTGAGCGGGGAGGGTAAACAGCCAGAGGTCATGGTCCATATCGGTACCAATGACATAGGTAGAAAGAGGGAGGAGGTCCTGCAGGCAGATTTTAGGGAGCGAAGAAAGATATTTGAAAGCAGGACCTCAAAGGTAGTAATCTCCAGATTACTCCTGGTGGCACGAGCTAGTGAGTATAGAAATAGGAGGCTAGAGCAGATGAATGCGTGGCTGGAGAGATGGTGCAGGAGGGAGAGTTTCCGATTCCTAGGACATAGGGACTGGTTCTGAGGGAGGTGGAACCTGTACAGGCCGGACCTCAGCAGAGCTGGAACCGATATCCTGGCAGGGAATTTGCTAGTGCTGTTGGGAGGGTTTACTCTAATTTGGCAGGGGGGTGGGCACCAGGATGTAGCATTAGCAAGGAGAAACGAAGTGCACAAAGGATTTGGAGAGACAGATAGCACTAGAGTAAGAAATAGGAAGGTGTTAGGTGGGGTCAGACGAAGAGAATACAAGGTAGGTTTACAGTGCATGTGTGTAAATGCACGAAGCGTAGTAAATAAGGTTGGTGAGATGCAGGCGCAAATAGCCATATGGGAATATGATGTTGTGGCAATAACGGAGACCTGGCTCAAAAAAGGGCAGGATTGGGTTTTAAATATTCCTGGTACAAGGAAAGAAAGGAGGTGGGGTGGCAGTATTGGTTAAGGAGAATGTTACAGTACTGGAGAGAGAGGATGTCCTGGAGGGGTCAAGAACAGAATCTATTTGGTTAGAGTTAAGAAATCATAGGTGTCATTACACTACTAGGTGTATTCTATAGGCCACCAACTAGTGGGAAAGATATAGAGGAGCAAATTTGCAGGGAAATTACAGAGAGGAGCAAGAACAATAGAGTAGTGATAATGGGGGACTTCAATTATCCTAATATAGACTGGACAGCAATAGTGTAAAGGGCAGAGAGGGGGAAGAATTTCTGAAGTGTGTTCAGGAAAACTTTCTTGATCAGTACGTTTCCTGCCCAACGAGGAAGGAGGCATTGCTGGATCTGGTTCTGGGGAATGAGGTGGGTCAAGTGGAGCAAGTGTCAATAGGGGAACACTTAGGGAACAGTGATCATAATATGAGGAACTGAAAGAAATTAGTATTAGTAAAAAAACAGTACTGGAAAAATTAATGGGACTGAATGCCAATAAATCCCCTGGATCTGATGGCCTACATCCTAGGGTTTTGAAAGAGGTGGCTATAGAGATAGTGGATGCATTGGTTGTCATCTTCCAAAACAGAAAAGTGTGAAGTGATACATTTTGGTAGGAAGGACGGGAAGAGGCACTATAAACTAAAGGGTACAATCCTAAAGGGGGGTGAATGAACAGAGAGACCTGGGGGTAAATGTGCACATATGAGACAGAATTAATAAATTCTCTCATTGTAAAGGATCCTCTCGGAAAAAGTGATCACAGCATGGTTGAATTTCAAATTCAGTTGGAGGGTGAGAAAGTTGTATCTCAAACCAGTGTCCTGATCTTAAACAAAGGCAATTACAATGGCATGAAGGCAGAACTGGCTAAAGTGGACTGGAAAAATAAATTAAAGGCTAAGACAGTTGAAATGCAGTGGCGGACATTTAAGGAGATATTTCATCATTCTCAACAAAAATATATTCCAGTGAGAAAGACCGATTTTAAGAGAAGGGAGCACCATCCGTGGCTAACTAAGGAAGTAAAGGATGGTATCAAATTGAAAACGAAGGCATATAATGTTGCCAAGATTGTTGGGGGACCAGAGGATGGGGACACTTTTAAAAACCAGCAAAGGATGACTAAAAAAGAGATGAATTATGAGAGTAAACTGGCAAGAAACATTAAAACAGATAGTAAGAGCTTCTACAGGTATATAAAAAGGAAGAGAGTAGCTAAAGTAAACGTTGGTCCCTTAGAGGATGAGACTGGGGAATTAATAATGGGGAAATGGTAGCGACTCTGAACAAATATTTTGTATCTGTCTTCACGGTAGAAGACACTAACAACATCCCAATAATGGGCCACAGGGAGGGGGTAACTAAAGACAATCACTATCACTAAGAAAATAGTACTTGGTAAAATAATGGGACTAAAAGATGACAAGTCCCCTGGACCAGATGGCCTGCATCCCAGGGTCTTAAAAAAAGTGGCTGCAGAGATAGTGGATGCATTGGTTGCAATATACCAAAATTCCCTGGACTCTGGAGAGGTCCCAGCGGATTGGAAAACCGCAAATGTAACACCCCGATTTAAGAAAAGAGGAAGACAGAAAGCAGGAAACTGTAGACCAGTTGGCCTAACATCTGTCGTTGGGAAAATGCTGGAGTCCTTCATTAAGGAAGCAGAAGCAGGGCATTTGGAAAATCATAATGCAGTCAAGCAGAGTCGGCATGATTTTTTGAAAGGGAAATCATGTTTAACAAATTTGCTGGAGTTCTTTGACGATGCAACGAGCAGGGTGGACAAAGGTGAACCAGTGGATGTGGTGTATTTGGATTTCCAGAAGGCATTCAATAAGGTGCCACATAAAAGGTTAACTGCATAAGATAAGAGCTCACGGAATTGGGGGCAATATATTAGCATGAATAGAGAATTGGTTAACTAACAAAGCAGAGTCAGGATAAATGGGGAATTTTCTGGTTGGCAAACAGTAACTAGTGGGGTGCCACAGGGATCAGTGCTGGGGCCTCAACTATTTACAATCTACATTAATGACTTGGATGAAGGGACCGAGTGTAATGTAGCCAAGCTTGCGGATGATACAAAGATGGGTGGGAATCAAGTTGTGCAGAGGACTCAAAGAATCTGCAAAGGGATATAGACAGGCTAAGTGAGTGGGCAAACATTTGGCAGATGGAGCATAATGTGGGAAAGTGCAAGGTTATACACTTGGCAGGAAAAATAAAAAAACAAATGATTTAAATGGAGATTACAAAATGCTACAATTCCGAGGGACCTGGTGGTCCTTGTGCATGAAACACAAAACGTTAGCATGCAGGTACAGCAAGTAATCAAAAAGGCAAATGGAATCTTGGCCTTTATTTCAAAGGCTTTGGAGTAGAAAAGCAGGTAAGTCCTGCTACAACTGCACAAGGTATTGATGAGACCACACCTCAAGTACTGCGTACAGTTTTGGTCACCTTATTTAAGGAAGGATATACTTGCATTGGCGGCAGTTCAGAGACGATTCACTAGGTTAATTCCCGAGATGAGGGGGTTGAATTATGAGGAAAGGTTGAGCAGGCTGGGCCTATACTCATTGGCATTTAGAAGAATGAGAGGTGATCTTATTGAAACATATGATCCTGAGGGGGCTCGACAAGGTAGATGCAGAGAGGATGTTTCCCCTCGTGGGGAAATCTAGAACGCGGGGGCACAGTTTTAGAATAAAGGGTCGCCCTTTTAGAACGGAGATGAGGAGGAATTTCTTCTGAGGGTCGTAAATCTGTGGAATTCTCTGCCCCAGAGAGGGGTGGAGGTTGCGTCATTAAATACATTTAAGGTGGAGATTTTTGCATGATAAGGGAGTGAAGGGTTATGGGGAGCGGGCAGGGAAGTGGCTTTGAGCCCAAGATCAGCCATGATCTTAGTGAATGGCAGAGCAGGCTCGAGGGGCCAAGTGGCCTATTCCTGCTCCTATTTCTTATGTTCAAATCGTTGAAGGTGGCAGGGCAGGTTGAGAAAGCGGTTAAAAAAGCATACGGGATACTGGGCTTCACAAATAGAGGCACAGAGTACAAAAGCAAGGGAGTTATGATGAACTTTTGTAAAACACTGGTTCAGCCTCAACTGGAGTATCATGTCCAATTCTGCACACTGCACTTTAGGAAGAATGTGAAGGCCTTGGAGAGGGTGCAGAAAATTCAATTCAACAAGAATGATTCCAGGGATGAGGGACTTCAGTCACATGGAGTAGAGAAGCTGGGGCTGTTCTCCTTAGAAGTTTGAGACGAGATTTGATAGAGGTGTTCAAAATCATGAGGGGTCCAGACAGAGTAGATAGAGAGAAACTGTTTCCATTAGCAGAAGGGTCGAGAACCAGGGGGCACAGATTTAAAGTGATTGTTAAAAGAACAAAAGGCGACATGAGGGAAAACTTTTTTTTAATGCAGCGAGTGGTAAGGATCTGGAATGCACTGCCTGAAAGGGTGGTGGAGGTAGACTCAATCGTGGCTTTCAAAAAGGAATTGGATAAGCACCTGAAGGAAAAAAATTTGCAGGGCTACGGGGAAAGGGCAGGGGAGTGGGACGAGCTGAAGTGCTCTTGCAGAGAGCTGGCACGGGCTCGACGGGCCGAATGGCCTCTCCTTCTGTGCTGTAACCATTCTATTCTATGATTCAATTCCTTATCCATGGGAAAACAGTTCCACTCAGCATCTTTAGGCAACATGGCTGGCACACTTACTGTAAGAGAATCACAGAAGTGAACCCACTTAAAACTATTTCACGATATCGCACTACAGACCAAAAATGTTACATTCATCTTACACAAGTAACAAAATACGTCCAAATATGCTTTAAGCTACCCCACATTCAGTGTAATGAAACCAAATTACTGACTGCAGTGAAGCAAGGTCGTGAATTAAAAGGAACATACGTAACAGCTGACAGACACATTTTCTATCTTTAGCAAATGGGATGTGAGCAATCACAACGTATAAGACAGATGATGCTTGAAGGAGTAGTATGCCATAAACAAGATTTGTTAGTTTTACCACCACATATACAATTCAAATTTATTTTCAAACATATTTAATTTTTTCTAGTTTTAATAACATTTTTATTTATGAAACATGACAGAGTGGTCTGCTGTTTTTAGTGTGGTTGGTCAAATGGAGCTAAAGCTAGAACAACAGAAAATGCTGGAAACACTCAGCAGGCCAGGCAGCATCTGTGGAGAGAGAAACAGAGTCAATGGGCTGGATTTTCATTCAGCAGTCGGGAAGGAGGCGGGACTACAACTTTTGGGCTTTAGTCCCGCCTACATCGACATCCGGCCAACCCACACGAGTTTCCCTTGATTGACCTTGTTGAGCCCGCCCAGCGGGCTCAGCAGGCCAATTAAGGGCCACCCGGCAACAGGTGACGTCACAGACTGAAATTTCATCTGTCAAGAGGTGTTGACAGATGAAATATCAGTGTTTCACAGCTGTTTGAAGCTGTCAAACACCGACAGTCTGACTTCTAACCTGAGTCCTTCTACGCAGACTCAGTTAGAACTCTCACCAGCACTGAAAGCTGAAGATCATCACTATTGACAGCTCGCGGCCATTCTGCTTTCAGTGCCGGCTGAGTGATGGACTCACTAAGCCTAGAGGAAGAAAGGCGGTTAAGGTAAGTACAGGTAATTTAAACTTCTTTACACACTTTAGACACACCAAACACACTTACCTTTGCACTCATGTACCCATCACTCACCTGAACACCGACATCGCGACCCCTCCAACCCGACGGCCCGCCTGCTCTAACCTGGCGTGGTTTGGCGCCGTCGGGAATCCCATACGACACCCCTCAAAATAGGGTTTAGGTTAAAAACTGCCTGTTAACGGGCAGTTAATTGGCACTAATCCCTTCCCGCCTCGGGTCGGCGGGTCCCAGTGCAGGGCGGGTATCCGCCTCCTTTGAAACTTACGTGGAGGCGGGTTTTGGGCAGGATGGTGTCGGGACCCCCGAATTTGGGATTTTAGCCCGCCGCACGCCTAAAAGCCCGCCTCACGGCACACTGAAAATCTAGGCCAATGTTTCAGGTCCGTAACCCTTCGAAGGGTCACAGACCAGAAACGTTAACTCTGTTTCTCTCTCCACGGATGCTGCATGACCTGAGTGTTTCCAGCATTTTTTGTTGTTATTTCAGATTTCCAGCATCCGCAGTATTTTGCTATGGAGCTAAAGCCATGTCTAGCAATCTATCTTCAGTCTGATTTCATTTCATAGCCAGTATATAGTTAAGGAAGAGAGACCAGCAAGATAAACTGACAATGGTATACAACACTACATGGCTAAGTCACGACGATTAAAACATCCTTAGGATGAAGAAAATAGGTTATAATTTAATAGACAAAGGTTTATGGCATAATCAATCCTATAATTCTCTCCGAATATTTGTTGTCGTGTATGTGCTTTCTAAAGCCAGCCACAAATAGATTACTACCCATGTGAACTAATCACAATGAAGTTACAGAACAAGATTTTTTCAGCAGGATTCTTTAAAATCAGGTACTGCTGCATTCCAAAGCCACAGAGGTATAGTACATTCCTCTCCACCAAAATCAATTAAGTATACACTGAAACAAGGTCATATAAAGCACGTGAGACATGAGCTAGTATTGCAGGTGCTCAGCAATGTAACCTTTTGATGACAAGTTACAAATTTGCATTAAAACAGAATTCCTACGAATACTTTCAAATCTCTGTTCTGATAAGTGGAATATTTTTAATGTAAAAGCTTTCATACAATGTATTTTCACAACACCATTTTGATCAATCTATCATTCTGATTCTATCCAAGTCTCTCAGGACACAATCCACAGCACCAGCAATTACTGCAGATATATTGTATGCTGTACTTCCAGCAATAGATTATAAATTACACTACAGATGGTTAATTTATTTTAAAATGGTAAACACCAAAGTTACCAACAAGTAGAATTAAGCTTTAAGTTGACAACTCTACCAGCCTTTTCACTCATCTGTGACAGTTGCTCACTCCATCATGAGCAGACTGCTGAAGGGTACCCACTCAAATGGTCATAATCCGTTTTTGCTCTTTACGGATGCTAACTGGCCTGCTGTGTCTTTCAAAAAAACTTGCATTTATACAGCGCCTTTCACGACCACCGGACATCCCAAAGCACTTTACAGCTAATGAAGAACTTTTAAAGTGTAGTCACTGTTGTAATGTAGGAAACGCTTCAGCCAAATTACAAGCAACAGCAAGGACCCACAAACAGCAATGTGATAATGACCAGATAATCTGCTTTTGTTATGTTTATGAGGGATAAATATTGGCCAGGACACAGGGGATAACTCCCCTGCTCTTCTTCAAAATAGTGCCATGGAATCTTTTACATCCACCTGAGCGAGCAGATGGGACCTCGGTTTAATGTCTCATTCGAAAGACAGCATCGCCGCCTGAGCAGTACTCCCTCAGTGCTGCACTGGAGTGTCAGCCTAATTTTTTTATGCGCATGTCTCTGGAGTGGGACTTGAACCCACAACCTTCTGACTCAGAGGTGAGGGTGCTACCAACTGAGCTGACACTACAAGCATTTTCTTAAAATTTCCAGCATTTACAGTTTTTCCTTATTTTACCTGCAACATTCATTGAGACTTTGAAAAACTGACCGACACAGTTGAGCGCGCTTTGGGAACCATTGGGCTAAAAGGTGCAGAGTGAAGTCTCTAGTACCTGAAAATAGTACACCATTACTGGAATTTTACCACTCAAAGATGATTGAGCATTTGAGTTGCATGTTGCTAAGGCAGATCCAAGGATTTCCTCTTACTAATCTATAGATGTTAAGACCAAATGTACCATTCCCACAGACACCCCAACTGAGGTCGACAAACTAAGCACAGACCAAGGGTCAAACATGGGACTTCATTGTCTGTATGGCTCAGTACCACATATTGCAATTATCCATCAGAAGAGCTCCAGGGTGTTGTATTTTATTCCATAGCCAAGCAGTGGTTAGGAATGAGGTATCTATGGACGCGCTGTAACCTTCATGCAATGAAGATTAGAGACATTACAAAGACCAAGGGACAGACTTCAATGGAGCCACACAGGCACTGTATATAGAAGACTCACAATAAGACCACTAAAACAGTGATGCAGCACATCTTTAGTAACAACAGGCCACCACTTAAAAAAAAATCTTCAAAGATTCAGCTATTTTAACTGAAAATTATGTACAGTCACATGGAGACTCAATACTAACTGCAGAATATTTTCCCACTTGTTTTAACTGAAGGGAGATGAAAAAAAAGCAACCCCTTACCATATCGGTATTAATTTCCCAGGTATAGGAATCAAGAAAACTTCAAATTAATCTATACAGCATATACAGTTGCTGCTTAACTCTGATTTTACAACATGGGCTATGGGATTTTGAAAGACATTTAATGTAACTGAGTACATAAATATAGATTCTCTGCACTGTTGAATAAAATAGGCAGAAGTGCAAGAACTTCAACTGATATTCATCCCTTGCAAGGGAAAATATGTATCCAGCAGTAAAATTCACTTCAATTTAAGAGTCAGAAAAAAATTACATAAATATAATGAAGTTCCACAAAGTGGAGCAAAACACTAAGAATGCATTTGCAATCCTCACTGTTGCCAAGGATTCAAGATCATCTCGGGTTAGTTTTGGTCGCAGTTAAGCAGCAAGCTAAATAGATCTTGTACTGGAACAGCTTAGCTAGGGAAGCAGCGAGTTCTGGAGCAAAGGTCTTCAGCACTACAGCCGGGGTGTTGTTGGGACCTTTAGGCTTTGCTGTCCAGTCAACTCAGCCATTTCACGAAGTCATGTGGAGTGAATCAAATTGGTTGAAGAAATTTGTGAAGGTGGGAATCTCAGCAGGAGGCTGAGAAGGATCATGCACTCGGCATTGCTGGCGGAGTTGGTTGCAAATGCTTCAGCCTTATCTTTTGCGCTCACATCCTGAGCTCCGCCATCACTGAGAACGGAGATGCCCGTGAAGCCTGTTAATTACTTAATGGTCCATCGCCATTTCTCACAGAACCCGCCCAAAGCCTATTTCTGGCAGCTATGTCCTTCAGGATGCAGCCAGCTTGATCAGTGGTGGTACTACCGTGCCACTCTTGGTGATAGATGTTGAAGTCCCCCACCCAGAATGCATTCCCTGTGCCCTGGCTACCCTCAGTGCTTCCTCCAAGTAGTGTTCAACATGGAGTACTGACTGATCAGCTGAGGGAGGGCAGTAGGTGGTAATCACAGGAGGTTTTCCTTGACCATGTTTGACCTGAAGCCATTAGACTTCATGGGGTCATTTATTCTGACTTTAAAAAGTCAAGTACAGAATCATTTGGATTGAATTTTTGTATGCATCAAAGTCGTGACATTCACTGGGGGTTGTTATACTTTTTTTCCTGATTAGTATCAAGTAATCAAGTGAGGTGTATAAAGCCTTTTAAGGTTAAAGCTCCCTTTATTTTGTTCCAACAATTGGCCAACAACCCGCATTCTAACTGGGATATTAGGAAAATGAAGGAGTGAACACTCGTTCACAAGAATTCAGAACAAAGATCCCTTTTTCATTAGCTGAAGTCCATTGTCAATGATGGGCTACTGCCATTTACCAACCAGTCCAGTGCTCTTTAACAACCCAGGTGTAACAGAGTTGGCATCTAACCCAATGGGTTTTGCTGGATGGAAGTTGGAAGTCTCCAGAATGTGCAGCACATGTATAAGGCTTAATGAGTCAGTTAGCTGGGAGAAAGTGGACACTGTACTGTAGCAGCATATGTAGATGATAGTAATGGTGAATTGCGAAAATTAGGGGGGGCGGAGTGGGTTGTGTTGACAATTGTCTCATTGAGAACCACTGACGCATCTTGAAGGTGCCCTTCTGGGCATAGTATTTGAGACATGTATATACTTCATGTTACAAAGTGAAACTGTGGTTTCTATCCCCCAACACACCCCCACCCCACACAACAGTCCTAAAAGGAGTCTCATAGATATCAGTGGAAAGATGGTTTTTCAGGTCACTGCATAACGTGAAACAATACAATCAAAAAGGGAAAGACTGAGTTTCATTCTCATGAGGAAAGCTCGAGACAGGGTGCGGCTTTATGAATGATATTAATGAAGTGTGAATATTGGGTGGGGGGCGCTGGTGGGTTGGACTAGAATATCATGAAACTTTCACTTCTATCGTACATTTCATATCTTCAGGATCTCCCAAAACACTTAACACCCAATGAATTCCTTTAGAAGTGCAATTGCTATTATGTAGGCAAAAGCTGCAGACAACTTACACACAGCAAGGTCCCATGAACAGCAATGAGATGAATGACCAGTTAATGTTAATGAGAGATAAATTATGGCCAAAGTACTGGGGGAATGCCCCTACTCTTCTTCAAAAAGTAACATGGGATTTTGTGTGTCCACCTAAACAGCCAAACTGGTTAAATGTTTCATCTGAAAGACTACACCTCCAACAATGGGGAATTTAAATTCAGTTAATTAAATAAATCTGGAATAAATTGCGAGTATCAGTAATGGTGACCATGAAACTATCGGATTGTCGTAAAAACCCATCTGATTCACTAATGTCCTTTAGGGAAGGAAATCTGCTGTCCTTACCTTGTCTGGCCAATATGTGACTCCAGACCCACAGCAATGTGGTTGACTCTTAACTGCCCTCTGAAATGGCCTTGCAAGCCACTCAGTTGTAACAAACCGCTACAAAAAACAATAAGATTAAAACCGGACGGGCCACCCAGCATCAACCTCAGCACCGGCTACAGACACGACAACGGCACACCCAGCCCAGTCGACCCTGCAAAGTCCTCCTCACCAACATCTGGGGACTTGTGCCAAAATTGGGAGAGCTGTCCCACAGACTAATCAAGCAACAGCCTGACATCGTCATACTCACAGAATCATACCTTTCAGCCAATGTCCCAAACTCCTCCATCACCATCCCTGGGTATGTCCTGTCCCACTGAAAGGACAGACCCACCAGGGGTGGCAGCACAGTGGTATACTGTCAGGAAGGAGTGGCCCTGGGAATCCTCAACATTGAGTCCGGACCCCATGAAGTCTCATGGCTTCAGGTCAAGCATGGGCAAGGAAACCTCCTGCTGATTACCACCTACCGCCCTCCCTCAGCTGATGAATCAGTACTCCTCCCTGTTGAACACCACTTGGAAGAAGCACTGAGAGTAGCAAGGGCACAGAATATACTCTGGGTGGGGTATTTCAATGTCCATCACCAAGAGTGGCTCGGTAGCACCACTACTGACCGGGCTGGCCGAGTCCTGAAGGACACAGCTGCTAGTCTGGGCCTGCGACAGGTGGTGAGAGAATCAGCACAAGAGAAAAACCTCATCCTCACCAATCTACCGATCACAGATGCATCTATCCAGGACAGCACTGGTAGCAGTGACCGCCGCACAATCATTGTGGAAACAAGTCCCATCTTCACAGAGGACACACTCCATCGTGTTGTGTGGTACTACCACTAAATGGGATAGATTCAGAACAGATCTTGCAGCTCAAACATGGCATCCATGAGGTTCTGTGGGCAGCAGCACAATTGTATTTCACCACAATCTGTAACCTCATGGCTCGGCATATCCCTCACTCTACCATTACCATCAAGCCAGTGGACCAACCCTCGTTCAATAAGGAGTGTAGAAGAGCATACCAGGAGCAACACCAAGCGTACCTAAAAATGCAGTGCCAACCTGGGGAAGCTGCAACGCAGGAATACATGCATGCTAAAAAGCGGAAGCCACATGCTATAGACAGAGCTAAGCGATCCCACAATCAACAGATCAGATCAAAGCTCTGCAGTTCTGCCACATCCAGTCGTGAATGAGGGTGGACCATTAAACAACTAACGCGGGGAGGAGGCGGCTCCATGAACATCCCCATTCTCAATGATGGTGGAGCCCAGCACGAGTGCAAAAGACAAAGCTCAAGCGTTTACAAACATCTTCAGCCAGAAATGCCGAGTGGATGATCCATATTGGCCTCCGCCCGAGGTCCTCACCACCACAGAAGCCAGTCTTCAGCCAATTCGATTCACTCCACGTGATATCAAGAAATGGCTGAGCACACCGGATACAGCAAAGGCTGTGGGCCCCGACAACATCCCAGCTGTCGTGCTGAAGACATGTGCTCCAGAGCTAGCCGCGCCTCTAGCCAAGCTGTTCCAGTACAGCTATTACACTGGCATCTATCCGACAATGTGGAAAATTGCCCAGGTATGTCCTGTCCACAAAAAGCAGGACAAATCCAATCCGGCCAATTACCGCCCCATCAGTCTACTCTCAATCAGCAGCAAAATGCTGGAAGGTATCATCCGCAGTGCTATCAAGCAGCACTTACTCACCAATAACCTGCTCACTGATGCCCAGTTTGGGTTGCACCAGAACCACTCTGCTCCAGACCTCATTACAGCCTTGGCCCAAACATGGACAAAAGAACTGAATTCCAGAGGTGAGA
The DNA here is from genome assembly GCF_052327205.1 of Somniosus microcephalus. Classification (NCBI taxonomy): domain Eukaryota; kingdom Metazoa; phylum Chordata; class Chondrichthyes; order Squaliformes; family Somniosidae; genus Somniosus; species Somniosus microcephalus. Next base: position 22,471,037 of record NC_141000.1, on the reverse strand, counting down.
GTGACTGTCCTTGACATCAAGACAACATTTGACCGAGTGTGGCATCAAGGAGCCCTAGTAAAACTGAAGTCAATGGGAATCGTTGGGGGGGGGGGGGGGGGGGGGGGGGCCTCCACTGGCTGGAGTCATACCTAGCACAAAGGAAGATGGTTGTGGTGGTTGGGGGTCAATCATCACAGTCCCAGGACTTCACTGCACGAGTTCCTCAGGGCAGTGTCCTAGGCCCAACCATCTTCAGCTGCTTCATCAATGACCTTCCCTCCATCATAAGGTCAGAAGTGGGGATATTCACTGATGACTGCAGAGAGTGTTCAGTGTCATTCGCAACTCCTCAGATAATGAAGCATCCATGCCCGCATGCAACAAGACCTGGACGATATTCGGGCTTGGGCTGATAAGTGGCAAGTAACATTCACGCCACACAAGTGCCAGGCAATGACTATCTCCAACAAGCGAGCGTCTAATCACTGCCCCTTGACATTCAACGGCATCATCATTGCCGAATTCCCCACCAATATCCTAGGGTTCACCATTGACCAGAAACTTAACTGGACCAGCCACAAGAGCAGGTCAGAGGCTGGGTATTCTGCGGCTTGTGTCTCAAGTCAGGAGTGTGATGCTTGCCTGGATGAGTGCAGCTCCAACAACACTCAAGAAGCTCGACACCATCCAAGACAAAGCAGCCCACTTGATTGGCACCCCATCCACCACCTTAAATATTCACTCCCTCCACCACCGGCGTACCGTGGCTGCAGTGTGTACCATCTACAAGATGCACTGCAGCAACTCGCCAAGGCTTCTTCAGCAGCACCTCCCAAACCTGCGACCTCTTCCACCTAGACGGACAAGGGCAGCAGGCGCATGAGAACACCATCACCTCGAAGTTCCCTTCCAAGTCACTCACCATCCTGACTTGGAAGGATATCGTCGATCCTTCATTGTCGCTGGATCAAAATCCTGGAACTCCCTCCCTAACAGCACTGTGAGAGTACCTTCACCACATGGACTGCAGTGGTTCAAGGCGGCGGCTCACCACCACCATCTCAAGGGCAACTAGGGATGAGCAATAAATACTGGCCTTGCCAGTGACACCCACATCCCATGAACGAATAAAAAAATCCAATGCAGTGCTTGTTTCAGTGGATTTGGCCCGCAACAGGTATCAGGAACTCGTACTGACTGGCAAGAGGAGCAGCACAATTCACTATAAAATATCTAAGAGTATGGTGGAGTGTTGCATTGTTGGAGATGTAGTCTTTCAGATGAAACATTAAACCTGTTCGCCTGTTTAGGTGGACACATAAAATCCCACGACCTCAATTTTAACCCTCTCCCTCCCCACGATGGGCAGGAGAGGGTCAGGTTGGGCTCAAGATCAACCGACCCCATTCCCACCCCTTTAAATTTTAACATACAGAAATCAGGCCATTGACGAGGCTCCTGCAAAAGGCAGTCGGGGGGGTTTAATTAACATTCCAAAGTCGTGGCCTGATGACACATTCGGAGCCGCAACTTAAATTTAACTGGAGGCACAAGCTGTTGGCTGCTGGCAGCTGACCCGAGGCGGGAGCTGCCGACTCCCAAAGATGATCTGAAGGACTGCTCCCCACAGGCCTCACAAGGAAGCTTTTGGCCCCCTCCCAGCCTCGATTACTGCCTCTCTTCCAACGCCCCTCGTGCCCCCACGATCTCTGCCTGGAGCATCTTTCTCCCTTCCCGTTCCCTACCCCCCTGGTCCCAAAATCCAGCCTTGTCCCCGGCCCCACAGGTCCCTGGCTGCGGCCTCCTGCTGCTAGATTTTCCTCCTGCTCGCCGCCAGGCTGTCAATTTTTCGGGCTGTCGGAATCCCAATAATATTCTAACGCGACCCTGTTGTTAAGATCAGCAGAGCCTCCGTGGCCCCAGCCTTCCCAGGCTCTTCGCCCGATTACGTTCTCCCCCTCACCCTCCTCGGCTTCTCCGTTAGTATTATGGCCATAGTGTTTGTGTCAATGCTATGTTCAAATCGATGGTGACAATGCACTTACATATTTTATAGTGAATTGAGCTGCTCGTCTTGCCAGTCAAGAAGAGTTCCTGATACCTGCTGAGGCCAAACCAACTCTGGTTAGATGTCCAATGACCAACTAGTGACTGTCCTCCTTGGGACAGGGGTAAGAAATATATAATTGAGATGAAATTGGTGAGACCAAGCAGGCTGGTAGATGGAAAATTACAAGTTATGTTGATAATTTGGTCCGCTTGGCTCAGTGGTCGCACTCTTGCTTGTGAGCCAGATGGTTGTGGGTTCAAGCCCCACTCTAGAACTTGATATTAATCTAGACATGGGACCATCATGGCACACTGATGGAGCTTTAAGACTGAGACTTGTCACTGGGGCTGGGAACCTTGCTATTCAGGTACAGATATCCCTGCATACCCCAACTTGAACCTTGCTGATAAGCACTGGAAAACAGGTGTGTGCTCTGTGCATATAAGTTACACAATTTTAACCGATTAATCTCCAGCAGTAGTCTGAAATATGCTCAGCGGGGTCCCCAAGACATGGGTCATGCCAATCTGTAACCAAGATCTCTCAGCCTAAGTGTGTCCTCATAAAGAGAATGTATACTTAATGAAGCAAACAAACATTACTTTTGTGATCAGTTGTTTGGGTTTAGAAACTCTAGCATTGTGATGGGTTTATGAATCAGTCAGACACCCAGCTGACCAAAAACAAAATTCAGATCACCAGAGGGAACATTTGCACTTCTAATCCCAGTCCTCCTTGTGGTGGGATTACTAATTTAATGCCAGATTTTGACAAATCACAGCCAGTTTTGTACTGGGCATCGCCACCTCCTAGGAACTGAACAGAGACTGCCCAAACTCCTTTTACATAGAAACCGGTCTATGAAGGTTAGGTGCCTACCTCTATACATGTTTTAATCTATTTTTAAATATGAAGTATTCCCATTTCCTCCTTTAAGGAACCTTGTGAGTTTCTGTGGAGGGAGAAAATTAAGCATCTGAAATTCTGCTAGGTAACCTTCGTATCAATAAAAAGCCTTTATCAGCTATAGGCTTTTTTCCTCTTCGTAGTCTGTCTCTGCTGAATTTTTAACACAAATTAAGGTTTATACATAGGAATCCTATCTTCCTGCTCTGCGATTTTGTGCGCCATGGAATCAGTCCAGCCCTTATCGGCAAGTCTCACCTTGACCTCTCCCCTATATATTTGGCACATTCCCCTTCCAACACCACCTTTTCTATCCCTCACACCTCTCATTCAAAAACCTCATTGTCTAACAACCTCCCAAGCCCCAAACGTACATCCTCAATTAAATGTTCTCTCTTCTATCCTCCCCTAGCCTCTGCACTGAGCAACTCCTCATCCTTGGTATTTCAATCTACACCAACTCCCCAAGCTCCTTCTGAATTAACCGCCTATCTGTCCTCCCTCAAACTCGCATCTAAAAAGTAACTCCTGCAGCCGTATCCTTGGTCATCCCTCAACTTTTCCACAACATTCAACATAAATCCCTCTATGATCTCACCCCACCTTATCTCTGTGATCCCTTGTGTAATTTCCCCATCTGAATGCTCTTCCCCTCTGACTCCTACCTCTTATACATCTCCTCTTCTCTTATCACTCCCTCATTCCAATTCTGGAACTCTCTCTAAACATCTCTTCCTCTCTCCCCACCTTTAAAAACCCTCAAAACCCATTTGGTCATCTCTAATATCTATTTTCTAGGCTCAACATCCATTCCTTCTGCTGATTTGTGAAGCACCTCACAATATTTCAGTACGTTAAAGACGTTACATAAATACAAACTATTGTTGCATGCATGTATGTAGCATTGAATAGATCCTCTTCTCCATTAATACAAGCTAATGACATTGCATCATTGGTTATATGGTTAGCAGTAAATAGTTGCAAAAGCATTAACAGAAAACAATCATGGGAGCTTCAAGCCAACTTCCTCAGATCCACCTTTGAGCCAAACCTACCAACCATCTCAGAGTCCTCCACCACACCCAAAAATTACTTATTACACTCACTCCTATATCATCACCGCTCTTTAATCTTTAAACTGCTGATTTTTTTATTTGAATGCCTGCCTGAACAGCTTCAAAATAAACTGTATTTCGTTAAGCCATGTACAATTTAATAGCCCACATATTGTAATAAATGAGACACCAAAATAAAGACCCTGAATTGAGCTCTTGTCCTTTATTACTTGTTTTCAAACTATAGATCATACAGTCAATAAGAAAGAGGCCAACTCTCAATGAGATTACCATCGTCGAATCGCAACCATCAACATCCTGGGGTCACCAACTTAACTGGACCAGCCACATAAATACCGTGGCTACAAGAAGTCAGAGGCTGGGTTATTGAGGTGAGTGACTCACCTCCTGACGCCCCAAAGCCTTTCCACCACCTACAGGGCACAAGTCAGGAGTGTGATGGCATACTCTCCACTTGCCAAGTGCAGCTCCAACAACACAACATTTCTGCCATTTAACCATTTCCCAGTTTTCCACTTAAGCACTTCACAAGTTATTCTATTTTGTCTCTCATGAGGGCTTTTTCCCCTTCTTCATTTAAAAAGGAACAGGGCAAAGATGTTCATCTGCAATATCTTCCAGCTCTGATGAAGGGTCCACACCTGAAACATTAACTCCTCTGTTCTCTTCACAGCTGCTGCCTAACCTAAGCGTTTCAAGCATTATCGGTTTTCGTTTCAGATTTCCAGCATCTGCAAGTTTTTTTACACTGCAAAATCATGTCTCTTAAAAAATTAGGGCTAAATAATGCTTCCAAACCATGTATCGTTTTGTGCAGAAACCTATAAAATATACACAAATCTCAGCAGTTCTGCTGTAGAAAGGTAGAGTGGAGGCCAAGTGTTTTTGCATAGACCAGAAGTAAAAACACTTCTACTTTACCAGGGTGACATGGATTGCAGATGGCAGGCCTCACAGCAGTGATGACACAATCATAAATAATTGAAACACTATACAGCACACATCCTCTTTTTAATGGGTCTCATAATCTGCTACCATGGTCTGCCACATGCACTGAGCATGTTCAATGTGTTTGCATCATGATGCAAAACACTATTGTAGCATGAGTACACTGACACAAAGGATGACTCAGCATCAAATTCCTAGGTGTCCCCCCCCGCCCACCCAGTCAGTGCTGTAACGCATTACAGTGCATGGAATAGCAGGTCTACAATTTAAAAGTTGCTCTACAGAGAGAGCAGAGTCAGGTGGTAGTACATGCGCATCGGCTTGGCACTATTCCAGGATCTGGGCTCGAGGTAATAGTGGATTAAAATTAAGAGGGCAAGTCATTCTGTGCTATTCTCATACACAGTGATTATAATGACAGGTTGGGGCCTGCCTACAGTTGGTACATTGCTGAGGCAAACCTCACTAAAAAATGTCACCTACTCTCACATTCTTCCATCCATTGAAATCCCTCCCTTTTTTTTGCTTCAATGAAAAGGAAAATGTTTTGCAGGCAGCTAATCTGCGAACAGCAGTTTCCCACCCCACCAAAGTTGAAAATAACCTCCATGGTGTTTTTCAAAGAAACTATTTAAACTATGCAATAAGTGGTATTGAAAATATCAGGTAAACACAAGACAAAGTTTTCAATGTGATTTCTTGAAGTTGCAGTTCAGCTCATCATTTATTTTCTCCCTCTGTAAACTATAATTCTTCATTCCCAGTACTACCTATAAAAGGCAATTAGGCAGATTTTGACCTTCACTTTCATCCTCTTGGGCATCAAAGTCTCCCAAAATTTGTCAATGTTGATAATCTGAGATGTGAATCCGATGGTAGAATTTAACTTTAAACAAAACTAACTCATTATGTACATTAAGCATATGTACCAATCAACATAATTACATTATCACTGGATGGATATACCAATAGAGGGGCTGAATTTTGAATTCTATTAGCTGGAAAGTTTCATTTGCCAAAAAGACTCATGACTTTAATGATCCACTAACCTTGTGCCTGCATTTTAGTACCACCCCATAGGCTCCTGCAAAAGAAAAAAATATTATGCCTCAGATTATTGAAATCAAATATCTTAAACATTTATTTTTTCCCTTTTTCTATCCTTCACTCCAAAGGCATCGACTCGCTGTCAGGCTCCAAATTCATGGACACTGATCATGTTCTCGTATATTGCCCAAGTGGGCATTATTCATGCGGCAGAGTGGCGGCAGGCTATTCGATCTCAGGCAGCATCACAAGCAAGCCCGACTTTATTCATATCCGATGTCAACACACGCACTCCCAGTAGGGCTACCTGCATAGTCATCAGGAGTGGAACACTGGCTTATGTCTCCCTGCCTATTCCAGAGGCACGGAGCTCAATTCTTGCCCTGACTGAGATCAACTAACACAGCACAGACTGAGGGATCTAGCCTGAGACATTCCTGGTCAGTATGGCTGACCTACTCAATTGGCAATCTTGCTTCATCTGTGTTTTGGAAAAAGTTATGGGAGGAAAGTCAAAATGTTAAAAAGTAACAGAAATACTTGTTTCTTCATTGCTTTACCAATTCTTTGTCAAAATACAGAATACAAATTTGCAGTGAGTTCCTGAACTCAGCTTTACCTTAACAAAGGAAAGAAAATGAAATCAATTGGATGGCACAACAGCCTGGGCTATTCTCAAGTACTCCATCAAATCCTGAGCTGCACCGACACTACCCAAGCAGGTCACCAAACAACATTCAAGGAAACAGCCCAAGGGAACCTTGAGGAAGTAGCAAAATATTTTAAGGGAAGAATGAAATTGGAAAGCAACAGTGTACATATTTGGAATAAAATATGGAATTTCTGATCTGGAGTAGCAATTACCAATATACGTATATACATATATAACTTTTAGTGCAAAACATGCTTTAAAATCATTTGAGCCCAACAATCAAGCCCATTTCTGGAGCAAATATTAAATGATTTAAAAATTAATCATTTAGAATTCAACATACTTTTAAAGCTAATCATATCCATTCTGCCATCAAACAAAAAAGCCCAATTTAAAATTTGGTCTTCAGATACTGAAGACACAATGGCAAGTTGACAATGACACGACGAGGTCAACTGGGCATCTGGAACCTCAGTGCACGTCAGGAACAGCAGTCCCTCTCCCTGGCAACTGTCCGAGACTGAACTAGACTGTTCGTAACCATGCTGTCATATTTGACACCGAGATGAGCTTCTGACCACATAGCCGAGCCATCACTAAGACAGCCTATTTCCACCTCCGGAGCATCACCCAACTCCGCCCCGCCGCAGCTCACCTGTTGCTGAAACCCCCACCCATGCCTTGTTACCTCCAGACTTGCCTATTCCAATGCACACTTAGCCAGCCTCCCACATTCTACCCAACGTAAACTTGGTGTCATCCAAAACTCTGCTGCCCGTGTTCTAACTCGCAACATGTCCCGTTCACCCATCACCCCTGTGCTCCCTGACCTACATTGACTCCCAGTTAAGCAATGCCTCAATTTTAAAATTCTCATCCTTGTTTTCAAATCCCTCCATGGCCTCGCCCTTCCCTATTTCTGTAATCTTCTCCAACCCCACAACCCTCAGATATCTGCGCTCCTCTAATTCTGGCCTCGAGCATCCCCTAGGTTAAATCGCTCCACCATTGGTGGCCATGCCTTCAGTTGCCAAGGCCCGAAGCTCTGGAATTCCCTCCCTAAACCTCTCCGCCTCTCTTTCCTCCTTTAAGACGCTTCTTATAACCTACCACTTTCATCTGCCCTAATTTCTCCTTATGCGGCTCGGTGTCAAATTTTGTTTTATAACGTTCCTGTGAGGCGCTTTGGGGCGTTAAAGGCGCTATATAAATACAAGTTGTTGTATCACCTTAACCTTTTAAATTCAAGGATAGAAAATAATAACCGAAAAGACAGAAGGAAATAGGGTGAAATAGAGTCAAATCAAATACAGAAAGATAAATAGAGAGAAAGAAAGATTGGATTGAGAGAGAAAAAAGACAAATGAAAAGTAAGAAAAAAATTACAAAATGTAAAATTGAAAAAACCTCCTTGGACAATTTACTACCTGCAGGAATGAGACTCACCATTTAATTATTCTCTTTCTGGGCCTCTGAGGTTGAGTGGCAGTGCAGGAACATAAATCATTAAAAGGGTTCTTATGTCATTAAATACCAGACCTAACTTTCTGCAGTGCATTTAATTTGTTTTAACAGCACAAATGCAGCACCAACTTGAAAATCATGGGGAGGTTGATGGCGAGCTCCTTTTTTTGCGAGGCTAACGGCGGAACGGTGCAAATTATCCAGTAATGTGGCGATTTGCAACTCCCACCATAACTCTTCCTCGGCACAAATTGCAGTTTTTTTTTGTTTTTTTAAAACACACAAATAACGGCATGCGCCTTTAACGCGTCGTTACTTTTCCAGCAGAGTCTGGGCCAATGTGTTAATCTGAGGAATATTGCATCAACTTGAACACTTATTCACTTCAGTCAAGACTCCCAAACTTACCTTCACCGACAATTCCAAGGACTTCAAATTTATTCATCACATCACCAATGTCAGGAATCTTCATGAAGACAAATTTCTCTGACAAGTACGATCCCAAATCACATCATAGTTATGGATATTAAAAAGTAACTTGCTGCAGGCAGCTATCGTACAGTGTCCATGAAACCAGGAGGTCCAACAAATTAAATTCACATCCTTCATACTTGTCGTAATCTAGTCGCAATGTCGTCCCATCTGAAACAAATAATGTTTGTAATTACCAATTCTGAAACTATTCTTAGGGTACAAAAATCCTATTATCTCAGACGGGATAGGCTTGTGTTTACTAATCTTGTTCCATAGAGACAAGATAAGATTTCAAATTCTATTAAACATGACAACATGAAACAATATGGGGAATAACAAACATTCCATCTGACATGCACACCAAAATGCTGAGGTTACCCAACGATCTTGCAGCTTTTACAAAAGCTGCGTTTCCTGTGCATGATCGCCATAGTTTTTGTAATTTGTACGACATGGAGAACAGTGAAGATTTCCTTAATCCATCATGCAGAATAACCTGATATCCTTCAAGGTCCAACATCATCCAATAGTTTTAGCATTGTTTTGAAAGCATGCTCCTACGGGTTTTGAGGGTGGGGGGTGCGTTTGGTATATGGGATGGAAAGAGATGTGGAAACAGCATTTAATAAATACTGGTAGACGAATAAAGTTCAGCTGACTAGCCCCCAAAATTTCACATTAAATTTATGTCATCTGAATTTGGATTACTGCCATAAAATACTGCAGCATCCATCTAGGAGCGTCTACTTAGAGTTTCAATTGACAGTACAAGTAAACAGATTAAATATTTTTATAGATAACTTGTTATGAAGGATGTCAAAGTGTCAAGAATAACCATTGCAAACATGGCCTATTTAGTTTTTCTTGTTCAGTAAACCATAAAGATGGTTCAAATTAATATTTAACAGACACCTGATCATAACCCCTGTGTTATTACTTGTTCATACTCTACTGATCCTTCACCAATGATGTTTGGGACAAGTTGACTGCATGACCTCTCAGTAACAGTCCAACACAGGATTTCCAAGGAAAAGTAGGGAGGGAAGAGGACAGGGCAGACAATGAAGTATCACAGTAGAAATGGCAGGATCTATTCATTTACCATAAAATTTGTTCACTGTTAACTGTATTATCGCCAAGCACAGGAGGAGGAAGGTAGCATCCAGTGGCTAGATATTCCATAGCATACTTCTTCTAAAGCATGGAAATTTGCCCATCCAACATTTCTACGTCATCTATAAAAAGGTATGCTTTCTACCATGTATGTACTCTCTCAAAATATTACATTTGGTGCAAAAAATGCTTTTTGTACAAGCTTTATGAAAGTGCTCATGGCTGCACTGCGTTACAGCATTTACCCACATTCACTACTGCAGCAGTATTTGCAGAATCTGTTATCTTTGTCAAAGCAAAAAATATTAACTTTCATTGCCATTATATTAATTTACTGTCCCTTGTAATTGCACTTTCTAAAACATGCTTGTGATGCCACAGTTCTCATGCCATGAAGATAACGTGCCTGGAGGAAATATTCTCAAACAGATTGCTGAAAGATGTACGAGAACAATATGGAATGACTTGGCGTCCATTTTCTCTACTTCTTTCTGGCAAGTACAAAATTCTTCACTACACCTCAGCCATAGTACAGCCAACATCAGAGACTCATGCTGCAGGGAAGTAAGGATATTTGTCTTCATAAAACAAAGTCTCTACACATTATGGCACATTAACCTCCGATCCCAACAGAGAGCTATGAAATTTACCTCCACGTTCCTGTCCTGTCATTAAAGCATTCTATAACTTTGGGATAACTTTATAAAGCCATGCAATTTTGGTAAATACAGTTTCTTTGCATTTTCTCCAATTCAGGTATCTGGTGTGGTTCCATCTTTCCGCCAAGATACCAGAATATATAATCAGCAGTCTAAACAATTTTTACATCTGCTTGCACAAAAGCAGCCCCTTCAGTGTTGACATGTTCCATGTGGTTCACAACTTCCCACTTATTTCAGCAGGGTGGCAGTAAGCACTAGCCATCAATTCTTGATCATATAACTTGGTACTATAATATCACAAAATTTTCACAAGCAATTCATGGAAGCTACAGTATCCAATATGTGGAAAATTACAGCTGGAAGGTTTGGCTTCTATCTGCAGATATAACAAAAAAATACGACAAGCAATTATACAACGGACAGATGCTCTCCACATTGTACATGTACTGTAAAAAATGTTAACTGGGATTTAAACGTGATTTTATAAATACAGTACATATTTTTCAATTTTGTCTCACCATTAAACTGTTGACATACAAATTAATTTTAATAGGAAATCGCAGTAACAATAAACAGAAAAAAAGACAAAGTTAAAAAAAAAAAATTTCCAAGTACAGTATAGTTCAGGTTCAAACACATACATTTCTATTATCTTGCACCTTTCATCTAGGCCAGAAGTAAATATTCAGAGCAAATTAGTTTCCCTCCGGCTCAAGACTACGGGAAACCGGCACTTCCGTTCCCCTGAAAGGGGTTCAGAAGTCAAACGCGTGCGCAGGAGAGGCGGCCATGTGCATCGAACTTACGTTTTTTTTGCAGGTTTTCCCGGGAAGTCTCCAGAATTTACACATTTAAAAAGCAGTCGCAAGGCCTGCTTTTTACAAGGGAAGTGGTGAATTAATTAAAATTAAAACATTTTTTCCACAGGTTTATTATTTTTAAATACTTGAAAGGTAAGTTTATTTTTTAGCCCCGTTAGAAAATGTAATTAATTTTTTTAGAAAATTTAAATTGTTTAAAATTGTTATTTCATGTAATTTATAGTTTATTTTAAAAATGTGATTTAAAAAAAAAATTATTTGAAGATTTAGTGATGTTTTGGGGCTTATTAGTATTTATAGGTTTGACAGGTCCGGTCAAACTTATGAATGAAGCATTCCCTGCTCCGTTTGGCTCCCCATGGCCCACGTGATCCCAGGGGACGCATCGAACTAACTGCGCCCCTGGGATACGCAAGCACTGCGCGCCGGCAGTTGGAGGAGGCCCAGGATCGGAGTCCCACGCGGGCCCACAGCTCAACGGCCGGCGCGGTAGCTAAGTGCAGGTCGGGGGCTTGCACCCGCGGGAAGCCCGTGACCCGAATTTCTGGGCCAATATTTATTCTAACAGGGCTCCTTATGATCATACATTTCTGTTTTATGATTTTAAACATCAGGGGCTCGATTTTGCCATTGGTGGCGAGCTGGGTGCGGGTCAGGGGGTCCCGATGCCACCACCGCTGTCGGGCGGGATAAAATTGCGATTTTACCCTAATTGGGCACTTGATGCCCTGCGTGCGCGCTCCTCTGGCCCAATTAGTCTTTTGGGTCTGAAACTCACCTCTGCTGACGTCATTTCTCCAGCTGCATTTAAGGCCTCCGAGCAGCATTGCTTCATTTTGTGCCTATGTTCTTCCAGAGTGACAACTGCTTAAAGTGTGTTCTACTGCTGAAATGTCAAGCTCAAGGGCCAAGGCCTCACCACGTTTCGATGATGACTCCCCTCCATGCTCTGGTGGAGGGAGCCAGAGATCAAAAGGTGGTGTTTTTTCCTTCCTCTGGGAGGAAAAAACCTCCCCAGCAAACCAAAGCTGTGTGGCTACAACTGGCTCAGGAGGTCCGCTCCAGATCAATGTGCAGCAGAACCAGGCTGCAGTGCCGAAAAAGGTTCAATAACCTTGTCCGCACAGGCTTACGGGTGAGTACCCCATGCGTATTCGCCCGTGGAGACCCGAATTTCTGGGCCATTGTCTCCATACTTAATCGTGCAGAGGTCAGAAAGTGTGGAATTTTCTATTGTTGTGTTTAGACCAATAAAAATGTTGCATAGATGTCTGTTAAACCACTGGGTGCGTAGTCTTGAGCCAGAGGGAAACTAATTTGCTCTGAATATTTACTTATGGCCTAGATGAAAGGTGCAAGATAATAGAAATGCTCTCAGCACTATGCATTGCCAACCTACTCCTACACATCCCGCTTTACCCTTACATCCCTTGCACCCTTAACCAACCCATTTCTATGCGCACAAATCACTTCACTATTCGACTATGCTGCCCTCGCACTCCCTATCACTGTTAGGCAGTGGCAGCAACTAACACACAGGGAGGGCCCTTGGTATTGGGACCTCACTCCATCTTTGTCTCCTTCTAAGCATCTATGATATGGATTCTCTACACTCACCATCATTATCACTCAAACTCCACTTGTGTCCCTCATTGCAGGAAAAGCGAGCCCACAATAAGAGGGAAAGGGCGAAGACAGGAGGAGGGCCACCCTCAATCGCCCATCTCACTAGCGCTGAGGAGGCGGCCCTAGAGATCGTTGGAACCGAGGAGGATCTGGAAGTGGGGGACAGACAGACGGGCGCATCAGAACATGCTGGGGACAGAATAGTTTTGCATCTTTCTCATTTACATTGCATGAGTGACTGATATGGCTTCTGATGCTCATACAGATTGACTAATGACCATCTGCACAAGTCCACGTGCATGCTACATTAATATCACGTCTAACACATGCCTTTACTCCCCCACAGGACCATCAACAGCTCCCCTCCCCACTGTCCAGGAGGAAGAGCCTGAGCTGGAAGGCTCCCCAGAGGAACCTGCAACCTCGGAGGGTGCAGTGTCAGCAGAATTAAGCGCACCCAGCACCAGCACAGATACGCACACCTCGGTGGGACCTTTGAGAGATAGAGTAGTGTTGTCACCTGGTGTATCACAGCTCACAAGTGAGCATCAGCATATGGTGGAGACAGGGACAGAAGTGGAGAATCCTAGTCAGAAGCCGCAGGGTGCTCCCAGTTCTGCTCAGCTGCATGTGGACCCTGTGCCTCCGGGTCCATCCAGACAGAAAGCGTTGCAAGAACTCCAGGAACAGGTGGAGGAGTCTCTGGCAGATTTTGTCTCCACGGTTACTGCAAGTACGGAGAGGATGGAGGAGTCCAACTCTAATATGAGCAGTGCCTTTGTGGAGGCAATGGTGCATGAACCCACCTCTGTGGTTAGGATGGCTACCTCCACGGTTAGGATGGCAACGGTAGGAGAGGATGGCTACAACCATGGAGAAAATAAGTCAGAGTCTGGAAAACATGGTGAATGTTCAGAATAGACTGACATCTCTGGAGGAGCGATGGGCAGCTATTGAGCAGAGAAACCAGAGCTTCACAGAAGTCCTTTTGAGTAGGATTGCCAGTGCAGATACAAGTCCTCATGGTCCCCCCGATGTGCAGCAAGGTGCTGTCAAGCTACTTGCTAGCACTGAAGTGGGGCTGACCTATCAGAGGGATGTTGGTGGTAGGCAACAAGGAAGTGGGGGCTCCTCTCCAAACGCTCACACTTCCACGCCACTAAGTAGCCCTCGGTCAGAGCCCTACCAGAGAACTCACCCAACTGAGATGGGCGTCTCAGCCCCTGCAGACGCAGGAGGAGCAGACTGTTGCAGAGCCCTCATACAAACATAAAAAATAGGAGCAGGAGTAAGCCATTCGGCCCCTCGAGCCTGCTCCGCCATTTAATGAGATCATGGCTGATCATCCAAATTCAGTACCCTGTCCCTGCTTTCTCCCCATCCCTTTAGCCTTAAGAAATATATCTAACTCCTTCTTGAATATATTTAATGAATTGGCCTCAACTGCCTTCTGTGGTAGAGAATTCCACAGGTTCACCACTCTCTGGGTGAAGAAATTCCTCCTCATCTCAGTCCTAAATGGCTTGCCCCTTATCCTTAGACTGTGACACCTGGTTCTGGACTCCCCCGCCATCAGGAACATCCTTCCTGCATCTAGTCTGTCTAGTCCTGTTAGAATTTTATAAGTTTCAATGAGATCACCTCTCATTCTTCTAAACTCTAGCGAATATAAGCCTAATTGACCCAATCTCTCCTCATACGTCATTCCTGCCGTCCCAGGTATCAGCCTGGTGAATCTTCACTGCACTCCCTCAATGGCAAGAACATCCTTCCTCAGATAAGGCGACCAAAACTGCACACAATACTCAAGGGGTGGACTCACCAAGGCCCTGTACAACTGCAGCAAGACATCCTTGCTCCTGTACTCGAATCCAACATACCATTTGCCTTCTTAACCGCCTGCTGCACCTGCATGCTTACCTTCAGCGACTGGTGCACAAGGACACCCAGGTCTCGTTGCACTTCCCCTTTTCCAAATCTACTGCCGTTCAGATAATAATCTGCCTTCCTGTTTTTGACACCAAAGTGGATAACCTCGCATTTATCCATGTTATATTGCATCTGCCATGCTTCTGCCCAATCACCCAACCTGTCCAAATCATACTGGAGTTTCTCGGCGTCCTCCTCACAGCACACACACCCACCCAGCTTTGTGTCGTCTGCAAACTTGGAGATATTACATCTAGTTCCCTCGTCCAGATCATTAATATATATTGTGAATAGCTGGGGTCCAATGGCCGATCCCTGCGGTACCCCACTAGTCACTGCCTGCCACTCGGAAAAAGAGCCGTTTATTCCAACTCTTTGCTTTCAGTCTGCCAACCAGTTCTCTATCCAAGTCAATACCTTGCCCCCAATCCCATGTGCCTTAATTTTACATGCTAATCTCTTATGTGGGACCTTATCGAGTGGGATTCTAGCATACTAATGCAATGCTGAAAGACAGGATTGGATTATTAATAGAATACCAACACTAAACTGCACAACAAATAAAAAAGAAAAGTGTCAACACTTCAATTGTCACCCTATCTTTCCTTACATCCCCACACCTACAGTTTAGATTTTATTTCTATCCAATTTAATCTAACCTCTTTTGCCCTTACCCATTTTGTTCTGGCTCATATCATCCATTTTGGGATGGAAAAAAGTTTATTTTAAAACAAAAAATTTTCATTGGTTGTAAAGACCAGTTTTCCAGTCAATTCAAAAAAGTAATAATAACGATTGATATAGTTGAAGGTCAATAATTTAAAAAAAACTCATTTAAGAAGTAGTACGCTAAGTGAGAAGACTGAAAACTTTTGAAAATCTTTTTCCAACACTGAATTTTGCCTGCTTATTCTTTCAGAAAATGCAAAATCTATTTCTCACAATTTTTACCTGGTAATCATTTTCTAAAATAAACTGATTTTTTTTTCAGGGAATTTAATGAATCTGAAAAAAGAGCCTTATAGATCAATAACTGCAATCTAGTAAATGATTATACCAGCTTCTGAAAGTACCTATAGTGAATAACTTCTACCACATTCCTGATCCTGCTGAAGAGATGCACTCATTTTGCTGAATGAACAAAACTTCATACAGCAAGGTCAATTTTGTTGGAAGGCTGGTTTAAAAAAAAGTCAGAATATCTTTACAAGGGAATCTATTTAAGCTCACATTCCTGATAGCAATAACCTTTAAATACCCTATTCTATTTTTAATTGTAGTTGAAGCACTCAAAATGTCATTTTCATGTTAAAAGAATATTTATATAATTTCTTTTAAAAGCCCCATCACCAACATTGCCTGCCCAATGGGTCAGGCAAACAAAGTAACCAACACGAAAATAGCTGACGAACCTTCTAATTTTCTCTTCCTTACAAGAGTGCCTTATCTTATTGCAATACATGTGTTTACAAGGCAGTATTTTTAGTGCAACTGCCTTTATGAATAATAAGTAGGGCAAAGTAACATCTGCTCTGATTAATGGACACTGGATTGCTACATTCTCCGCAGGGTCTTAATTAGTGGGCATCAGTTTTCAATTACATTAACGAAACAATTGTTGATATTTAGCTCAAGAAACAGAGTCATTAAATCTTGTGCATAAAATATCCTCTATTACAAACTCTGAAGTACACAAACCTAGAACAGTCTAAAAAAAAATTCTCAGATCAATGGCCCGGATTTCACAGCGGTAATGACGGCGAACTGACCGTAACTTCAGGATTTAGCGCATGCACAGCTGAACGTAGAAATCCTGAAGCTGCAGTCAGTCATTCCCTAATCCACCACAGGCTGCGCTGTGGAACTCCCCATAGCCGGCAATCTGTGAAATCAGCTGAACTGATGAAAACGTAAGCTTTTCCAATCTAACTATGCTGTTAAACACCCAATAAAAAGTTACGCCTTGTTGGAAAAAGTCTAACTGGGGTTTTACCAACATATTGATTGCTGAACAACTTTTCTGGCCCTGAAATACTAAGGTTATATTTGTGGAATGTCAAATTTCTTCAGTATGTTAAAAATTACTAGATTTTTAAAATAATAAAAAACTTTAAACAAAATAAAAATAGTTATGGTATTTCAGCTTCTACCTTAATCCTATGTGAATGCTCCAACCTTTATTTCGCTCTCTGTAAAAAAAAAATTAAGTGCAATAAATCAGCGCTTTTTATTTCCTGGTTTGCTGTCTGTGAGAATTGTGATTGGCTGCTTAGACAGATTGATGACATCACTGCTGCTCTATGCTAGGAATCCCCCTTTTGACAGCGCTACAATCAATTTAACAGCGCTACAATCAATTTAACGTCGAGAAAGCTGAAGTTTTCGTCAGAGATCGCAGCTTTCTTGGAGGTCAGCAGCGATCACCATCGCTTACCGCAAATTCTGGGCCAATAGATTTTTGTTGGGTAAGGGTATCAAGGGAAATGGCGCAACGGTGGGTTACAGATAATCCGTGATCTAACTGAACGGCGAAACTGACTCGAGAAGCTGAATGGCCTACTTCGTTTCCTGTATAGATCATGACCTTAATCTCCAAAACAACAGCAACACTGAACTTCCTACTTCATCTGCAACAGCAACTACAACTGATATCTAAAAGGAGATGAGTACATATGCTGATCACTGGAACCGATACACATACAATTTCACAAATGTAGTACATCAGATTCATAAACTGTGCAAATCTGACATTATACCAAAATCTGTGAGATATTCTTTTGATGCCGCGTCTGTTTGTCTTCTTTAAACGTTGTTAACCGGAAGGGGGACTTTCATCTTGAGAGATTGTGACCGTGGTGCACTATCCCTCCTCATTCTTGATGACTTCTCTGCAGCCTTTGACATGGCTGACCACACCATCCTCCTCCAACACCTCTTCTCTGTTGTCCAGATGTGAGACTAAATTCACCTGGTTCCACTCTTACCTATCCAGTCATAGCCAGAGAATGTCTTGCAATGGTATCTCTGCCAGCCCCCACACTTACCTCTGGAGTCCCGCCGCCCCCAAGGATCTATCCTTGGCTCGCTCCTATTTCTCATCTACATGCTGCCCCTCAACATCATCATATGAAAACTTATCAGGTTCCACATGTACGCTGATGACACCCAGCTCTCTCAACTGTCCGTGTTGTCAGGCTGCTTGCCCAACATTTAGTTCTGGATGAACCAAACTATCTTCCAACTAAACATTGGGAAGACATAAGTTATTGTCTTTGGCTCCCTACCACCAACTCCATTCCCAGGTCCTCCATGGCCTTGCCCTTCTCTATCTCTGTAACCTTCTCCACCCCTACAACCCTCCGAGAACTCTGCGTTCCTCCAACTCTAGTCTCTTGTGCATCCCCCACTTCCTTTACCCCCACCATTGGCGGGAGTGTCTTCAGCTGTTTAGGCCCCAAGCTCTGGAATTCCCTTCCTAAACCTCTCTGCCTCTCCATCTCTCCTCCTTAAAGACACTCCTTAAAACTTACTTTCTTGACCTCACCTGTCCTAATGTCTCCTTCTTTGGCTTGGTGCTAATTTTTGTCTGACTACGCTACTGTGAAGCACCTTAGGATGTTTTACTATGTTAAGGGTGCTATATAAATGCAAGTTGTTGTTTTTCTTGTACCAGGAACACTTCTACCCTAGTGGTAGAGGACATGGTTTGTGAGGTTTTGTGGCATGATCTTCAGGGATTGCACCAGCAGTGGTTGAATAAAGAAGTGCTTAAGTAAGACAGCAACTAGGTCAGAGAAAAGCAAGCATCAGAGAAATCAAACAGTAACACAGTGCACAGCAAGGATCAGCAAGAGAAATTACAATTTTACAAACTGCACAGTACGACCATGCAGCACAGGGGTTTTATGAAATCTCAACCAGGGGCAAACACTGAATATAATTTTTTTTTTTTTTAAATCTACATATTCTCGAAGAACTTCAACAATTGAAAATATTGATATTAGAACTGTAGCACAAGTATTTTAACAACAAAACATTTTTCTGAAAGCTGAACTACAACTGCTTCAAGGCAACCCCGCTCCTGCGCACCCCCACCATCTATTTGGACTTGACTTTGTTTCTATCTACTTCAAGGACTGAAAAATCTCTCAGCTCCCGTGAACAGCCAGTTGTAACTCACATTTAAGTCATAACTAGTTGCGGCAACATGTGTGAATCACAGAGCGCGCTTAGGTCATTCTTGGCAGCCACTAATACTTTATTTTGTATAAATGCCCACCATTTTACAACCATCAACTAATTCTTAAGTACTTGGAATTCTTTCTTGTTGAAAACTGATATGAGATTATCACTATTTAACTATTAGGAACAGATCTGTATTCAAAATTCATGTGAATACGATAGGAATTTGTCCAACTAGCACCACGTGTTCTGGATTGCAAACTGCACTGTTTAAAAGGTGGGAGTACAAAAATGACAATGAAGACTACTGACACGGCTTAAAAATCAATTTTTTTTAATTTTAAAAATAGCAAAATTTTATTTTCCAACAAAAGCACTGAAGCTGATGTTTTTCTCAAATCAGTAGCATGGGTTCTGCTCAGGCTTCACCAATCACCCCCTCCAATCCCATCTTACAGCTGCGCCCCTTTGTCATGAAGTCATAATTGTATGGTTGTAACATAATCACTGATGGAAAGAAAAAAGCTGTTCTAACTACAGTGCAACTCCAGCATTCTGTGTGAACATTATTTGTTGAAGTTTCTGCTGCCATCGATCTCTCTGCATTCTGTTTCAATGAGTAGGCTTATTGGGCTACTTGACCCAATTTCATTTAGCCCAACCTGTTCTGACTGGTCTTGCCGTACACACACTTTCCTTAGTCCTCCAAATAAAACAAGAATAGTGCCTGGGAGTGCAGTGTGCCACAACTCCAACAGACTGTACCTTACCTTGCTACTTAACTGTACAGATTCCCAATTGT